>NC_133324.1:219159524-219470120 GCF_042186555.1 Aquarana catesbeiana
GTGGTTTATCTGCCACAGACAGGGCAACTCCCTGAACATATCAATGAAGATTGGCATAAAGTCTTTATCTTTCAAGATATCCATTTTCACTGCAAGACACAACACAAGACAAACCCTAATGTCAGCCTAAAGTCTTCTAAACTTGTGCAAATGCAGGCCTCAATCAAGAAGCAGTATAGGCCCAATGTTAAATCTTACCTTCGCAATCACGATCGGCGCCTTCGTTACTCCTTCCTCCGCTCACAGATCGTACGTACTACGCACGCGTGTTACGGTTTATAGACACTGCGCATGCGTGAAACTCCGCCCGCCCCTGACGTTCTTTCTAGTCTATTCCCCACCCCTTCTCGTTTGGCGCAGTGGGGAAGAGCACATGGTGGAGACACAGCAGGTGTCAGATAATTACCAACGAGGAGGAGGAGGAGGAAAGCCCGGAGCCTGAAACGTCCCGATCCAGAAGGAGACAATTTAAGGCCTCAAATATGTCCTTTGGGGAGATGTTGGAGATGGTGGACATCCTGAAGAAGGCAGACTATGACGGGAAGTATGGACCTTACCCCAACCCCAATGTCAGAAAGGCCAAGATCATGGCGAAAGTGGTCAAGAGTCTGCACCGGAATTTCGGGGTACGACGATCGAAAGATCAGCTCAGGAAGCGATGGTCGGACCTCAAATTAAGAGAGCACGAGCAGTACAGAAAGATCTGGAGAGTGCTGCAAAAAAGTAAGTAGTTGTCCTGTTTTCCTATTCTTTTTATGTTTATTGCATTTGTGCTGCTCCAACTGTTATCCAGTTTAAAATGGCAACTTTCATGTTCATGGGCACATTATTCGTTCGTATAAAACATTGTTCGTTTGGCCTAGAAAACACCATTGTTTTGGCCATATGCATTTGCCCACATTTTTTATGGCCTACTTGCCTGAAAATAATTTGGTTGTGTAGATGGGTTTGTAACTAGAATGAAATGCAAACTAGATTCTGTGTAAGGAGAGGACACTCAGCAGCAGTTTCACATCTGGACGCTGGAGCACTAGTGTGGGACACAAGAACACCCTTTTTATTGGGGGGCCCACACAGGTGCTCCAGTGTATACTATAGGGGGGTCTCCATCTGTGAAGTTTGTACTAAACAGGTAAGTATTGAAGCTTGACAAAGGACAATAAAAATGCAACATCTTGGAACTCTGCCAAAACAGACAGTTGTACCCCACTTCCAAGCAATGTTTATATTTATAGTTCTGCCATCAAATATCTGTGTGCTAAGTATACCTATTTTTTTTTACATAGGGGATAAAAGACTCGAAGGACACCCCTCATCCAAGGAGACCACAGACCACCTCTCGAAGAAGGGGAAATCCACCCAAGCCAAGCAGAGCAGGAGGAGGAAGACGTGGTGGAAATTGTCACCACAACAGGTGAGTGTCTGCGACCACAGGCTCAGGTAAGAGATGGATGCCGGCATATATATAATACATGGTGTTTTTTTGTTTCTATCTTTTTAGGTGATCATGATGTTGTGGATCCAGGGAATTTCACCTCGGAAAGTGCACAGATCCTGATTGGGGAGATCATGGGGTGTAATAGGGACTTGGAAAACATCCTGAAAAACATCAGTGATGTTCAACAAAAAATGAAGAACATCACTGATGTTTTAGGGAGAGTTTAAAACCCCTCAAAACCCCTTATTTTTTGGCGCTTTTTGTGAGCTAAACATTTTTACCATTTTTGGACATATTTGCGAAAAGCCAAATTTTGAAGAGGTACACAGTGTGTCAACATGTGCTATCTGCCATCACGGGAGATAAATGGAGGCGTTTTGGGGGTGCAACCCCTTCCTCAATAATAAAGTAGCTGTGAGGAAGGGGTTGCACCCACACAACACGTCCCTTGATCCCCCGTGATGGCAGCTAGCACATGTTGACATTCGGCAATTGGTGTGCATCTTCAAAATTTGGCTTTTCTATGGGTGACTTCACCCCATCTGAATGCAATAATCAAACACAATTTGTAAATACTCATGTCTGATATTGCCTTCAAGTTCTACCAAATGCGAACTTTGTAAGTTCAAGATTTGTGTCTTTCTTGTTGGTTTTAAACATGCCTGTTTTATCTTAAATGGACATTTCTACTTTTTCTAATGTGACCCCAAAAATTGTTATACAACAAACATGTTGGTTTGTTTTAAAAACCTTTTCTAAATGCACATGTGATTGTGCTGGTATTAAAAAGATTGTTAATCAAGAATGTGTGGATTATTGTTTCAACGCTCCAAAACTTTTGTTGTGCTCTAATTGGTGTTTTCTGTGACAATGGGGGTTATTTCCTAAGGGAAAATCCACTTTGCACTACAAGTACAGTTTCAACTGCACTTGTAGTGCAGAGTGTATTTGCCTTATGTAAATAACACCCAACAGTGCTTTGTAATGTTACACAATCACGCCATTTTCAGGACTCACCACATTTCTGTCAGGGTCAGCTAAAAGAAAAACACGAGCAGTAAATGTCACCAAAGATTTTAGTAGTTAATTTTTTTTTATTTGAAAAAGGTTTCAGACATTGTCTGACATATTGATAGCCCCCCTACCCGCAAAGTATTCAAGGTATCTTAGACGGACATCACGGGCACTCAGGGGGGGCAAGCCAGGACGGCCACTTTCAAGCGCCATCAGGGTTGGTTCATTTTGAATTCCAGCCTCAGGCTCAACTGAGCCAGCATAGTTGGCAGAATGTTGCCGTAAAAAGTTGTGTAGAACACAGCAAGCCAGGATGATATGATTCAGTTTGTACTCCGCCATGTGTATGGGTGTAAGAAATAGGCGGAACCGGCTGGCCATGATTTCAAACGTGTTCTCCACCACTCTTCTGGCTCTGGCCAGCCGGTAATTAAAAACCCTGTGGTCCAGGGTGAGGGTCCTCATCGGGAATGGCCACATAAGATGGTCCCCCAGCGCAAACGCTTCATCTGCAACGAAGACGAATGGGAGTCCTTCCACATTGTCTTCTGGAGGTGGCAAGTCCAAGCTGCCATTCTGGAGATGCCTGTAGAACTCCGTCTGGGCGATGACTCCACCATCGGACATCCGGCCATTCTTCCCCACGTCCACATACAGGAACTCGTAAGTAGCCGACACCACCGCCAACGTCACAATACTATTGAACCCCTTATAGTTGAAATAGTATGACCCCGAGTTGGGTGGTGGGATGATGTGGACGTGTTTCCCATCAATTGCCCCTCCGCAATTAGAAAAGTCCCACCGCTGGGCAAAGTGGGAGGCCACAGTTTGCCATTCCTGTGGCGTGGAAGGAAACTGTGGAGTCAAACAAGAAAAACAAATTAGTCATTTTGCACATAAACAGGGAAAGCAGATTAGACACAAACATTCTTGGCCAACATCAAGATAACATTTATTTGAGGGAGTTTTTAAAGACCAAAGTATAAGGTACACCTATCAGATTCCCCCCCTTGTGAGCCATTTCTAACATTTTAGGGGGGAGAGCTCTTGGACAGGTAACCCTCTCCACTTCATTGAGAGATGAATGCCTAAATAATGGGTATTACTTTGGCCAGCCCGTCCTTAGTTACACTATTGGCAGCCCACTGGACAGGTAAGAAGTGTCATAATACAAAGATATAAATACACATTGTACACATTTTAGCACATTTGGACATTCTGCTATTACCTATCAAGATAATAATAGGATACAAAAACTTTAAACAGTACCATTTGAAAGTGTACAGGCAGGCACTACATGCTTTGGGGAATTCATCCATAAATCTGACCACAAAAGAGATGGCTATAGTGTGTATGGGTTTGGCAAAGTCAGCAGATAGATGATTGAGGATAGATAGAGAATTGTTATCAGCTGACTTAGCAGTTGGGGGGAGGGAGGGTTCCAAATGATTTGGGGACCCCCCAAAAAAAGCCTCTGGCACTCTACCTGAATTTAAAGCACAAATCACATTTAAAAACATTTTAGGGGGTGTTTGGGGTAAAGCACTACTATGGAGCTGATAAAATACATTGTTAAGTGACTACATGAGGTGAATATAGGGCCAGGAGACCATGCTGGGGAGGTTAGTGAAGGCAAATATGTATGAAGGACAAAAAAAAAATTACATAACAATCCAGCATGCATGAGGACAAAGGGGACATTCACAGCATATTACAATCATGGTAATTAGGGAATGAGGAAAGACATACAATATATTAGCAAACATTAAATACAATAAAATGTGATATTAAAGGATAAAAATCTTACCTTAATATACTCCTTCTGCAGGACCTGGATGATGGCAGAACAGGTCTCCGGGATAATGATCCCCAGAGCCTGGGGGGAGATGCCTGTCAAGAACTTCAAGTCCTGCAGGCTTCTCCCCATCGCCAAGTACCGCAGGGTGGCGACTAGCCTCTGCTCCGGAGTGATGGCTTGCCTCATGCAGGTATCCTGCCTGCTAATATAAGGGGTCAGCAAAGCCAACAAATGGTGAAATACGGGGTCCATCATCCTGAGAAAGTTCCTGAAATCATCAGGATTATTCTCATGGATCTCACGGAGCAAAGGCATGTGACAGAACTGGTCATGCTGGAGCAACCAATTCTTGGTCCATGAACTCCTCCCCAACCTGTTCATGGACTGGACTTGTGTCAAGGTCAGGACCCCAACACCAAGCCCCCACACAGCACGAACTCTACGAGGAGTATGTATACGCAACATGCCTAGAAAACGGTAGGCTGCTCAGAAGGAAGTAACAGAACGCACTGAAGAACAGCAAGGCCTGTGAAGAGCGACCTGAAAAACAGTAACGAACGAACAAGAACACAATGACAAGAGTCAATGGTACTCGCTGCACGCACTGAAGAGCAGATACAAACCCACAAGCACAAACTGAACAGCAGAAAATGATCTGAAAACCACGAGTCTGAAACAGCGCGAATCGTCTCTCACCAAACTTTTACTAACACGAGATTAGCAAAAGGAGCCCAAAGGGTGCCGCGCTTGGTTCTGAACTGGCCTTTTCTAGTCTTGTCGTATGTGGTGTATGTCACTGCGTTCTTGGCGATCGGAAATTCCGACAACTTTGTGCGACCGTGTGTATGCAAAACAAGTTTGAGCCAATATCCGTCGGAAAAAATCCATGGATTTTGTTGTCGGAATGTCCGATCAATGTCCGATTGTGTGTACGGGGCACTAGAGTGGCTGTGCTGTAACAAAAGTTCTGTTAACAATACATCCACACTGTTAAGATAGTTAAACAAAACAGATAAAGCAAAAAAGGTCTGATCCTGATGATCCTGTGTATCTAAGGACTCTCTTCTACACTGCAGACTTTAAAGTTTCAATTTGCAGCATTAACCTCCCTAATGGGCCTCCTCCCACCCCAAGCTCCCATGGCAGCCATATCAGCCACTATAGCTATTGTTATGCCAACGCTCTCATATGGTATGATTGACATGATGTCTGTCTGTCCCTTACATAGTCCACAATTCTCCCAAACTCTGATGTTATTACTGTCAATAGAGAGGTATAGGGACATCTTTACTAAAAGGAGAACAAATATTCTGTTTGTGGGAAATACAGACAGCATGTGTGCCTAATGCAACTGAATTACAATATGGAAAATCTTTTCACACATACAGAATGCAGTCTAGAGGAGGACTGGAGATGGAAATGTTGATCTGAGCATATTTCTAATACAGGATTACAATACCTCTGTCCTCAGATCAAAAATTAGGTGACCTTCTTTAAACTGGATATTATTGGAAAGCCACTTTACAAAGTCATGTATAAACAGTGATTTTGCATGCATATGCCATTTCATTTGTTGGTGGTTTTCTTGGTGATTTTACCAGGGGTATTAATTTTTACAGCTTTGAGGGATATTGGCAAACAGTCTATTAATGATGACTGGAAGATTGAAGAACCTGGAACCTTTCACATGGCTGGTACAACCGTTAACTACATAAGACGAGGACTCTGGGAGAAGATTTCCGCAAAAGGGCCTACAACATCTCCTCTTCATCTTCTGGTGAGTAAAAATTAACTATGTGATCAAAGAAACAACAGCTGGACTCAGCACTAGGAATTAGCTAAACTAAATGGGCGTTCAGTTAAGATGAACATGCTGCTGCAGCGGTATTAAAACTGCTGCTAAACATGACAGCTTCCAGAGCTCATGATTGTTAGGGAGCCAGTGGCCACCAGCATCCAAACAACCAGTGTCTCATCCCTGCCCAGGCCCATTCAACTGTCAGCCAGGGGTGAATGGCAAAGGGGACTTACCTATAGCTATTTTTTTCCACTTCTGCGTGAATTTATTCTGCTTGCAATTGTTTAGTATATTTTGGAAACCTTTAATTGCTGCTGAAGAATTAAACTAAACTGTAAGCAGATATAATAGTCACAAATTTCTGCAGCTCCATAATCATTAAAGCATTTGTAAAGGAATTTTTTTTTTAATAAAGAAAGATATCAAACATCTCTATACTTACCTGCTCTGTGCAACGGAATTGCACAGAGCAACCCAGAACCTCCTCTTCTGGGTTCCCACGCTGGCTCCACCTCTCTGTCTAGTACCCCCACGGGAAGCCACTTCCTGTGGGGGCACTTGTGCATGCTCGCTCACGAGCCCACTGCTGCATCCATTGACACAGACAGTGGGACTTGGCCTGCCCCTGCTCCCTTGTCACTGTAGTTGAGTGACAGGAGCGGGAGCCAATGGCTCCTGCTCCTATCAATCTGCCCAATGAGAAGGTAGACAGCAGAGAGTCGTTGCTCTCATGCATGCCACTGGATCGGATCAGGCTCAGGTTAAAAAACCTTGAAGCTTTAGAACCACTTTAATACAACATTTCATTTTTTCTTTTTTTATAATGTAAGCAGTGTAAGTACCTGAATGTGACCCGGTATCAACCTCTTGCAATCCCTGTTCAGCAGGGCTAGAGTGTAATGCCCTGTACACACGACCGGTTTTGCCGTCGGAATAAACTCCGAAGGTTTCTCCAAAGGAACTCCGACGGAATTCCATTCAAGCGGTCTTGCCTACACACGGTCAAACCAGGTCACAAGTCCGACCGTCCAGAACAAGGTGACGTACAGCATGTATGACGGGACTAGAAAAAGGAAGTTCAATAGCCAGTAGCCAATAGCTTCCATCTCGTACTTGCTTCAGAGCATGCATTGTTTTTGGTCCATCGGAACAGCATACAGACGATCGGTTTTCCCGATAGGAATTGGTTCCGTCGGAAATATTTCTCGGTCCATCAGAATTTTCGAAAAAAAAAAGTTAGAAGGAGAAGGCAGAGTGATCAAGTTGAGCTTAAAATTGTGTGGCTTCTGCTTCCACTGTCCAGTCACAGGCTGGGGCAGATCTAGGACACTCTGGGCTCACAGTAAGTGGGTTAGATGATGCTGACCATCCGACCGAAAAATTCTATGTGGAAAAGCTCTAAATTGAAAATGAATATTGCAACAGAAGCTGATTTTTTTTAATCTTATAATGGGCTATTCATTTATATATTGGTATTTTCGGCTGGAGATCTGCCTTAATGAATATGTGAGTTTTCAGTGAATATGGGAATTTTTTTGGAATACAGCAAAAATATATTTGCATGAATTTCTAGCAAAAGCATATTTCATCTTTAGCAAAGCAAATAAAGAATAACACCTGCAAAGAATTGAATTCATATGTGCATCATTTCTCCTGTACACAAGATTCTTCTGTAGACAGAGAAGCTTAGACTGAATTGCGTCCAGGAAAGGAGACGGAACCAAAAATGAAAAACATTTCATATGCGTTGCTTGTTGTAGAGACTTTCCAAGTTTCACTTAGACTCCAAAAATATGTAGCACATATGGAAAAATACTGTTGACAGACAGACAATAATAAGAGCATATTTCCAAATATTCTGTGTTTGAGTACTGATTTTTTGGAGATTCCTCACTTAAATGTTCACCTGTTCACTTGCAACTGTTTACAGAAATGTTTGAAAGTTTCACTGTTTTCCTAGAAATGACAGAGGTTTTCCTATGCCAAATTACACTTTGAGTTAATAAAAATATCCACTTCCCAATAAAATGCACTCAGATACACACAGTAGTCTCAAAGTCTTTCCTGAAGGAGGAAAAAAACTGACGTGCAATTGCCAGCATATTTTCCAGTCATCAAGACACTGGAGTTTGCAGAGAATGCCAATGTTCCACTTCCTTGCCTGATCTACATTCTCACTTTCTTGTGGGCTTGTTTCTGTGTATTTTGCAGGTGCTGCTATTTCATGACCAGAATTACGGTCTCCATTATGAATATACAATACCACTGGATCCGGTTCCAGAGAACCGCAGCGCAAAAGGGAACGAGCCTTTATACATGTGGACGCACTCAGGGTGGGAGGACTGTGATGCTGTGTGTGGAGGAGGTAAATAAAATCATAAACATTCATGGAGAGGGAAAGAATGTATCAAAGAAGACACAAAAAAGTGCCCTCTAGTGCAAATCCATCTGCTTTTCATTTTTTTTTTTTATAATTAAATTTTTATTTATTAGAATTCAGCTTAACAGTCAACTAAGGACAAAGACATGTGTCCATATATATCGAGAAAAAAACAGCGCAAAAACACCACCTAAGATAATAATCTAAGCAGCTTAACACTAAAGGCAAAAATATAAACCCTTTCAGACATGTAATATTAAAAGACAGTGCAGCGCTCATAAAATGATCTGTAAACTAAAACTATAGATGCATGACATGAGTCCATATAATCTTCTGTTAGGAAGAAAGTGAACGTAGATTTGATAGAGAGGCAAATCATCTGCGGTGATAACGGTGCTTCATGCAAATACTAAAGTGCTCCTTAATCCGTGCTCCCACCACCTGCTAGCCAAACCGCTCACCTTGTAAAATGGATCCCTGAGCTAACAGATGGGTCACACAGGCATTCACCACAATAAGTGGCTATGGATGGAATCTTGGATGGAAAACCGGGCACCTCTTTAAGGCAATCTGCACTCAGTAGCTTTAAATTTTTTTCATCCGTAGTGACATGAAATATAAAGGATAATATAGTGCACACTGTATAGCTAAAACATTTCCTTTATTTTAAAGACAAGTACTCACGTATGAGGCAACCTAGTGCTAGGAAAATAGGCGTATAAAGCATCAGTGATAACATGGATCGATAAGGCAGCTGCAGTGACGTCTGGGGATGCTTCCGCGCGCGTATCGTCCAACGGGACATCCTCAGCGGTAACGGAGTCCCATACATTCGGTTCATATTTATAGAGAGCCCCTTATAATTGTCACCTGTTTGCTGAAAAAATGAGCGGCAAATGTCCAATCAGAACGCGCAGCTCATAATTGGGAGGTGAAACACCCTGTGTGTTTACTGGGGTTGCCATAGTGATCGTGGTGTCATGACGCCACAACGCCCGATCACATGACCCCGCACATCAGATGGGAGGTGAAACACCCTGTGTGTTTACTGGAGTTGCCATAGTGATTGTGGCGTCGTGACATCACAACACCCGACCACATGACCCCGCACGTCAGATACTTTCTAAATAGTAAAGCGTTGGCCCCAGCGTCTAGCGTAACATGACGCCTGATCACGTGACTTAGATCACGTGTCTCCAGCTATGAAACGCATATGGGAGGAGAGGAATCCTCCCTCATGGCCAACCCTCGTTATGAAGACGTTGCTAAGAGACGGGGTACTACTAAGAAACCCGCTCGTAATAAAATCATTACTATGTGTCCATATATAACATTTACGTAATATGCAAAACTCTATATACACATGTCAAAATATTCTATTCAGAAGAAGAAAAATAAAAAAAAAAAAAGAGGAGAAAAAAAAATGGCAGAAATCACTTCCCCTCTTAACATACAATATATCATTAAGGGTTGAATTTGCTCAGACAACCCCCCAGTTAAGGGCCCCAACCTCCCTAGCTATTCATGTTCCTAATATCACTCGGTGCACCAATCAATCATTACATCCCTAATCCAAAAAAAAAGAGAAGTGAAATTGTGTCATATTTAGTAAAAAAAAGGGGGGGGGGGAGAGGGGTGAGAAGAACCAAAATTGTGCATTTATTAGTGTACAAGTCAAAATAAAAAAATCTCTTTCCCTTCCTTTTTCCCTTCCTTTCTCTTTTTTTTCTTTCCCCTTCCCCTTTATGAAAGAGGTCTGTGGGCCTAATTACCACCACGTGTAAAAAGAAATGATGAATAGATCCATAAATTTGTTGTGTACTCGTTAGTGTAATAATAAAAAAAAAAAAACACATCTATGTAAAAAGGCCTCTAAGGGCCACTTTGGCACTACGTGCCTATTTAAGTTGACTAATGCAAACAAAAAAAAAATGTAATCATTTAATAATAAAGTTTATTGCTTTTCTTCTCTCCCTTCCCCCTCTCCAATCCGCTTACACAAATTACATTGTCTCGCCATATTTAATGAGTGAATATTATACCCATTTATTATACCCATATTATACTACTATTGTACCCAGTCCATGTGTGCCCACTCTCTTTAACACGTTTAAATATATAACAACACCCTCTCTCTTACTTCAAACCAGCTGCTTTTCATTTAAAAGGGCTTGCAACAGGTTTTGTATACATATGTGACCCCAGCACCTGCAATCCCGCACACCTAACTATGAGGGTTTTTCTAATTCTGCAATAGATTTAAACTTCATAGATTCTTTCTTAAAGTGATACTAAACACACACTCTTTCATTTACATTGTTCCTTCTATTTCTGTATATGGATGATGGCACTGTAATTATTTGAATAAAAAAAAGTACCTTCTTTCCTAATTGATATACAGCTGTCACATGACCCCGATCTTTCCCAGCCTGTCTGCATGTAAACATAAGCAGGAGGAGCTTCTAGTCCTCTGCTGCTGGTCATAGCCTTTAGAATACAGAGTGAAAGTAAATAATTAATTGTTATATTACTATCAATAAACTGTCAACTATCATACAAATATATATTTTAAAAAAAATCTTTATTATTTTCTGCCAATAACATGGTGTGGGCGGATTTCTGTCAGTCAGAGGCTGTGTCATGCTTCTCCAGCCTGAGTCTTAGAATAAGAGGGTGAAGCCTCCATCAATCTACATGTAATATCCCACTCCTATTGTGTTTACCTGGTTAGTGGGCATGGAGGAGGAGGGAGGGAATGGGTAGTCATTCGCCCCTGTGTATAAGCCCACATGTGTGACTCTATAGTCACATGGGCTGCTCAAATGTGATAGGAAGGAAATGCTCAGAATAGAAACTCACTGAAAACTGAGCATGTGCAGAGCTGCCAACACTTGGACAGAAGGGGGAGATACAGCAGCATCAACCAGGTTTTTTGTAGAATACAGAAAACAAATCACATAGTGACTGAGTGAGTATGAACAGAATTTATTGATAGTTTTTTATGATGTGGGTTTAATGACACTTCAAAACAGAGACATAACCAAGAAGTAGTCAGGGGAAGGTTTTAAAATGGCACAGTGCTAGAGGTGTAACTAGAACCGTCAGGGGCCTGGTGCAAGAAACCATGAAGGGCCTCCCTGACCTCTGGTCCCAGGGCTTTTCCCTCTGGGTCCGGGGCTCTTCCCACTGATCTTGGGGTTCTTTACTCCCATTGCGGGGCCCTTTATTAGAGTCCCGCATTGGGGCCCTTTCACATGTTCTGCAGCAGACCCCCTTCCTGCACTCTTGGGTAGGGTTGCCACCTTTTCTTCAAGCCAAACCCAAACCACTTTAGCGGCACGCTGCAAATTTTTTTTGTAGTTAACACTATACATATATTTTGTGGTTAAATAACATTTCTAATCTTACTGATTTAATCACAAGTGTCCCCTCTTACATCAGAGTTCACAGAGTTCCCCCTTTACATCTGAATATGCAGTGTTTCCCCTTAACATCTGAATCTACAGCGTTCCCCATTACATCTGAACTTGAAAATTTCCCGTTTACATCTGAACTTGCAGTGTTCCCCTTTACATCTGAAATGGCAGAGTTCCCCTTTACATCTGAACTTGCAGAGTTCCCCTTTACATCTGAACTCACAGCGTTCCCCATCAAATCTGAAGCTGCAGAGTTCCCCTTTTTAAATCTGAAGCCGCAGAGTTCCCCTTTACATCTGAACTCCCAGTTCCCTTACACTGTAAGGTGGGACTGCAGACTATGATGTAAGGGAACACTTAGAACTCTGATGTTAGGGGGTCACTGCAGACTCTGGTGTATAGGGTAACTTTCATATCGGAGGGGGGGGGCACTTACTTAATAGTTCCCAGATTTCCTTTTTAATCAGGGTTCCCAGAGCCCAGTTATATCAGAGTCTGCAGATTTTCCACTTACACTGTAAGGGGGAGCTCTGTGGATTGCACTGTAAAGGGGATCACTGATTTAAGGGTGGGCTCTAGTGTAAAGGGGAACTCGGATGTAAGGAGGTTTCTGCTCACCAAAGCCACCCTTTACATCAGAGTCCACAGAGCACCTCTTACATCTGAGTCCCCCTTTACATTACAGTTCCAGGGGGGTGGAAAGGGAGTGGGCTGTCAGTGCTGGGTTTGGGCAGTGTGAGAGAGAGTGTAATAGACACTCTCTGCTTACAACTGCAACCTGCAACCCTGCCGTGAAGCCCCAAGGCCACAGCCCCACAGCAACAGAACACCAGGGTCTGGTCGCAAGTGCATCCTTTGTGACTCTGGTAGTTCTGCCACTGCTACTTGCTGTTTTGAGAGATTTGTTTATTAAATTATTTACAGTCTTACAGTAAATAATGCAATGTATCAGTGAGCTTGTGTTATACTACTGTGTGTGCAGATGAGTTGGGAAATCTCTCTCTTGTTACTCAAATACCCAAACGCCAACATATCTTAAAGTGCAATTTTCTTTTTATTAAAGAAAATCTATTGTCACAGCATAAATGTTAATTTTATGACATCAGCATTGTAATAGCAATACAAACAATAGTTATTTTTCACAATCCAACATAGGCTTACTTGAAAATTCTGCTTTTATGTAATGAGTGCTGCTTGTTTGCTGGTCATCTCGTTCCACAACTTCCTGGATTCTCTGCATGCTCGGCTGCTTCTCCTCTGCTGTTTTATTTCCATTTCTAAGGTCTACATATCCCATGGTACCTTGCTGCCTAAAAGCTTTTAGTGACTCTACCTCCCAACCCCCCCCGCAGCTCTGTAGATCAGTAGACAGACTCTATGAAATGTGTGACACAGCATTCCCTGATCACAGAACATAGTGAGTACGTGTCACAGAATTCAAAGAAACAAATGTGGAGGATGCTCACTAAGTCACTAAGAACAAACGTCAAGATTGCTCAGAATAATAAGAGTAGGCTAGACATAATTGAAATACAATGTGGAAATAAATATATGAATTTACATTTTGATCATAGACATGCTTTAAATCTGACTGTATGCCATCACTTGCAATGTGAAAAATCCAGCTTTTTAGCAATGGAATAAATATTTATCCACTGTGACTTAATGCTTATACAGAAATGATGATACTTTGCTGTGGATATACTAAAGGCAAATGGACTTTTCACTTTGCAAAGTGCAGTTGCTCCAGAGCTTAGTAAATGAGGTAAACCGTCACTTTGCAAAGAATACCCAATCATGTGCAAGGAAAATGTAAAAAACTGCTGCATGCGATTGGATGGTGGAGGTCAGCAGAGCTTCCCTTCATTTACTAAACTCCTGAGCAACATGCACTTTGCAAAGTGTACAGTATTTTTGGCTTTAGTAAATCAACCCAAAAGTATTTTTTCCCATACATAGCACAATTACATACTGTAACTCAGTTAACAGTACTTTGAGTTGAGCATTCTTAGATATGTTTGTTATGCCTACAATGACTTGAACAAAGTATTTCCTGAGTCATTTTAGGAGCAGCATTACTATATGTGCATACCTCCCAACTTTTTGAGATGGGAATGAGGGACTCGTATGTAGGCATAGGACACACACCCCTTGCTACGCTCTCTTAAAGGAGAATTATACAAAAAAATTATTAGTTAAATCCACAAGAGCTTTTTTTACCACTACTATTTTTTTTATACTGGCTTTTGAAATATACAAATGCAGCAATTTAGAAATTGGATGAAATGTTTAGCACTGGAAAACACTTTTTGAAAGATCAAGTTCATTTTTTATACAACTATAGAGATCAGACCAAAATGAGGGACAAATGAGAAGGAAAGAGGGACAGAGGGACTTTGTTCCATTCAGGGACAGTCCCTCGAAATCAGGGACAGTTGGGAGCTAGGTATGTGATTGCTGTGTACCTTTAATGGATAGCTCAGATTTTCAGCCCGCCATTTTTCCTGTGCAGCTGGCTACTCAATGTGCTTGGCATCTAGTAATCATGTTTTCTGAATGATCCTGGATCCAAGGTCTCTATGGGCCCATTCATGCCAGGGCACCTCTGGGCCTGTTCACATCGCGAATGTGCATTACGTGCGTTGTTGCATTGCAGCGTCGTTCATTCTGAATGGCACTCCTATGCATTTCCTAACACATCTGTGTTGCAGCTCACCACAACAGGCTACTATGCTTTGCAGTTCACTGGGCTGCCGAAAGTTTTGCATACATGATTTTTCATCTGTTGTGGGATGTTTGGCAGCCAATTTAATCAAACAGGCTACCTTAGCACACCACAAATTAAAGCATAGCAGTTAAATGCACTGAAGGCTGTGCTGATGTAAATGGGCCCAAAATGCAAACTAGGTGTGCTATGTTCCATATACCACTCTTTGTAGTTCTTGGAGAAACATGATGCACTGCATTGAATGATGTGACAAAAGGCTGCAGACTCTTGCAGAAACGAGTATAAAGACAGAGTCAGGTTGCAATACATTATAAAAACTCAGAATAGATGTATTTTGTGTGGATTTTTGGACATACTTGAGGAATGGATGATTTGAAAATGATGCACCACCACTTGAACATTGATGTAATAGTCTACCTTCCAGGGGACAGGTGTTAGTCTTATTATTTACCTGTACTGCTGTCAGGGAAGAAATATTATCCCAAACTCAAGGCCCACACAGAGGATAACCTGTCTCCTGCCTAAACCGAGTGCAGAGAGTTGACTTTCTGTGAGATGCTGGAGGAGGGTAAAAGTTTCAGTTAAAGCCTTTAGTTTTAGTTCATGTAACTAAGATATCACCTCTTTGGATTTTTTTTTTATATTAGCACTGAGTTCTGGCAAAAGGACATTTATCCTGACACTCTGACACCAAAATAATTATATGAAGAAATTGCTGAGAGGTTAGACTGTATTAATATACCACTTGGAAATTATTAGAGATGCCTTTTGGTGACCCATTTACTGTAAAATAAATGGGTCACCAAAAGGGTCACCAAAAGGTACATAAATGGTAAACCAAGCAGTGTAGCATAAAGCATAAAATGTCAGCAGATACTGTATATTTTCTATTACTCCTATTGATCAGAGCCCCTTCCTCTTTCTGCCCTCACTTCAATGGAGAATAGGCACAACTTCCTCAAATTTTCAACAGCAAAATGTTCATTGTCTGAGCAAAGTCAGCTCTGCTGTATGGGGGGAAGGAGACATGAAAATGACAGATCATTAGAGGAAAGGTATGTCTTTACAACTTAGGATCCCAGCAAACTGCTGCACTTGTAGGTTTACTGTAGGTTCCCATATGTACAATTTTTAGCTTTGCAAGATTTTCTAAAATGGAAAATGTTTGCTGTTCAGTGATTCATTCATGTAATATTTAGCTTGGTCTGGGAACCTTTTTTTAACTCCCTAAGTACATACCTTAGTTCTAGCTGTCTTCTGCCTGGTCTGGTTACTTCATAAATCTTTCCGCTTCCTACGGTGGGTGTGGTTGACCCTCATTACAGCACCAAACAGCACTCATATAATGAAGTGTGAGTGCTGTTTGATGTAGCAGTACAGGGAGCCCAGGCTGGCATTATAATGCAACCCAGGGGGCAGGTCCATGACAGCCTAAGCTCATGAAAAGGGGTTGAATGATGCTGGCCATGGTTCATCCTGGAAATGAATGACAATATGTGGTAGAGGAGTAAAGGCAGGATGAAATAGCATCCTAAAGAAGGTAGATAACTACTGACAGAACATTTCTAAGGCCCTGTTTATAAGTCTACAAAGTCCTCTAGCATAAAATCCCCGTTGCTTTCCTGCTTCTTGGGTGCTGCACATGACATATACAGCTGCCCATCAAAGTGAATAGCTGCATATGCCCATACTCGCGTAAAAACCTGGTTATACATCGGTACCAGTGCAAGCATGGAAGGCATATTTTCAGTCATGCAAAAAATATGCCATACATGTATGCATGGGTAAAGACCAAAGCACTTGCGACTCCCTGGGTGTGGAAAAGCATCAGCAATTTTACACGAGCGGACTTTGCAGCCTCTAGATGTCCATGTGTATGATGCTTTACAGGCTATAAACAATTATTTTATATAGGTCATGGTTAATAATACTGTCTTTCATGTTTTTTGTATACTAGGGGAAAGAAAAACAACAGTGTCTTGCACAAAAATTATGAACAAAAATATAACTATCGTGGATAACTCCTACTGTAAAGACTTGATGAAGCCAGAACCACAAATTAGAAAGTGCAATGAACAGCCTTGTCAAACAAGGTAAATATAATACATCTATCTTACAGTTCAATCATCTTGATTCCTTGAAACTTGTTGAACTGGAACTTCTAATATGGACAGGTAATAAATCCACCTACTTCTTTAATCAGAATTATTTATAATGAACAATAAAATTATATCTATTGTTTCCTTCTAGTTGATCTCGTATATGGTTAAACACAAATCCTAGGTTGTTATTTCCTGGAAGCTGTGAGTTCAGTGTTCGTTTTCAAAAGTTGACTTTACTTTCAAAAACTATCAAAAGTAAAATTAACAAAGAAAATAATCATATTTGTATTTGTTTAAAAAAAATTGGAACTGAGTAAAATAAATATGGGTTTAGCACCCAATAATTTCTAAACTGATTGATTTGTTCAAGCTTGTTCAATGTTCACACCCTCACTAAGGTATGTCTCACAGCAGTGTCTTCTCAGTGACTTCCCATATAATAGGGACTGTTCTAAAGAATTGATCTTGTTGCTGCAGGATGATCTATGCAATGGCCTGTACACACGATCAGAAAATCGTACGAAAAATATCACCTTCTAAGTGATCGTACGATAACGAGTACACGGTATTCGAGAGCCGATCACAAAAGTTCATCCAATATTATCCGATGGGACAAACATAAACATTTTTCTCATACGATACCAGATCATACAATTTTGCATTCAATCAGTACAGTTACTTTTCGAAAATACAATGCAAATACACTACAACACATTGCATTACAAATTTTTATTATGTCGTACGAGAATTTTCGTCACTTTAGTAAACTTTTCATTTTCGATATAAGACTAGCATAGAAAAAAAAAAAAAAACGGACGATAATCTCATTGTGTGTACCCCCTTGTCCCTAATGACGAATTACTTAATCAGTAACCAAAAACAAAAAGCTCAACAACACATGAACAGAAAAATCATAATATGCATTCTTATATTGTAGCAAAGTGTCCATTTATTCCCCATGCTCAGATGCAGGTGTATGTCCCTATAACTTAATTTCCAACATATCATGGGGTTCATAGACACACCCAGGAAAGATAAGTTAATCAGCTCCCCTCTCTAAACAGCTCAAAGAGGCCACACCTGCTAAGGCAAAGATAGCTGGTAAAGTTATCTATAGCCAGGTACTGTCTGGCAAAATCAGAATAATCTTGCAAGAGAAAGATTGAAGTGACCCCGATTTGAAATTCCATGAACTGTTAGAAGTAGTCATAGAATTTTTAGAAGCAGAAATGCAGAAGGCTTCATGGGAGGTGGCCATGCGGCAATTTGCATAAGGATTGGCTCAGCTCTAGACATAGTTATGGCTCCCCATGGAGGCAAACAGAGCATTGGAAGCAGCCAAGGTGGGCAAGGTCACCATTCCTGTGCTAGGGCTGTCAAGTTGGGCCATCTTTAGAGAGACTGCCCCAACCATACACAGTAGAATCCATTAAACTAGCCAGGAGTCAATAAGTAGGGCAGCAAAGTGGAACAAACCCCCTATCCAAAAAACAAAGATGTGGTAATCAAATATTATGTTGTGTATAGATGCTTCAAATACCTAGAGATGTTATTTTGGTATTCAGCTCTCAAGCCATTACCTTGCCAGAATTGGTGTTCCAGTGATACTCTCCTAAGTCAAAAATAAGCCCGGACATTTCAGAAGTCACTGCCTTGGAGAAATTAACAAGGATAGTATCCTTATTTATTAAGATGATATACTGGTCGTGACCATTTTGAATACTTAGATGCTATGTTGGCCTGGCTGCATCCATCCATTTTGCATACTTAGATGCTATCTTGGCCTAGCTGCACACAAATGTGAAGCTCAAATCCAAGAAGTGCCATTATTATTATAATTATTATTATTATACAGGATTTATATAGCACTAGCAGTTTGTGCAGTGCTTTACAAAATTAAGGAAGTGTCATAAACAGGTGTGACCAGAACCGTGTGGACTGCAACAGAGGGAACCAAACACATTTAAAGTGAAATAATGTAGTTTATTAAGATAAGTAAATATAGATATAAAAATACCTCCGATACCAAACAGTGTACAACAATCCAACAACCAGACAGTGACCCACAAATAACAACAAACAAAATAGGTATGTACAATAGATGGGGACTACCAGAATCGTAAACGTAGCCATGCCAGGGTCATAAACGGGAGATCAGCAGATGGGGCAAGGAGCAAGACAGGACAGGGAAAAGGTGGAAGGGATCAGGCTGCAGGGCAGGGGTACAGGAATACAGGATAACAGGATGGAAAGGAACAGGTACAAATACAGGTTCAGGTTCTCATTATCACAGGATACAGATCAGGGCTCAAGGACAATACGAAGGCAAGTGTGTGAGTGCTTGCTGGGTATAAGTACACATCTCCTGCAATTAGCCTCAGGTGACGCCTGATCTCAGGAGATGATGTCGGCTCCACACTGCCAGGAGACACCCACTGGTGGACACCAGTATTGCGGCCCAAAGATTAGACAGTGCCACCAGCAGGTGCAACCTTTCCTGATTATTCCAGACTGCTAGGAGACACCCACTGGTGGACACCAGTAATGCGAGCCAAAGGTCTAACAGCGCCACCAGCAGGTGAAACCTTTCCTGACAGGAAGACAGTACAGTTACAATATAATTCAAGACAAGAGGGTTAGGATGGCCCTGCTTGTTACAATCTAAAGGGAAGGGCAAACAATACAAAAAGTAATAATTGTGGGAGGATGAGTTGTTCAAGAGATTAAAATGGAGTTTTTAGGCAGATGCAGGATAGGCTACATTGCAAATTACAGCTCATGTAAGCTAGAGCTGTTAGCCTTGGTGTGGACAGTTACTGAACGCTTTAGTAAGTGCTTGACAAGAGCCAAGTTTAAGGTCTGGATGGAAAACAATCCATTGGTGCATTTCTAAACAGCTAAAATTGGCACTCTGGAGCAACACTTGGCAGCATGCCCAGCAAAGTTTAAATTCTCTTTGCCTTATCACCCTGGGAAGAGCAACAAGACAGAAACTGTCCTATTGCAGGACCCACTAGCAGGGCCTCACCAAGCTGAGGATGAAGAAGGGGACTTGACTAGAGGAAGCCTAATGCCGTATACACACGATCGCACATTCCGACAACAAAATCCTTGTTTTTTTCCAACTGATGTTGACTCAAACTTGTCTTGCATACACACGGTCACACAAATCTTGTCGGAAATTCCGAACGTCAAGAACGCGGTGACGTACAACACGTACAACGGCATTAGAAAAGGGAAGTTCAATATCCAGTGCGCCACCCTTTGGGCTCCTTCTGCTAATCTCGTGTTAGTACAAGTTTGATGAGAGACAATTCTCGCTTTTCAGCCTTGTGCTTTTCCGATAGTTACTGCTCTTCAGTTTGTGCTTGTGGGTTCGTATCTGGTTTCCAGTGCGTGTAGTCAGTTCGCATTTGTTTTTCAGTGCGTATTTTATAGTACGTATTTGATTCTCAATGCATTCTTGTCTACTCGTTTCTGATTTTCGGATCGCTCTTCTCAGGCCTTACTGATTTTTAGTGCGTTCTGTTAGTTTGTTCTGACCAGCCGACCATTTGGAAGCCATGTTGTGGTTACGTACTCTTCGTAGAATTCGTGCTGTGCCGGGGCTTGGTGTTGGGGTTCTTACTTTGACCCAAGCCCAGTCCATGAACAGGGCGGGAAGGAGTTCATGGATGAAGAATTGGTTACTCAAGCATGACCAATTATCTCATATGCCTTTGTTGCGGGAGATCCGTGAGAATAATCCTGATGATTTCAGGAATTATCTCCGGATGACGGACCCCATTTTTCACTGTTTGTTGGCTTTGCTGTCCCCTTATATTAGCAGGCAGGACACCTGAATGCGGCAAGCCATCACTCCTGAGCAGAGGCTAGTCGCCATGTTGCGTTACTTGGCGACAGGGAGAAGTCTGCAGGACATCAAGTTCTCGACAGGCATCCCCCCAGGCTCTGGGGATCATTATTCCAGAGACCTGTTCTGCCATCATTCAAGTCCTGCAGAAGAACTATATTAGGGTAAGTTTTCTCCTTTAACATCACATTGTCTTTAATGTTTGCTAATGTATTGTATTTCTTTCATCGTTCCCTAATTACCATGATTGTAATATGCTGTGAATATCCTCTTTGTTATCATGCATGCTTGAATTTTTTAAACTTTCTTTTTTGTCCATCATGCCTATTTGCCTTCACTAACCTCCCCAGCATGCTATCCTGGGCCCATACACACCTAGCCTAGTCACTTAACAATGTATTTTTTCAGCTCTATAGTAGTGCTTTACCCTAAACACCCCCTAAAATGTGTACAAATGTTATTTTTGTGCTTAAATTCATGCAGAGTGCCAGAGGCTTTTTTTGGGGGGTCCCAAAATCATTTGGAACACTCCCTCCCCCCAACCGCTAAGTCAACCAATACCAATCCTCTATCTGCTGACTTTGCCAAACCCATACACACTATACCTACCTCTTTTGTGGTCAGATTTCTGTATGAACTCCCCGAAGCATGTAGTGAAAGGGCCTGCCATAATACTTTCAAATGGTACTGTTTAAAGTTTTGTTATCCTTTTATCTTGATAGGTAATTGCAGAATGTAAAAAAGTGCTTCAATTTGTACAGTGTGTATTTATATTTTTGGATTATGACACTTCTTACCTGTCCAGTGGGCTGCCAATAGTGTAAGTAAGGAGGGGCTGGCAAAAGTAACACACATTATTTATCCATTCGGCTCTCAATGAAGTGGAGTGGGTTACCTGTCCAAAACATACCCCCCCTCAAACGTTTACAATGGCCCATCAGAGAGGGTGAGGAATCTGATAAGTGGACCTTATATTTTTGTCTTTAAATACTCCTTAAAATAAATGTTATACTGAGGTTGGCCAAGAATGTTTGTGTCTAATCTGCTTGCAATGTTTATGTGCAAAATTACTAAGTTCTTTTTTCTTTTTTGACTCCACAGTTTCCTTCAACAACACAGGAATGGCAGACTGTGGCTTCCCAATTTGCCCAGTGGTGGGACATTCCCAACTGTGGAGGGGCAATTGATGGGAAACACGTCCACATCGTGCCACCCCCCACGGAGGAATGGCCGGACGTCGGATGGTGGAGTCATCGCCCAGACAGAGTTCTACACATGGCTCCAGAATGGTGGCTTGAGATTGCCACCTGCTGAAGAGAATGTGGAAGGACTCCCATTTGTCTTTGTCGCTGATGAAGCGTTTGGGCTGGGTGATCACCTGATGCGGCCGTTCCCGATGAAGACCATCACCCCAGACCAGAGGGTTTTTAACTACTGGCTGGCCAGAGCCAGAAGAGTGGTTGAGAATGCTTTTAGGATAATGGCCAGCTGGTTCCGCCTATTCCTTACGGCAATCAACATGGCGGAATATAAACTTAACCATATAATCCTTTCATGCTGCATTCTCCACAACTTTTTAAGGAGAAATTCAATGAACTATGTTGCCTCAGTTGGGCCTGAGGCCGGACTTAACAAACAAACACTGATGGCGCTTGAAGCTGGCCGTCCTGGCTTGCCCAACCCCAAAGAGCCCGTGAGGGCCGTATCAAATATATGGAGTACTTTGCGGGTAGGGGGGCCATTGATATTCCCGAAAATGTTTAATAAGCATTTTAAAAATATTTTTTTTTTAGTTAAACTGAAATAAGATTTCCTTTTATTTACTGCTTGTGTTTCTTTTAGCTGTCTCCTAGGTTTTCTTCAATAGTGCAAATGTAATTTATTTGATACATGAGGTGACAATCTCTTCTTCAGCGAACTATTATTATGTTGTGGGTCTGCTACACACACACCTTATTTTTATTGTTAATGTATGTAATGCATTACTGTTAAAAATATACATAATTTTTAGCACCATAAATGAATTTTGGTGAGTCACGAAAATGGCATGATTGTGGCAAATTATAAAGCACTGTGGGAGTTATTTACTAAAGGAAAATACACTTTGAACTACAAGTGCACTGCAAAAGTGCACTTGTAGTGCAAAGTGGATTTGCCTTTAGTAAATAACCCCCATTTCAGTGTAAACACCAACTTAGTCCAAAAAATGATATTGAGCATTGAAAGAAGAAGTCACACATTGTTGAGTAGAAAACTTTTTACTCTGTGCACATTCACATGTGCGTTAGAAAATGGTTTTTGAACAAACCAACATATTTTAGTAATAACATTTTTGTTTTTGACAGTACAAATAGCCTGTTGTGTGTTAAAACAGGCATGTTTAAAACCATAAAACAATATACAACTCAGGAACTTACAAAGTTCAACTTTGACAAAGTGAAGGCAATAACAGACATTAGTATGTCCAAACTGTGTTTATTTTGCCTTCATCAGATGGGGGTGATGTCACCCCTGTGAAAGACAAATTTTGAAGATGTACACAAATTGAGAGTCAAAATGGGGATTTCTCTCCTGATCCCATGCCTAATGCCAACATGTGCTAGCTTCCATCATGGGGGATCAATGGACATGTTTCGGGGGTGCAACCCCTTCCTCTCATCTACTTTAATTGCGAGGAAGGGGTTACACCCCCAAAACGTGTACCTTGATATCCCGTGATGGCAGATAGCACATGTTGACACACTGTATGCATCTTTAAAATTTGGCTTTCGAAAAAAATTTTTAAATGTGTGAAAATAGTAAAAATACAAATAAACTAGAAGAATTTGGGGTTTTTTTAGATTCTGCCTAAAATATCAATGATGTTTTTGAGTCTTTTTTCCACATCATTAATGTCTTCCTTGATCTTCTGTAAATCACGATTGCACACCATGATCTCACCGATGAGGACACGTGCACTTGCACTTGTGAAATCCGAATCATCTTCCACAACATCCACATCACCTAAAATTAAAAAACACACTATGTATTATAAATATGCAGGCATCTATCTATTACCTGAAGCTGTGGTCTCAGACACTCACCTGTTGTGGTCACTATTTTGCCCACTTCATAAACCTCTCCTTTCTCCACATCTTCTGGTTGTGGTGTGGGGATTTGCTTTTCTTTCGGAGGTGGGGGGGTCCCTGGTGTCCTCGGATGTCCCGAGTCTTTTCTCCCCTATGTGAATAAAAAAGGTATACTTAGCACACAGATATTTGAGGGCAGAAATAGTAATATGAAACATTGCTTGGAAGTGTCGTACAATTGTCTTTTTTGGCAGAGTTCCAAGCTGAAGACATTATTTTTTTTCCATTTCTAAAGCTGGAATACTTACCTTTTTTGTACAATTTTCACACATGGAGACACCCCTAGTATCCACTGAAGCACCTGTGTGGGACACCCTAAAACGTTTGTTCTGGTGTCCTACACTAGTGCTCCTGCATCCAGATGTGGAAACAGCTGCTGAGTGTCCTCTCCTTACACTGAATCAAGTTTGCATTTCATCCTAGTACAAACCCATCTAAACAACAATGTCATAAACTTCTTTTAATACAAATAGGCCTGAACAAATGTAGTTAACCTGTATGTGCCAAAAACATCGTATTAGTGGGCAAACGAATGATACTTACTAGGAACGATTACTGTGCCCACGAACATGAAAGTTGCCATTTTAAACTGTACAACAGTAAAGAAAAGCACATGGAGCAGCACAAACGTAATAATAATAAGAGGAACACGCGACAACTACTTACTTTTTTGAAGAACTCTCTTGATCTTTCTGTACTGATCCTGCTCCCTCAGTTTCAGGTCTGACCAGTGTTTCCTCAATTGATCCTTGGATCATCATACCTCAAAATTCCTGTGCAGACTTCTCACAACTTTAGCCATGATCTTGGCCTTTCTGACATTTGGGTTTGGGTAAGGTCCATGCTTCCCCTCATAGTCGGCCCTCTTCAAGATGTCCACCATCTCCACCATCGCTATAAAGGACATATTTGAGGCCTTAAATCTCGTCCGGGATCGGGACGTTCGTGGCTCCGGCTTTCATCGTTGCTGCTGTCTGCATGCACTTGCTCTTTCTTTGCCATGTGCTCTCCCACTGCGCCAAAAAACAAGGGGCAGGGAATAGACTAGAAAGAATGTCAGGGGTGGGCGGAGTTTCACGCATGCGCAGTGTAAATAAAGCGTAAAATGCATGCGTCATACTTACGATCTGTAAGTGGAGGAAGGAGTATCGGAAGCGCCGATCGTTCTAACGAAGGTACAAGTTTAACTTGGTGCATCAGTGGCCTATACTGCCTCTAGATTGAGGCCTATATTGGGACAAGATTAGGAGAGTTTAGCCTGACATTAGGGTTTGTCTTGTGTTGTGTCTTGCAGAGAAAATGGATGGCTTCAATGATCACAACTTCCTCCCCCTATTCATAGACAAGTACAGGGAGCTGCCTTGTCTGTGGCAGGTGAAACATCCTCATTATAATCATAAACAAAAGAGGCAGGCTGCGCTGGAGAAACTGCTTGAGTTTGTTAAGCTGCAGATCCCCACGGCAGCCATCCCCTATTTGAAGGGCAAAATTGGTGGGCTGAGGAGCACTTATAATAGGGAGCGCAAAAGGTCCAGAATTCCATTAGATCAGGAGCAGCAGCAGGTGCCATTTATGTCCCCAGGCTGTGGTACCATGAGAGACTTTGTTTTCTGTCAGACCAGACTGAAGTCAGGCAATCACTCTCAACCCTACCTTCCACTCTTCCTTCCACGCTTCCTTCCACCCCAGCTGAGGCTTCCGACATCCAACCTGGGCCTTCCAGCCAGGAAGAAGTGGAGGAGCCCAGCTTGAGCCATGTATAGCATTGTTCTACAGATTTCTTGTCGTAAAATTAATGATGTTAACTAGATGTTGTTATTGATCAGTAATTGCTGATTTAATAAAGTGTTTTATATATCAATAGACAGTAGTGGCCAAAAATGTTTGGGACAAGAATGAAAAATGCTGGGGTCAGAAGGATAGTCTTTTCTATTTGTTAACATTCAATTTGCAACAGTCATGAGCTGAAAATTGTGTGTGATTGATGAATAAAAAAATAAAACTATGTTCCTTTTTCATACACAGGAAAGCCTCAGTCAGGAGGAGGGCGTGGAATGTGGTAGCCAGAAGGTGGCGAGGGTATGTGGTAGCCAGGAGGTGGCAGGGGTAAGTGGCAGCCAGGAGGTGGCCCAGCCCAGTAGCCTGACCGAATCCCAGGTCCCTCCCCTCCGCCTTACAACCAAAAGGCCCAGGAAGGGGAGTAACGTAGAGGAGGCAGCACTTGGGCTGATTCGGAAGGCTAATGCTGCCCTCAAAACCACCACCACTCTTCAAGAGGCCTTTGCCTCCATGGCTGCATGCAAAATGCCGGAAATGGAGGAGGGACAATGCCTCATCTGTGAGGAAATGATGTATATGTCCCTAAATAAGGGGTTGAGGGGCCAAAACACACCTATGTGAGTTGGACCATCCTCCTCCTCTTCCTCCACCACCTGCCACAACTCCAAAACCACAGCCTGGAAGCAAGCCTGGAAGGAAGAGTGGAAGGAAGACAAGAGTGTGATGGCCTGGGTTCACTCTGGTCTGACAAAAGACGCAGGCTGTGGTATGACCACAGCCTGGGGACATATATGTCATCTGTTGCTGTTCCTGATCTCTTGTAGTCCAGGACCGGATTGTGCTCACTATTATATGGACTCCTCATGCTACCAATTTTGGCTGTAAAATAGTTGATGTGTGCCCTGGGGTACAAAGGCTTCACTAATTTCACTATTTTCTCCAGTGTTGCCTTCCTCTTTATTTTATTATGACCCATAAGAAATGGCTATTTTAGATTTACAAATACTTGCCTATGCGTTTTACTTAAAAAAGGACAGTTTGTTTGTGAGTAGGCAGGTACATTTCCTAAATACAATGTCAAATTAACAAGGGACACTAACACCAACCAATCTCCTTGAGGTTAAAAAAATACTAGATAATAATGGTGTTGTGGTAACTTGGCACAAAACGAAAAAACAATACTATGGAGAGCAATAGAAAAAATAAAAAATAAAGCAGGAGATCTTAATATAAAAAAAACACTATAAACAAAAATTAAAAACATTATTATGGAGATCTGATGAAAAAAAAAAGTACATATTCAAGAGATCACGAGAAATAATAAAGAGATCATTTTTTAAGAACTCTGTGTGAATATGAGCAGCAAAACAACTTAATTATTCTAGCATTATAAAGAAGAAGAGAATGCGCTGCATTAAAAGATTTAAAAATTTGCAGCGTGACGAATGTGCTACAGTGGGGACTGAAAGTTTGGGCACCCCAGGTAAAAATGTGTATTAATGTGCATAACGAAGCCAAGGAAAGATGGAAAAATCTCCAAATGGCATCAAATTACAGATTAGACATTCTTATAATATGTCAAAAAAAGTTAGATTTTATTTCCATCATTTACACTTTCAAAATTACAGAAAACAAAATAATGGTGTCTGCAAAAGTTTGGGCACCCTGCAGAGTTAATATCTTGTACTGCCCCCTTTGGCAAGTATCACAGCTTGTAAACGCTTTTTGTAGCCAGCCAAGAGTCTTTCAATTCTTGTTTGAGGTATCTTTGCCCATTGTTCCTTACAAAAGTCTTCCAGTTCTTTGAGATTTCTGGGCTGTCTGTCACGCACTGCTCTTTTAAGGTCATAGATAGATTTTCAATAATGTTGAGGTCAGAAGAATGTGAAGGCCATGACAAAACCTTCAGTTTACGCCTCTTGATGTAATCCCCCATGGATTTTGAGGTGTGTTTAGGATCATTATCCATTTGTAGAAGCCATCCTCTCTTTAACTTCAGCTTTTTCACAGATGGCATCAAGTTGCCATCCAAAATTTGCTGAAATTTTATTGAATCCATTTTTCCTTCTACTCGTGAAATATTCCCTGTGCCACTGGCTGCAATACAACCCCAAAGCATGATTGATCCACCCCCATGCTTAACAGTTGGACAGAGGTTCTTTTCATTAAATTCTGTGCCCTTTCTTCTCCAAACGTACCTTTGCTCATTCCGGCCAAAAAGTTCTATTTTAACCTCATCGGTCCACAGAACTTGTTTCCAAAATGCCTCAGGCTTGTCTATATGTTCATTTGCAAAGTTCAAACTCTGATTTTTGTGGTGAGGACGTAGAAGAGGTTTTCTTCTGATGACTCTTCCATGAAGACCACATTTGTACAAGTATCTCTTTATAGTGAAATAGTGTACCACAACTCCAGTGTCTGCCAGATCTTTCTGGAGGGATCGTGCAGTCAAATGTGGGTTTTGAATTGCTTTTCTCACAATCCTGCGAGCTGTTCTGTCTGATATTTTTCTTGGTCTTCCAGATCTTACTTTAACTTCCACTGTTCCTGATGACTGCCATTTCTTATTTACATTCCGAACAGAGGATATTGACATCTGAAAACGCTTTGCTATCTTCTTATAGCCTTCTCCAGCTTTGTGAGCATCAACTATTTTCAGTTTCAGTTTTCTAGACAACTGCTTAGAAGAACCCATGGTGCTGATTGTTGGGGCAAGGTCAGATGAGTCTGGCCATTTAAAACCTTTGAGATTGACATCACCTGGTCTTCCCAGTCGATGATTGAGAACAATCCATGGCACTGGCAGGTCTCAGCTTTGCAAAGGGGGCAGTGCATGCTATAAATTCTGCAGGGTGCCCAAACTTTTGCAGACGCCATTTTTTTCTTTTCTGTAATTTTGAAAGTGTAAATGATGGAAATAAAATCGAACTTTTTTTGACATATTATAAGAATGTCTAATCTGTAATTTGATGCCATTTGGAGATTTTTCCATCTTTCTTCGGCTTCGTTATGCACATTAATACACATTTTTACCTGAGGTGCCCAAACTTTCGATCCCCACTGTATCTCCATTATGAATGCTAGTTTTACCAGACAGAGCGCTTCCGTCTCATAATTGATTGAGAGCATGCGTGGAACTTTGTGCGTCAGAATTGTGTACACACGATCAGAGTTTACGAGAACGGATTTTGATGTCGAAAAATTTGAGATCCAGATCTCAAATTTTGTTTGTCGGGAATTCTGACGGAAAATGTCCGATGGAGCCTACACACAGTTGGAATTTCCGACAACCAGCTCCCATTGAACATTTCCCGACTGTGTGTACGCGGCATAAGAGTATGCCTTAGGTAAACCTCATCCATGTACTGGAAGAATTTACCTGAGCAGATAAATTCTGCTCAGGTAAACACTTTCAAGAACTGAGAGTGAAGATGGCCAAAAAGTTAGGGGGGCTTTTAAACTAGTTGACGGGGGAGGGTCCAGAGGTAGAGATAGTCAGCGCGGAACATATTCCAGAGGGTAGTACTGGGGGCATTAGTGGTAGGTTGACTAAAGCACATAAACCCAAGGTAAGTATAGTAACAAGTCCTATTTGCCATCTTGGAACAGCCAATAAGAGGACAGTATGCGACCGGTCTAAACTACGTGGCATGTTCACCAATGCCAGGAGCCATTCAAGGGTATTCCCTTTATTGCAGGGATAGAGAGGGTAAAACAGGGGGAGGGGTATGCCTGTATATCAAGAATAGTGTACAAGTTAAATGAGAGATGACATCACTAAGAAAGCTAGGGAGGAGGTGGAATCCTTATGGGTAGAGCTCCAAAGGGATGGAACTAAGGGGAAAATAATACTGGGCATATGCTATAGGCATCCTAACCCGAGGGAGGAGGGGGAGACAGATCTCCTATCACTATTTGGATTAGCAGCAAGGATGGGAAGTGTCATTAAAATGGGGGATTTTAATTATAAAGACATGGACTGGGTGGAAGGAACCGTGCATTCGTCTAAGGCTCGCCAGTTACTAAATGTCTTACAGGACAATTTCATGGGTTAGATGGTAGACGCACCAACTAGAAACAAAGTATTACTAGACCTACTGATTACCAACAATACAGACCTGATCACGGATGTGGAAATAAGGGGCAATTTAGAAAACAGCGATCACAGGTCAATTAGCTTCAGTATAAATCACACAGATAGGTAACATAAGGGGAATACAAATACACTGAATTTCAAAAGAGCCAACTTCCCTTGCTAGAAAATATAAATTGGGATAAAATCTTAGGAACAAAGAACACAGAGGAGAGATGGGTTTGCTTTAAGAGCATATTAAATAAGGGCATTAGTCAGTGCATCCCATTGGAAAATACATTTAAAAGAGAGAAAAAAAGTTCTGTATGGCTTAACTCCAATGTAAAAATGCATATAAAAGCAAAGGAGAAGGTCTTCAATAAATACAAGGCTGAGGGATCATCATCAGCATTCAGACTTTACAAAGAATGCAACAAGAAATGTAAGGGTGCAATTAGGGCTGCTAAGATAGAACACGAAAGACACATAGTGGAGGAGAGCAAAAGAATTCCCAAGAAATTCTTTAAGTATATAAATAGTAAAAGAGGGAGGACAGACCTTATTGGCCCCATAAAGAATGATGAAGGGAATCTGGTTACTAAGGATGGAGAGATGGTGAAGGTATTGAATTAATTCTTCTCCTCAGTCTTCACGAGGGAATCGGGGGGCTTTAGTAACCAAAACTGCAGTGTTTAGCCTCATGACACATATCAGGAAGCACCCTCATGGCTGAGGACAGAGGACAGAATTAGAAATAGACTTGGAAAACTTAGCATTAGTCACCGGGACCAGATGGCTTGCAACCGAGGGTCCTTAGGGAACTCAGTCATGTAATAGCCAGACCATTGTTCCTAATTTTTACTGATAGTCTACTGACTGGAATGGAACCAGCTGATTGGAGAAAAGCTAATGTAGTGCCAATATTTAAAAAAGGGCCAAAATACATCCCTGGGAATTACAGACCAGTTAGCCCAACATCAATAGTATGTAAGCTCTTGGAGGGGATGATAAGGGACTATATACAAGATTTTAGTAATGAAAACGGTATCATTAGCAGTAATCAGCATGGATTCATGAAGAATCGTTCTTGCCAAACCAATCTACTAACCTTCTATGAGGAGGAGAGCTGCCATCTAGATAAAGGAAGGCCCATAGACATGGTGTGTCTGGATTTTGCAAAAGCATTTCACACAGTTCCCCATAAATGTTTGCTGTACACAGTAAGGTTCGTTGGCATGGACCATAGGGTGAGTACATGGATTGAAAACTGGCTACAAGGGCGAGTTCAGAGGGTGGTGTTAAATGGGGAGTACTCAGAATGGTCAGGGGTGGAAAGTGGGGTCCCCCAGGGTTCTGTGCTGGGGCCAATCCCATTTAATCTATTCATAAACGACCTGGAGGATGAGGTAAACAGTTCACTCTCTGTATTTGCGAACGATTATAAGCTAAGCAGGGCAATAACTTCTCCGCAGGATATGGAAACTGTGCAAGAAGATTTTAACAAATGAATGGGGTGGCCAACTACATGGAAAAGGTTGGAGGTTTAATGTTGAAAAATGTAAAATAATGCATTTAGGTGGCAAAAATATGAATGCAATTTACTCACTGGGGAGGAGAACCTCTGGGGGAATCAAGGAATGAAAAAGACCTGGGAGTCCTAGTAGATGATAGGCTCAGCAATGGCATGCAATGCCAAGCTGCTGCTAACAAAGCATGTGTTAAAAAGGTGATTAACTCAAGAGACAAAGCAATAATTCTCCCACTCTACAACACTCTGGTCTGGCCTCACCTGGAGTATGCTGTCCAGTTCTGGGCACCAGTCCTCAGGAAGGATGTACTGGAAATGGAGCGAGTACAGAATAGGGCAATATAGCTAATAAAGGGACTGGAGGATATTAGTTATGAAGAAAGGTTACAAACACTGAACTTATTCTCTTATTCTCTCTAGAGAAGAGACGCTTGAGAGGGGATATGATTTCAATTTACAAATACCATACTGACCCCACAAAAGGGATAAAACTTTTCCATGGAAGGGAGTTTAATAAGACACGTGGCCACTCATTAAAAGCAGGGATGTGGAATTCCCTTCCACAGGCGGTGGTTTCAGCGGGGAGCATAGATAGTTTCAAAAACTATTAGATAAGCACCTGAACGACCACAACATACAGGGATATACAACGTAATACTGACATATAATTACACACATAGGTTGGACTTGATGCACTTGTGTCTTTTTTCAACCTCACCTACTATGTAGCTATGTAACTATGTAAGAAACAAAGAGAGGACACAGTGATTGAAACAATAAATGGAAACAAGGGGGTGTGTGGCGCTATGGGTATAAATATATATGGGGGATGGAAAAGCTACACAGTGATTGTATAACCCACACCGGTGCACATTACATGCAGTTCCAATTTACAATAGATAATCAGTATCTGATATAGATAAGCCTATGGAGTGTGTATGGATGTGTAACAAATAGACATACCCTATACAGCGTGTGTTTGAACTGCCGTACAAGGTGGCTCCTATTACGGTAGCCACAAAGCACGACCCAGAAGTGCCTGGTGTATATATATATATAAATTAAAACAAAACTGTGAAATAAATAAATACCATATAAATCCCAGCACCTAGATGCCACAATTACATAAAAAGGTAAAAAAGCAGTGCAACAAAGAGTTGATTAAATGACTGGTAGTCTTGACCCAACTACCAAACTATTACAGTAAAATATGGTGCATGAATAAACACATCGAAAAATAACGTGTCAAAAAGAAAAAACACCAATCTCAATATCCCCGATAAGGGGATGTGACAACGTTCCAAAACTCAAAGCAACTCCAAAGGCGTTTATGCATCCGTATCGATGATAAGGCTATAGTTCACATATAGCTGGGTGAGTGACAGTTCATATAAAATATAAATCTGATAATGCTCAAGTGTGTGACAAAAATCTAAAGGTGACTTGAGTGCTCTCAATATCTCCAGGTGACTTTTGTGCTCCCCCTCAAGGGTCCCCACTCACCGGATCCAATCAGCCCAATAAGCTAATACGCATGTAGCTAGACAGTGCAACCAGTTCACCACGGTATCTGTTGTAGTTGTTCTCGATGCATTCCTCCAGGTAGGTATGGTGTAATCCTGGGATATGCAATTAGTGGACCTCCAGCTGTTGCAAAACTACAAGTCCCATCATGCCTCTGCCTCTGGGTGTCATGCTTGTGGCTTTCAGAGTCTTGCTATGCCTCATGGGACTTGTAGTTCTGCAACAGCTGGAGGTCCGCTAATTGCCTATCCCTGGTGTAATCCTTTATGAGCCCCTGTCAAGCGTTTGGTGCACACTTCAGTTCATTTGGTTATTAATCCAGTCTTCTCTGTGCTCAGCTATAATTTCATACCATGAAGAAGTGATTTGGGTAACTGGTGCAGGTGCATTCAAAGCAGATGGAACAATCGTCCTTTCACAGAGATCCTTCAGCAGACCTTCATGCTGCATTAGACAGTGCTATTTTAATCTCTTTAGAACTCCTTGGAACACAATGCTCTTTAGACCCATCTAGCAGCAGTATAATCTCATGGCAGCCATGTCATTGATATACATTAAAAAGCATCACCCCAGAACAGCCATGGAAACACAGTCGGTAACCCAGGATATTCATATCCTTGCTATACACAGGGCTGTCTATAATTTATATATATATACACCAGGCACTTCTGGGCCATGCTTTGTGGCTACCGTAATATTAGCCACCTTGTACGGCAGTTCAAACACACGCTTTATAGGGTATGTCTATTTGTTACACATCCATACACACTCCATAGGCTTATCTATAGCAGATACTGATTATCTATTGTAAATTGGAACTGCATGTAATGTGCACCAGTGTGGGTTATACATTCACTGTGTAGCTTTTCCATCCCCCACATATATTTATACTCATTAGGTAGTGACACACACCCCCTTGTTTCTATTTATTGTTTCTGTCGTTTGGAGCTTTCTTTTTGGGGGGCTCTATTAGGGGAGGCAGCAACCTATATTTATTTTATTTTTCCTATCCTAAGCGCGGTTATCATTTATAACGTAGAGGATCCAGTGATTGCCCCCCTAATAGAGGAAATATGGTTACGGCATTGGCCCAGTCTCAGAGAAATTTTGAAGCTACTACCAAAGACCAACAAATTATGAGCAATTGGTACCAATTGGTACCATATTATACTGAGGGATGATATTCTGTACAACAGAATAATGTTAACCCATGGCTCATCAGTGACCTGGCAGGTCGTACTGTCAAGGTCCAAGGTCCTGAGCCCATCCTGTGGCCATTTACTCACCATGCTCAGATGCAAGTGCAGGCCCCTTTAACTCCATTAAGTCCATTAAAGATATTAACCTGTTCCCGACCGGCCGCCTCAGTTATACTGTGGCAAAATGGCACAGGCAGGCGAATCGCCGTCATACTACGTCGGGCGCACAGCTGCCTAGGGGGGCATGCGCGTGCCCCCTCGGCAGCCGCGATGATCGGATTCGAACCAGAACCGATCAATCTCCAGGCCCAGGCCAATGAAATCTGGCCTGGACCTGGTGATTGGTCCTGGCGAATGAGATCCTTCCCCTGTCGTGTAACTGTAAACACTGACAGGGGAAGTGAAGTCATCTTTCCTCGTGTCGGTCTTTTCCGTTCCAGACCGAGGAGGGATAACATCTAACAGTGAGTTGCACCAACACTACACTGACACCAGGTCACGTAGGCACACAATTCACCCTCCAATCACCCCCCAGTTAACCCCTTCACCACCTGTCACTGTGTCACCCAGTACAGCATTCAGATTTTTTTTATTGCTGTACTGGGGTCATTAGTGACAAAAATCAGTGTTAGGGTAATTAGTCTTAGGCCCAGATAGGTCTAGGGACCCCCCCTAACCCACTTAAATAAAGGTTTAACCCCTTGATTACCCCCTGTCACCAGTGATCACTGTATAAGTTAGGTTTTAGCGTCAGATGGGGTCTGCGTTGCCCCAGGCAGCGTCAGATTAGTGCCAGTAGCGCTAACACCCACTCACGCACCATACACCTCCCTTAGTAGTATAGTGTCTGAACGGACCAATATTTGATCTGATCAGAACTATATTAGCATCCCCAGCAGTTTAGGGTTCCCAAAAAAGCAGCCCAGATACCTCCTAGCACCTGCGTTTAGCCGCCCAGCCCAGCCCAGCCCACCCAAGTGCAGTATCAATCGATCACTTTCACTTACAAAACACTAAACACATAACTGCAGCATTCGCAGAGTCAGGCCTGTCCCTGCGAACGCTAACTGTTTTTTTGGTAGCGTTTGAATCAGTCGCTAACAGTCAGGAGCTTTTTTAACTGTGAGTCTCACTATTGTACCAATAAATTTATAGACTAAAATGTCAAATCGAAGGTACAGTAGTGAAGAGGCCTACACATTTCTGAGCATGACAGATAGTGAAGAGGAAGTCACTCATCTGTCAGATTCAGACTCAGAATACGATCCTGTAGACAGCAGCGGCATCCTGACAGATAGCTCTGACGATGGAGTTGTGGTCCCTGCCAAGGTCAGACGTACCAGACCCCCTTCTTCTGCTGTCAATAAGGTGCAAGAACCGCAGGTCCCTCGTATGGAGCAGAGAGCCAGTACTAGCGCCGCTCATCCTTCTGGTGAACTGGCAAGCACCAGCGGCCTAGTACATCCTGGTGGTACATCCAGCACTGCAGTAACACTTGCTGACATGGCGAGTCCCATAAGTGCAGTTCAAGCTGGTGAGGTGGCAAGCACAAGTAGTGTCCCGCTGCCACCAAGCAGAAGACAAAGACAGGCCCATCGAGCCCATAGTGCCCTTCCTGCTGCATTCGCCAATCCTAATTGGGAACCCACCATTTCTGCAGCACCGTACTTCCCCTATTCACTGGCCAACCCGGAATTCAGGTGGAAACAGTTGATTTTACGTCACTTGATTTTTATTCACTGTTTTTCACCGAAGATCTCTATAGATCTATTGTGGACCAAAGCAATTCATATGCTGGTCAATTCATCGCCGTTAATTCCCAGCTGACCCTTGCCAGAGAATGAAAACCAATTACGGTTTCCGAATTTAAGACCTTCCTGGGCCCATCCTTCCTCATGGGCATAACTATAAAGAGAGAGTTGCGGTCATATTGGTCCACTGACCCAATTCACCATATGCCTGTGTTCTCTGCCTCCATGACCAGGACACGATACAAGCAGATCTTGCTGTTCATGCATTTCAACGATAATTAACTCTGTCGTTCTAGGGGTGACCCTGAATTTGATTGGCTCTACAAAATTCGGCCCCTCGTAAACCACTTCAACCAATGTTTTGCAGCCTTGTTTACTCCCCATCAAGTTGATGAGTCCCTGATTACGTTTTCTGGCCGCTTGTCATTCAAACAGTATCTTCCCAGCAAGCGTGCCAGATATGGGGTCAAGATGTATAAGCTCTGTGACAGGGCCACAAGCTATACATATAGTTTTATGGTTTACGAGGGAAGAGATAGTTACGTAGAGCCAGAAAACTGCCCTGACTACATAGGGAGCGCTGATAAGATTGTGTGGAACTTGGTGTCGCCCTTATTCAGAAAGGGGTACCACTTGTATGTGGACAATTATTACACAAGCATGCCACTTTTTAATCACTTGTTTGATCATCAAATTGATGCATGTGGCACCATGCGATCTAATCGCCGGGGCTTTCCCCAGCGGCTTGTAGATTCCCATCTTAGGCTGGGGGAGAGAGCCTGCTTGAGATGTAATAATTTGCTCGTTGTGAAGTGGAGGGATAATAAGAATGTTTTAGTTCTGTCCCCCCTTCGCGCAGACACGACGGTCCAAATTCCTACAGTGACTGGTGTTCTGGAGATACCCCTCTGTGTCCACGAATATAACCTTAATATGGAAGGGGTGGACCTCAACGACCAGTTGTTGGCACCGTACCTAATTGCCCATAAGGCACTGGTACAAAAAAGTGTTTGTTTATTTATTTTAATTGGCTCTGCTGAATGCTTTTGTGCTATACAAAGCTGCAGGACAAACTGGATCCTTCCTTAAATTCCAGGAAGAGTTCATCAGAGCCCGTCTTTCCAGACAGTGCTTTGGCCCAACTTCCCAACACAAATGCAGCAAGCCGGCTGCTTGAGAGGCATTTTCTGCATGTCCTCTCTGGTACCCCTACCCAAAGAAACCCCCAAAGAAGATTTTGTGTCTGTAGAAAGCGCTGATATAGGCGTGACACCCGTTATCATTGTCCCTCCTCTCCTGACCAACCTGGTCTTTGCATTGGTGAGTGTTTCGAACGCTATCACACACTAGTTGAGTATTAGCGTAGGGTACAGCACCACACAGTCCTAGGCACACGTACACAGGGTGTCAGGGTCTCGAAAGTTGTGATGGCCATCACATTTTGAGAGACCCTAATCTGCAACGTTCAGTTTACAGTTTTTTTACAGTTTTTATAAAAGTGAAAAAAGTGAAAAAAAAAAGACACACACAAAAACAAAAAAAAAAAAAGCCAAAAATAGTTGTGGTTGAATTTTCTTCTCTCCTTCTATGTTCTATTCTACCTTCTATGTAAAAGCAATTCCAGCAGCTAATTAGCCTCTAGACTGCTTTTATAAGCAGTGGGAGGGAACGTCCCGCCCTCCCACCGTCTTTCATGGTTTTCTAGGCTCTCCTGTCCCAACAGGGAACCTGAGAATGCAGCCGGTGGTTCCACCAGCTGACCATAGAGCTGATCAGAGACCAGAACAGCTCCAATCATCTTATGGCCTAAGAAACCGGAAGCTACGAGCATTTCATGACTTAGGTTTCGCCGGATATAAACAGTGCCATTGGGAAATTGGAAAAGCATTTTATCACACCATTCTTGGTGTGGTCAGATGCTTTGAGGGCAGAGGAGGGATCTAGGGTCTAATAGACCCCAATTTTTTCAAAAAAGAGTACCTGTCACTACCTATTGCTATCATAGGGGATATTTACATTCCCTGAGATAACAATAGAAATGATAAAAAAAAAATGAAAGGAACAGTTTAAAAATATAATAAAAAAGTAAAATAAATAAAAAAAAAAAAAAAAAAAAAAAAAAAGCACCCCTTTCCCCCCGTGCTCACTCGCAAAGGCGAATGCAAGCGTTGGTCTGGTGTCATATGTAAACAGCAATTGCACCATGCATGTGAGGTATCACCGTGAAGGTCAGATCGAAGGCAGTAATTTTAGCAGTAGACCTCCTCTGTAAATCTAAAATGGTAACCTGTAAAGGCTTTTAAAGGCTTTTAAAAATGTATGTAGTTTGTCGCCGCTGCACGTTTGTGCGCAATTTTAAAGCATGTCGTGTTTGATATCCATGTACTCGGCATAAGATCATCTTTTTTATGTCATCAAACATTTGGGCAATATATTGTGTTTTAGTGCATTAAAATTTTAAAAAGTGTGTTTTTTCCAAAAAAATTGCATTTAAAAAATCGCTGCGCAAGTACTGTGTAAAAAAAAAATTGCAACACCCACCATTTTAATCTGTAGGGCCTTTGCTTTAAAAATATATAATGTTTGTGGGTTTAAAGTAATTTTCTTGCAAAAAAAAATATTTTTCATGTAAACAAACAGTGTCAGAAAGGGCTTTGTCTTCAAGTGGTTAGAAGAGTGGGTGATATGTGACATAAGCTTCTAAATGTTGTGCATAAAATGCCAGGACAGTTCACCCCCCCCCCCCCAAATGACCACTTTTTGGAAAATAGACACCCCAAGCTATTTGCTGATAGGCATGTTGAGTCCATGGAATGTTTTATATTTTGTCACAAGTTTCGGGAAAATTACACTTTTTTTTTTTTATGCACAAAGTTGTCACTAAATGATATATTGTTCAAACATGGAATGGTTATATGTGGAATTACACCCCAAAATGCATTCTGCTGCTTCTCCTGAGTATGGGGATACCACATGTGTGAGACTTTTTGGGAGCTAAGCCGTGTACAGGACCCCGAAATCCAATCACTGCCTTCAGGCTTTCTAAGGGCGTAAAATGGTGATTTCACTCTTCACTACCTATCACAGTTTCGGAGGCCATGAAATGACAAGATAGCACAAAACCCCCCAAATGACCCCATTTTGGAAAGGATACACTTCAAGCTTTTTGCTGAGAGGCATGTTGTGTCCATGGAATATTTGATATTTTGCCACAAGTTTTTACACAATGTTGTCACTAAATAATATATTGTTCAAACATGGCATGGTTATATGTGGAATTACACCCCAAAATACATTCTACTGCTTCTCCTGTATAAGGGGATACCACATGTGTGGGACTTTTTGGGAGCCTAGCCGCGTACAGGACCTCAAAAAGCAATCACCGCCTTCAGGATTTCTAAAGGCGTAAAATTGGGATTTTACTCCTCACTACCTATCACAGTTACGGAGGCCGTGAAATGTCCAGATAGCACAACCCCCCCCCCCCCAAAAAAAAATGACCCCATTTTGGAAAGTAGACACCCCAAGGTATTTGCTAAGAGGCATGGTGAGTAGTATTTTGCAGATTTTTTCAATTCTACTGATAACATATCCAGTTATATAATTTTTAAGTAAAGCTATGAACAAAACCTAATATGTTTGCTGGACTGCTAATATGATTAACAATCTGTTTTTCCTTATGCCTTTTTCATTATAAAAAATGTTGATCCTGCCAGTAGAACTATTCCCCTCTGGTGCTCCCCTCTGGTTTGTAAAGTACTGCAGTGTTGTGACTATTGTGCTACTGTACCAACTAGAACTGCAAAATGATGTCATCTATCTAGGCAATGGGTGTCTAGCAACAGCTAGCCCCATCCACTATTTATGGGTAATGTAGTTCCAGGAGAAGCTTTCAGATTCTAGGGAAATGATGTGCAAACTCTAATGCAACTTGCCTAGTTTCTTCTCCAGCATTTGGCAGCAGGTACGCACATGCAGGGTTGCCAAAAGTTGTTTAAATGTAATATCAAGGTAATGCTAAATATTTTATTCCGGGAACAGAGTTGCCCGATAATGGCATGTAAAACATAAGCATACAAAATGGGCATTCAGATCTAATTTAATTTGCTGCATATTATTCAATGTGTCAGGGTAATAATAGTGATGTAGGGTACAAAGTGAGTAATCTAAAGTGCCAGGATCTAGGGCAAATCCATCAGTGTTGTTGATTTTCAGAGAGCTGGCTTATTGACTGACCGGCTAATGAAGAGAGACTGAAGGGGGGGAGACCAAGTTATTTTTCACTGTCATCCACCTTTGCAAGTGTTTTTAGCACAAGCTTAAGTAACAGCGTGAGTTAAATACACAAATTCTAGAATGGGATTTGGGAATATTCACCAGAATTCTTTTCAACCCCAATGTGTTATGCAGCTGCTACAATCAAGAGAGGATAAATAGCCACAGGGATCAGAGATTTAGTGAAGTTGGTGTGGGGAGCAGGTGTCCATATAGCTTTCATTGTAAAAAGAGGAGGCACCTCCCTCCAGATGTTCTGCTTTAGTACAGCAGATAGACATAAGGGATGTGTTCAGGATCATGTGTAGCAGAGTTTGGCAGAAACTTTACTGCTGGTTAGTATGTCAAATGCTACTATATGCAAAGACCAAGCGTATATTCGCATGTAATGTGAAAGTGTTTACTCATAATTTCTATCAATGCGTATTTGAAAGAATGCATTATGTTTAAGTAACACTTACAATGTATTTTTATATGCAATCTAATCTCTATAGAAAGAAATGTGATACTGTAGCTTCTCTTTTGCCCCATTGACTATACTATAGAAGAGGCATTCTGTAGCATAAAGCTTCCTGAAGGAAGAACTACCAGTGGTATCCAGTAAAGCCAGCCAGCAGGGTTGAACTGTATAAAAAATAGAGGCAATATATTTACAGTGAAATATTATTCTTGCAAACTTTAAAAAGAGATCTAATACAACAAGGTAATGTTGTACAGCCTAGCCATTGGCCTGCTTTGCCTTTCTACAACTCAAGAACTGCCAATGCCTCTTTCATGGCACCCAAAAACACAAAGATGCCATTATACATTATCCCCACCCCACATCAAGTGACATGAAAGAGTGAAAGAGGTGTGGAGGAGAGCATTACAACTTTTCACTTGTTTCAAAAGCAGCAAATCCAGTATAGTAAGCTACCAGTAACCCCCTACAGTAAGCTACCTAAAAGTAATTGTATACTAGTAACTCTCAGGGGTTTGATATTTGCTATGTCTGCAGTAGGAATGAGCCGAACACCCCCCGGTTCGGTTTGCACCAGAACCTACGAACGGACCGAAAGTTTGCGCGAACTTTAAAACCCCGTTAAAGTCTATGGGACTCGAGCGTTCAAAATCAAAAGTGCTAATTGTAAAGGCTAATATGCAAGTTATTGTCTTAAAAAGGGTTTGGGGACCCGGGTCCTGCCCCAGGGGACATATATCAATGCAAAAAAAAGTTTTAAATACGGCCATTTTTTCGGGAGCAGTGATTTTAATAAAGTGAAAAAAAAAGTAAAATATTCCTTTATATATCGTACCTGGGGGGTGTCTATAGTATGCCTGTAAAGTGGCGCATGTTTCCCATGTTTAGAACTGTCCCTGCACAAAATGACATTTGTAAAGGAATAAAAGTCTTTTAAAACTGCTTGGGGCTTTAATGTAATATCGGGTCCCGGCAATATGGATGAAAATCAGTGAGACAAACAGCATGGGTACCCCCCCCCCCAGTCCATTACCGGGCTCTTTGGGTCTTGTATGGATATTAAGGGGAACCCCGCACCCAAATTAAAGGAAAGGCGTGGGGCCCCCAGGCCCTATATACTCTGAACAGCAGTATGCAGGCGGTGCAAACAAGACAGGGACTGTAGATTTGTTGTTAAGTAGAATCAGTTTGTAATTTTGAACTGGTACATTTTTAAAGTGTCGCTCCAGCCAAAAAATATATTTTTAAGCTTTTTGGAAAACATAGGGAAGGGTTATCAACCTTTTTTGAAAATGTGGGGTTTTTAGTGAAACAAGGATTGGTGATAAAGCATCAGTGAAGAGGAGACATGTTTTTCCCATATTAACTCTTACAGGAGAGAACTTCCCTTCCTAGGGATAGATTTCATCTCACTTCCTGTTGTCTCCTTCCATTTGCAAGTAGGAGTCGTTTCTAAGTTGGATGTTTGAAAGTAGGGGCCTGCCCTATATACTCTGCAGAAATTGGGGCCTTAAGTGTTGGTGTTGCCACAACACTGTAAGCCCTCACAGTTACTCTTGGTGGGCGCAGGAGCGGGCCCTGCTGTGAAATATTAGATCAAGAATTGTAATTACATGCCATTGTTGAACAGTGGTAGAAAAATTGGGCCTTTGGTGGTGGTGGTGGTGCTGGTGCCACAACACTGTAAGTCCTCACAGTTACTCTTGGTGGGCACTGGAACGGGCCCTGCTGTGAAATATTATATCAAGAATTGTAATTACATGTCCCTGTTGAACAGGGGGAGCAAAATTGGGCCTTAGGCACTGGTGCCACAACACTGCAACCCCTCACAGATGCTATAGTTGGAGTGCAGGAATGAGCCCTGCTGCAAAGTATTGCATCAAAAATTGTAATTATGCGCCCCTGTTAAACAGGGGCTGAAAAATTGGGCCTTGGGCACTGGTGCTGGTGCCACAACACTGCAACCCCTCACAGATACTCTAGTTGGAGCGCAGGAATGAGCCCTGCTGCAAAGTATTGCATCAAAAATTGTAATTACACGCTCCTGTTAAACAGAGGCAGAAAAATTGGGCCTTAGCCACTGCTGCTACAACACTGCAACCCCTCACAGATACTATAGTTGGAGCGCAGGAATGAGCCCTGCTGCAAAGTATTGCATCAAAAATTGTAATTATACGCCCCTGTTAAACAGGGGCTGAAAAATTGGGCCTTGGGCACTGGTGCTGATGCCAGTGCCACAACACTGCAACCCCTCAGATACTCTAGTTGGAGTGCAGGAATGAGCCCTGCTGCAAAGTATTGCATCAAAAATTGTAATTATACGCCCCTGTTAAACAGGTGCTGAAAAATTGGGCCTTGGGCACTGGTAACACAACACTGCAACCCCTCACAGATACTCTAGTAAATTGTAATTACACGCCCCTGTTAAACAAGGGCAGAAAAATTGGGCCTTGGCCACTGTTGGCGGTGCCCAGAACCAAAAATGTTCTTACAGGCATGAAAATTGAGGAGGAAGAGGATTGTGACTCAGCATAACAGGATAGTCACTCAGCATCAGCATAGGCAGTCTTGAAGGGATCTCACATTAAAAAAAAAAATTATTCGATCGATCAACCGTTTCAGTGGACAGGTGCACCCTGTGATTGGTTACAAAGCCTCCAGCAGCACTGAATGTGCGTTCCGAAAGAACGCTGGATGCAGGACAGGCCAGTAGCTCAATTGCATACTGTGCAAGCTCTGGCCAGTGATCCATCCTCAAGACCCAGTAACCCAGAGGATTTTCAGTGGGAAAGGTGTCCAAGTCTGATCTTGTCCCTAGGTATTCCTGCACCATGTGAATCAGACGCTGGCGATGGTTGCTGGAACCGATCATACCTTCGGGCTGCAGACTAAAAAATTGTCTGAACGCATCGGTCAGATGGCCACCTTCTCCACCGCTCCTTCTGTGACGGACCGAAGCCTCAGCAACACGTTGTCCAGGAGGACCAGGAAATTGTAACCTCCCAGGCTCTGGAAACTCGTTGCACAAACCTTTCTGCAAGGCCTCCCGAAGATGTTTCATCCTCTGCTCCCTCTGGGATGGCAATATAAGGTCCGCAACCTTACCCTTGTAACGTGGATCAAGGAGGGTTGCCAGCCAGTAATGATCCCTCCCCTTGATACCACAAATATGAGGATCCTTCCGCAGGCTTTGCAGGATCAGGGAGGCCATGCATCGTAGGTTTGCTGAGGCATTTGGTCCAAAATCCTCTGGGTCACTAAGGACGACATGATCCGCAGCCACCTCCTCCCAGCCATGTACAAGTCCATGGGTTTCTTCAGACTGTAAATGATACCCTTGACTGCTGCTGATGCTGAGTGCCAGGCTTCACCTCCATGCTGACACAATCCTCCTCCTTGTCCTCTTCCTGTGCGATCAGCGGGCACGCAGGAACAGTGTCTGGATAAAGGGGGCCTTGAGAGGTAAGGAAGTCCTCCTCTTCCTTCCTCTGTTCTGCCTCAAGTGCCCTGTCCATTATTCCACACAGCGTGTGCTCCAACAGGTGGACAAGAGGGACAGTGTCACTGATGCATGTACTGTCACTGCTCACCATCCTCGTGACCACTTCAAATGGTGACAGGACAGTGCATGCATCCCTGATCATGGCCCACTCGCATGGGGAAAAAAAACAAGCTCCCCTGACCCTGTCCTGGTGCCATAGTCACATAGGTACTCATTGATGGCCCTCTGCTGCTTGTGCAGCTGCTGCAGCATGGCCAACGTTGAGTTCAACCTGGTGGGCATGTCACAGATTAGGTTCTTGGGCAGGTTAAATTCCTCCTGGAGATCAGCCAGCCAAGCACTGGCATTATATGACCTGTGGAAATGCACACAGACTTTCCTGGCCTGCCTCAGGACATCCTGTAAGCCCGGGTACCTGCCCAAGAACCGCTGCACCACCAAGTTAAGGACATGAGCCAAACAGGGCACATGGGTCAATTGTCCCTGTCAGAGGGTGGAGAGGAGATTGGTGCCATTGTCGCTAACCACCAAGCTGGCGTGGCGTCAACCACCTCTGAACCTGCCCCTGCGGAGCTGACAGAATCTCTGCCCCAGTGTGGCTCCTGTCCCCCAAGCACACCAGCTCAAGCACCGCATGACATCTTTTTGCCTGCGTGCTTGCGTAGCCCCTTGAATGCCTACGGAACACCGCTGGTTCCAAGGACAAATCAGCACAGGAAGAGGACATGGAGGAAGAAGAAGAGGAGGGGGTGGAGGAGAGAGGTGTGGCAGAATCACCACTAGTAGAAATTTGGAGGCGTGGTGGCAGAACAACCTCCAACACAACTGCATCCTGTCCTGCATCCTTCCCAGCTGCCAGAAGGATCACCCAGTGCGCGGTGAAAGATAGGTAATGTCGCTGTCCTTGCCTGCTGAACCATGAGTCAGCGGTAATATGCACCTTACCGCTGACCGCCCTGTCCAGCGAGGCCAAGACATTGCCTTCCACATGCCAGTAGAGAGCCGGAATCGCCTTTCATGAGAAAAAGTGGCGTTTGGGAACCTGCCACTGAGGAACCGCACATTCCACAAACTCACGGAAGGAGGCAGAGTTTACCAGCTGAAAAGGCAGCAGTTGAAGTACTAGCAATTTTGCCAAGCTAGCATTCAACCGCTGGGCATGTGGATGGCTGGGAGCGAACTTCTTTTGGCAGTTCAGCAGCTGGGGCAGGGAAATTTGCCTGGTACAATCTGACGTTGGTGTGCCTATAGCAGATTGCCCGCAAGTACTTGGCTGTGACACACCTAATTCTACACCTTCATTCCTCTCAGTGCAGGTTTCAGAGAGGACTGAAGGTATAGTGGGGTTGGAGATTCCAGCTGATGAGGAGCAAGGAGAGGTCCGCTTTGTTCTTTGGTGTGGGTCTTTTAGGTACACTTGCCAACAAACTGCATGGCAGGTCGACATATGTCTGGTCAAGCATGTGGTGCCCAAGGGGGTGATGTTTTGGCCACGCGAGATACGCTTGAGACATATGTTGCAAAAAGCAGCAGTGCGATCTGATGCACTTGTCTCAAAAAAGGCCCACACCAAAGAACTTTTGGAATAATGCGCAGAGACAGCAGCGCCCTGCACATGCGGAGCTCTGCGGTGTGATGCAGTTAGTGTGCTGCCCTTAAGCTGGACCCTGGAGGGCATCCTGCCTCGTCGGAGATGTGCCTCCTCCTCTCTCTTATCAGGCACCCATGTGGAGTCAATGACTTCCTCATCATCCCCTCCCTCCTCATCACTGGAGCAAAGCTGGCAGTATGCTGCAGCTGGGGGAACATGACTGCCAGATTGCTGTCCTTCTTGGGCACCCCCTCTCTCTGGGCTCACGTTACTGCCTTCCTCTAGCTGGGTACCATCATTGGAGCTTTCAAAACGTTGGGCATCCTCCTGGAGCATGTACCCAACACTGTGGTGAAACAGTTCGGGGGACTCCTCAGGAGGACGTGGTGGGGCTAGGGAAGGAGTGACTAATGCCATTGAGCCGAGGGAAGAGGCCGTGTTGGCAGCTGCTTTGCCAGACAAAGTACCCTGAGCCTGGGTGAGAGAGGATGAGGACGGCTTGGTCATCCACTCTACCAAGTCTTCCGCATGTTCTGGCTCAACACGGCCAGCTGCCGAAAAAAAAGACAAGCGTGTCCCACGGCCACGTGCTGATGAGGATGCACCATCTCCACGACCAGCACTGTTACCTCTAGACACAGAGCCTGCTTGCCCTCTTTATTGGCTTGTGACTGTCTGCCTCTCCTTGTTGGCCTTCCAGACATACTAATGGCCTGCAGTGAGACGTAGCTGCACAAAGCTGGGATGTATATATATACTGATACTGCAGCTAGTAGAATCAACTGCCTGCCTGTAGTATTATTAGTATGAGAACACCAGCAATTGACTTCAGGTAGCTTTAGGTGCACACTGTGCAGAGGACGCAGTACACTAACTGTAAATACTGTAACTGCCTGCCTGTGGTAATAATAGGAGCAGAACAATAGCAATTGTCTTCAGATAGCTTTAGAGGACAGAGGACACAGTACACTAACTGTAAATACTGCAGCTGCCTGCCTGTGGTATTATTAGGATCAGAACACCAGCAATTGTCTTTAGGTAGCTTTAGGTGCACACTGTGCAGAGGACACAGTACACTAACTGTAAATACTGCAGCTGCCTGTCTGTGGTATTAATAGGATCAGAAGAACACCAGCAATTGTCTTTAGGTAGCTTTAGGTGCACACTGTGCAGAGGACACAGTTCACTAACTGCAAATACTGCAGCTGCCTGCCTGTAGTATTAATAGGATCAGAACACCAGCAATTGTCTTCAGGTAGCTTTAGTTGCACACTGTGCAGAGGACACAGCACACTAACTGTAAATACTGCAGCTGCCTGCCTGTGGTACTAATAGGATCAGAAGAAACCAGTAATTGTCTTCAGGTAGCTTTAGGTGCACACTGTGCAGAGGACACAGTACACTAACTGTAAATACTGCAGCTGTCTGCCTGTGGTATTAATAGGATCAGAAGAACACCAGCAATTTTCTTCAGGTAGCTTTAGGTGCACACTGTGCAAAGGACACAGTACACTAACTGTAAATCCTGTATAAACTGTAAAAACACCTGCCTGCCTGTCAGTATATTAGGAAGAGAATAACAGGAACTGATCTAGCTAAACTGAATACAGTATATATATATATATATATATATATATTATATATATATATATATATATATATATATATATATATACAACACCTAGGATGCATATATATATATATATATATATATATATATATATACACAATACACTGTAAGTGCAGCTAACTGACTCGCCTGCCTACTCTATCTAACTTAAATCAAATGACACTGTCTCTCTGTCTATCTCTCTCTGCCGCCGCAACACACTACACAAGGCCACCACGCAGGTGGCCTTATATAGTGTGGGGCATGTACTAAACGCCCTGAGCCATAATTGGCCAAAGCTACCCTGCTTTGGCCAATTACAGCTCTCTGTACAGATGGTGCTGTGATTAGCCAAGCATGCGGGTCATAGTGCATGCTTGGCCAATCATCAGCCAGCAATGCACTGCGATGCTGCAGTGAATTATGGGCCGTGACGCGCCACTCGATTTTGGCGCGAATAGCCCATAACGTTCGCAATTCGACGAACAATCGAACAGGTGTTGTTCGAGTCGAACATGGGTTGAACTTGAAGCTCATCCCTAGTCTGAAGATATCAATTTTGAAGAGAAATACGATACATAAAATTTTAGTGATGCTCAGTGGTTGGAAAAATAAAATCCTAATATCAACTATTAATTAACATTTCACAAATTGCGTTAAATGTAAATAAATATTTTATGTTTTTAAGAGTGATGTTAATATAAGTAAAGTGTCATTGCAGCCTAAAGTCACAGCTTATTATCTGCAATATGTTTGTCATGTTAAATTGAAAAGATACTTCACAAATTCAAGGCAAATTGATCAAAGCTTTTTAAATGTGTTTTTTGGTTAGATGGCTGATGACAGAATGGAGTCCATGTTCAAAAACCTGTGGTAAAGGAATTCAGAGTCGGCAGACAGCATGCACACAACAGCTCAGAAATGGAACTCTGATCACAGCTCGAGAAAAAGATTGCCCTGGACATAAGCCTGCATCAACCCAGCGCTGTGAGGGCCAGGACTGTATGACAGTGTGGGAGGCCGGAGTGTGGTCTGAGGTGTAGTAATACACTTGAAGAACATAATTAGGATGGATGTGTTTCAATTTAGTTACATAGCTTACCATATCATGTAATACATATTAGTGCTCCAGTGAAAAGAATGATGTGTCAGCAAAATGTTGTCAATGGTTTGAACAACCCCTTTATTGGAAAACTGCTGATCTCTTTTAGGGTTAATGGTGGAATAGTGATCAGAACTGGAAGGCTTGTGATTATTACTCAGATACAAAGATTCTGCTAATTAAGCCTCATATTTTCCTCTGTAGGCTCAATTCTTGAAGTTTTACACCTGGATATGGGTCCTTGTTTTTAGTCAAGTGACTGTAAATTTCAAATTCATGGGACTCAGCTGTAACCATCATTTGAAAATAAGTGCCCTTAACCTGGCATTTCAACTTTAAGAAGTGAGCTCAAGTGCTTTTTATAAAGAAATGCTATTTGTTAAGAGGAAAGGAAAGAGAAATTTAAGTGTGAAGAACATGCACGTTTGATTGGACAGACAAAAGCTTATTTATGATTGGTTGCTGTAGATCACTGCATAGAATAACTTTTGATATAGTATTAGGCAATGTTTGACCTAAATAAAGAAATTACTGCTATCCATTCATCTATAAAGATACTTAAGGTAACGTGGCATCAATGTTTTATTTTTTAGTGCTCCTTGAAGTGTGGTAAGGGTGTAAGACATCGAACTGTGAGATGCACAAATCCTCGAAAGAAATGCATGATATCCACAAGACCAAAAGAAATGGAAGACTGTGAAGATTATTCCAAGTGTTACATATGGAGGACAGGAGACTGGTCTAAGGTGAATTCTTTTATTCATAAATAAAATCAGTTTCATTATATGTATTAAAGTGAGGATAAGAATTTTTCACTACTCATTTACCCATATTAGTTGATACTTGGAGAAAGTATTTAATAATGTTGTTAAATCTGCGTTGCTACACACATTCATTTTGCTCTTATAATTTATTAGTGCTTCATCTACATGTGACATCTTGATAGAAGAAGTACTTGAAGAGTAGTTGAGAACTTGACCAAGCAGGTGTAACCATTGAATGCATTTAATGCATGAAATGTACTAGAACAGATCACGGGACCCCATAATAAAATTGTGATGGCGATGATGAGCCTTATGACTCTTCCTTTGTATCTGATGTCTGATCTCTTCTTAGACTAGAGAGTTCTCAGAGGGTCAGGGTTAATGGTAGCCTCTCCAACCTTATTAATACAGTACCAGGCCTGTCTTATCTTCACATGCACACAGATTTTATATGTTTAGTTTGCCACAACAGCCTCCCTAATGAGCACTCCCTCAGGACCCATAGCAGCAACTGCATGGTGTACACAAGCCATTAGCTGAGAACCTGAGGTCTATAAGATGGTTCTTCATAGACATCTTGTAATACAGTCACATAATTATTATTATTATTATTATTATACAGGATTTATATAGCACCAACAGTTTGCGCAGCGCTTTACAACATGGGGCAGACAGTACACTTACAATACAAATCAATACAGGAGGGATCAGAGGGCCCTGCTCGTTAGAGCTTACAATCTAGAAGGGAGGGTCAAGTGGAGACAAAAGGTAATAACTGTGGGGGATGAGCTGATGGGGAAAAAAAAAAAAAAAAAAGTACAGTTGTTAGGTGTGGGTAGGATAGGCTTCTCTGAAGAGAAGGGTTTTCAGGGATCTTCTGAAAGCTAATAAAGTAGGAGATAAGCGGACAGATTGGGGTAAGGAGTTCCATAGGATTGGGGAGGCTTTGGAAAAGGCCTGGAGGCGAGCATGGGAGGAGGTGACAAGGGAGCTAGAGAGCAGGAGGTCTTGAGAGGAACGAAGAGAGCGAGTAGGTTGGTATTTAGAGACTAAGCAAGTGATGTAGCTGGGGGCGAAATTGTGGATGGCTTTGTACGTAGTTGTTAGAATTTTTAATTTAATTCTTTGGCCGAGCAGAAGCCAGTGGAGAGATTGACATAGAGGAGTGGCAGACACAGAGCGACTGGTAAGGTGGATGAGTCTGGCAGCGGCATTCATAATGGTTTGAAGAGGTGATAAACTATGTAGAGGTAAGCCAATGAGAAGGGAGTTGCAGTAGTCAAGGCGAGAGATGACCAGCGAGTGAATTAAGAGCTTTGTTGTGTCATTGGTTAGAAAGGGGCGTATTTTGGAGATGTTGCGGAGGTTGAGGCGGCAGGATTTGGACAGTGACTGGATGTGTTGCTTGAAGGAGAGTTCAGAGTCTAGAACTACACCTAGAACCTTGGCATGTGGGGATGGGCTTATAGTTGTGCCATCGATTTTGACAGAGAGATCAGGGGAAAAGGCATAGGGGGGAGGGAAAATTAGAAGTTCGGTTTTGGCTAGATTGAGTTTAAGGAAGTGGTGAGACATCCAGACTGATATGTGAGGAGACAGAGGGAGTGAGCTGAGGGGTAGAGAAATAGATTTGGGTGTCATCAGCGTAGAGGTGGTATTGGAAGCCATGGGAGGCTATCAGTTGACCCAGGGAGGCAGTGCAGATTGAAAATAGTAGAGGTCCAAGAACAGAACCCTGAGGGACCCCAACAGAGAAAGGAAGAGGAGAGGAGGAAGTAGAGTTATAAGAAACGCTAAAGGTGCGGTTGGATAAGTAGGAAGAGAACCAGCGAAGTGTACAGTCACGGAGACCAAAGGCGTGTAGTTTTTTGAGGAGGAGGGGGTGGTCAACCGTATCAAAGGCAGCAGAGAGGTCCAGGAGTAGGAGTACAGAATAGTGTCGATTGGTTTTGGCCGTTAGTAGATCGTTTGTTAGTTTTAGGAGAGCAGTTTCTGTGGAGTGTTGAGGACGAAATCCAGACTGAAGGGGATCGAGAAGGCCATTATCAGCGAGGTGGACGCTCAGTCGGTTGTAGACCAGACGTTCGAGGAGTTTGGATAAGAAGGGGAGCAAGGAGATGGGGCGTAGGTTGTTAAGATTGGATGGGTCCAGTGAGGGCTTTTTAAGTATGGGTCTGACAAGTGCATGTTTTAGAGAGTTAGGGAAGATGCCAGAAGAGAGGGAGAGATTGAAGATGTGGGTTAGAGAGTGTAGTATAGGGCCAGAGGGTGAACGTAGCATTTGTGAGGGAAAAGGATCCAGAGGGCAGGTGGTAAGGTGGACATTAGCAAGTAGTTTAGCAACTTCGTCTGTAGTGGTGGGGTTGAAAGAGGGAAATAATGATTGTGCCTGTGGGCATGAAGTGTAAAGCGTGGAGGGTGTCGGCACAGTAGAGATCTCAGCGCGAATAGTATCAATCTTCTGTTTGAAGTGATTGGCGATCTCCTGTGCAGTGAGTGAGTTGGCGGGTGGAGGCGGTGGAGGACGAAGTAGAGGGTTGAAGGTGGAGAAGAGTTGACGGGGACAGGATGATAAGTTGCTAATGAGAGTGGTAAAATAGGTCTGCTTGGCAGAGAGGAGGCTGGAGTTGTATTTTTGGAGGGCAGATTTATATAATGATGTCACAACTCAACAATACTTAAATTGTGTACAGTTCGCTGAGATTTGGGACTTTTTAGGCACTTACACACAAAATATTATAAACTAACAAATGTATTAATCATACAAATTCATATAAGTTTAAATGAATTTGTATGATCAATAAATTTGTACTTTTATAATATTTTGTGTGTAAGTGCCTAAAAAGTCCAGATTCTCAGCCAACTGGAGATCATTCTGTATATGGAATGTGGTACTTGGCAAGATTGGACTTATAGAATATCTCAACAATACTTACATGTTATCAGCAGTCCCAATGTGCACTAATATACTGTATATGATTATATTCATGCCACATTTGATGGAATAGTTGTCTTCTTTTTTTAAGATCACACTGTAATATAAAAAAAATAGTTAGTCAATTTCTGTAATTATTCTTTACACTAGTAAGTAATCATACTTTTAAATATTAGTAGATTCACATGCTGGAGGTTTAGACACATTGCAGTAGAACTATGAAAAGCTGAATTAGATTATTGAGTGACATTTTTGAGGTTATTAGAATAAGGTCTTGTTTATACAGATGTTACAGAAGGCCACTCAGCGCACAAGCGTGATGCCTACCTTTGACTTACGAAAGAAGGTATAATCAACTAAATGGTTCAGTGCACACCAGTAGTTGTAACCTTAGCTTCACACTGTGTGGTGCTGCCCACTACATTTTCTGTAATGCAAGCCTACTAACTTTAATTACTGACCATGGCAGCCCCCTGACAGGAGACCATTTTAAAAGCATTTGGAAGTCAAAAAGAATCAAAGCCAAAGTCAAACAGCCACTGAATTTTCGCAGATTGTAGAGTGATTCTAACAAGAGTTTGATCTTCCTGATTGTTTGTGGTGTAGTGGTACACCTGCTGCAATGGGGAATGAGTGAGGGGGAGGGACATAAGTACCCAGTCGCTAAAAGGGATTTTCAATTTTAATTAAAGCGGAAAAACCCCTTTATTTATCCAAGTAGATTATGTTACCTCCTGAGACCATCCCTGACAATTGTTTGTAACCTTATCTTGCTTATTGAACACGCAGTCTTCCCCAATTTATTATATACTGTATATGAGCCACAACTTACCACTTCAGAAAAAAATAGTACTTGGGATACATTAAAGTTAATCAATATGCAGAATAATTTTAAACAGAGAATGCATCCTCAATATATTCCTATGTTGCATTCACTAGGAGGCTAATGACATCTTACACATTGTCACCAGCCTCCTAGTGGGTTCTCTGTAGTATCTGCAAATATGTGTCTATAAATTATATGCACTAGAGGAAGAGTAGAGACTGATGTGAAGTGTTTTGTACAATAAAATTCATATTGTCATCAATAAAGTAAGGAACAAACTCAATATGGTCAAATAATAATAATGAAGTACAGTAATGCAATAATTGAGTAGAATACAACTTTTCAGATGGAGGTTAAAACAAATACTTACCCTTTAGACTTGCCTTTTAAAGACAGATGAGCTCTCAGTGAGGAGAAGCTTGAAATGGCGACAGGCATAAGGTCGGCTCTCTGAAGCCGCTAGGAAGTAGGAGGGCTGTGCTGACCTAAAGAGGAGCCCCCCCCCCAAAAAAAAAAATTAAACGTTAGCAGCTACAAATACTGCTACTTTTACTATTAGGCCACATAACTGTCCAGGCATCCAGCGGTGTCCTCACCTCAGCCGATTATTGAATTGGCTCCTGGGTGCTGCCACCACCACCTTGGGTATAGGAAAACTGTCAGTGAAGTCTTGCCGCTTCACAGCTTCACAGTTTCATACTGCACATGAACGAATTGAAGGTGGGCCGAACTTCTGGCTCCCTTTGCCACAGCAAAGGGAGCTTGAAGTGGGAGCGGGTACCTGTAAAAATCACTCTGCAAGGCAGACAAGCCAAGCTACCCCTTTTGGGTGGAGCTCTGCTTTAAGCCCAGTACACAATTTATGTTTTTTTTTTGTTCAACCCAGTGGGCTGAACGAAAAAAAAAAACTAAGGAGTGTGGGAGGAGTTCACTGTACTAACATCGCATATTTAGTACAACAAGCTCCTCATATGCCCGCTGAGCTATTGTGTTCTGACAGGGGGACTGCTCCCCTCCGCCAGAGCACACCGGTTGGATGCCGATCGGCTGGTGTTTTTCCAGCATACCCGTTCAACAGAAGCCAGACATTCAGTCGTCTTCTGTCAAACAGGTTGCTGTACACACTGGCCAAATACCTGCTGATTCAGCCTGTGTTTACCAGGATTTACGCTAACAATACACTGATCAAATTTCATCTGGTTCAACAGGGACCGGACAAATCTCCATCAGTGTTTGGCCATTCCTACTCGACAGAAGTCGATTGGTTTAACTTCTGTTGAAAGAATATGTTAGAGAATTTTTCTCAATCACCGGCTCCAGCCACTAATCAGTGCATTCTCACAGCAGTGGGTGTCTCTGTCAATATACAATATCTCAGTGAGGTATTCCTCCATACACCTAATTTATGTGGATGGAGCAATCTGGAGAATGAAGCAGGAAGTGGGATCATTAATGCTGGAGGTCAGTCAACCCACAAGAGGATTGGCAATAGACCAAAAAACATGGAAATGGGATTTAAGAATAAAAACAGCAAGCTCCTAGCAGATAGTCTGCCATCAACTTTCATTATTGTGACTAGTAACTAGTCTGCACCCTTGTAAACTGTCCTTACCAGCAACCATCATTGTTTTATACATTCAGTTTATCAAATGACGTGAATAAATTTATAATCTCATGTAAAACTCCTTGTTTCTTCCTTTTTTACAAAGGAAACATACATACAGCACCCTATAACCCTTTATAAATTAAGCAAAGAGCAGTTGTAACGAATGTATTTATTTTTTGAGTAGAATCTGGGACATACTGGCTTAAGTTTAGAGACGACTGTCAAAAACTGAAATCTGTGTATGTTAAGATTATTGTTTTCCTGTGATCAGTCAAACTCCAGATGTATTGAAAAGCAGACAATTTATTTCAGATGTGTCACACAAAAGGATGATGCTTACAAGTCAAAAGATGGAGTAAGAATCATACAAAAGGATGTACAGCCCCCCTCCTAATACCTACAATATAGCTATAACGCTTCTATTGGCCGAGGAAACACAGATAGCGTGCCTGGTACAAAATGGTACTTTATTGGCTAATCAGTGTTTCCTGTACACTTTGTTATACCATATATGGCAAAGCTTGTTAGACAAAGACAAAAAGAAGTTAATTCAAACATGTGCTTAGAAGCCATATTAAAAATCAGTCTCAGGGTTTTTTTCTTTTTTAATAGTCACACGATAAACATTTAAAACTTTTCTAACAGTGTATTTACCTCTAAACACTGGCAGAAGCTATTTTTATGTGTAGCACCCTGGAGTTTAGGCAGAGTTGCTCCCCAAAATTTACTTGCCAGAAATAGTCATCTTGGCTAATTGTTAGAGATCAATTGATTTCTCCCTAAGTCTGGTCTTGCTGCTCTCTTCTCTTCTACCGCTAGGTGGCCGGGTACCTGGTGGTACTAGATATAAGAAGGGCATGTAAGGTTAGATTATGGGTATGTGGGGTGTTTCAGTCTATGGGCAGGGGTTTTCCTGGATCCCTTGTTCTGCTGGGAGAGCCTATATATTTGAGTGGAGTCAGGTGATCTGTGTTCTGTGCTACCTGGATGGCTGTCTGGGTGGACTTGTGTTGTATTACCTGGACTGTTAGGCCAGAGGTTGGGCCTATTCCGGGGCACATCTGGCTGCTAGGCTATCTGAGGGCCTTTACAGAAGCAAAGGGCAGTGCAGGGTTGGGATTGCGGCTTGCAATCCAACCAGAAGTGATGGTTCTGCCGGCCGGATAACCTGTTGTGGTCGGAGGTAGAGAGGAAGCTGTTGCCACTAAGGGACCAACCAACTTATTAACAGTGACCACAGTGAGTAACTTAAGCAAGGACCGGAGCAGTGTTCTCACCAACCGGGGATGGTGAAGAACCGGGAAACTTCAGTGGGTATCAAGCCAGGGACCCAGCCAGAGGAGGTGACGCTTGCAGAGCAGCCTTGTGTGTCAAGCCAGGGACTGAGCAGGCCAGTGGGGTGAAGCTTGAGAGGTATCTGGAGTGCCAAGCAGTGTTGCCAACCGTCAGTATTTTTACTGGCAGCCAGTAAAAAACAGGCAATTTTCTCCTGCCAGTAAATGCCAGTAAAAAGAAAAGGTTGCCAGTAAAAAATATGGCTGTGACACTCGGCCCGGAGTCAGCCGAGACCATACAAGTACCTGCTACAGTGTGTTTGGGCGGCTCTGGTGGAGGCGGTGCCTGAGCATGTCCTGTGATGTCATGGTGCAAGGGAACCAAGCAGAGCGGCCAGAGCCTTGGATGTGGGTCTGCGGGATGGGAGCAAGGCAAGCCAGGAGCGGGACCATCAGTGCTGTTTGGACTGGAGGGACAACCTGGCTTGGAGAGAGACTGTCACTGTGACTGTTCTGTCTCTGGGACAGCTAGCTAAACCTCTTATCCCAATAACTGTAGATACCATATTTCTTTGATCTCAGTTTTATTAGAACAAGCCAGGTGAAACTACAAAATAACAGAAATAGACCTCAATAAGTATAATATTGCATACAATACAGCATACATTGCATAAACAACAATATACAGTGCAAGATGGGATAGTAAAAACGTACTTTTTAAGTTCTCTAAGGGGTGATGGCGATAGATAGAGAAATACATGTGTTGCTTCCTTCAATGTGTTGAAAAGAATGGTGACTGGTTCACTTCCTGCTAAGATTCTACCCAGAATTCCCTGCTTGCTGACAACTTCCTTAGTTAAACTTACAAAGAAACAAAGAAACAGAACTGCAGCAGTACCAAAAAGGAACGCTAGATGGAGCCTGCACACCACATATGATTGTCTTAAGTAAATTACACATTTTGCATGTAAATTTAACAACACAGGTACAAATAAGGTACAAATAATCAGCAAGACATCTAGTGGACAGAACAGTGACTGGGGGGGGGGGGGGCATGTCGTATGGGTGATCTGTACTGCTGCACACTGCTGTCAGTATCACTGTGAGAGTCAATTTCATGTGTGTGCCGCCCATTCTAATTTCTTGCCCTCCTGAGTTCTGTCGCTGAGCTACTTACTATATCGAAAATAAAATAAGAAATATGTTTTTTGCCTTATTATCTACCTTAAATCACATTACTTATTACATATTGTACTTGTTTGTTGTCTAAATAGTGACATTTGTACTTAAAACTGTAATTTTGTAACTTTTGGAAATGCCAGTAATAACTTGGCTGTGCCAGTAAATTTTGGGTGTCATGTCAGTAAATTTCAATCTGTTAGGTTGGCTACACTGGTGCCAAGCTAGGGACCCAGCAGAGAAGGGGGGAGGGGGAGGCTTGAGAAAGATACCACCATGAAGATTGGAGGAGCTCAAGGGATTCAGTGGCAGTGAATCATCTAGTCTAGTGAGAGAGACTGGGAGCTCAGTGGGCTGAAGAACTACAAGGAGTGATTATAGTGGAAGTGAAGGAACTTTTAAGTTTTGTGTTAGGAACTGTTAAAGACTGTTGCCATAGGAGACAGCATTCCTGCACATGCAAATGTGGCATCTTGCTGGATGCCTTGCCCTGCATGGCTGTTCTCCTGTTGAAGTCTCGGAGTCTGTCAATTAACCTTGCAACTACCTAAGGGTGTCCTGGCCCTAATCCTCTCTCCCCCAAAAAGTTTGTTAAGAGAAATAAAAATCTCTTTTGCATTCAAGAAGTGTCTGGTGCCCAATAACTTTAACTATCTTGCACCCACCATGCCTCACAACCCACTACATACAGAAGTATGTCAGCTGTCTCTGGCCCTGGAAGTTCTCATTAGACTGATAGAGGCCTGGGACCTTGCTAAATATGTTTTCAATTTTGGGTAACAACTTCTAGCAATCTTTAAATGATCATGCTATTATCTTTTTTTAAATAAATGTATGTCAAATTCCTCAGCCAAGAGCATACCAGTAGCAAGGAATGCGTTGTTTATTTTTTTCATAATGACATGCCTTTCACATCACTTACAAAGCTTTTTTCTTCCCAAATATAACATTAAAGTAATACATATCCAATCTCATTTATGGGCATTAAGTTAATGTGTAAAATTAGGACACTTTATGGGCGTTTAAGGCTGCATGCACATGACCGCATTTGCTAGTGCAGCATAAAGACAATGGGCTGGATTTACTAAAGGCAAATAGACTGTGCATTTCAAAATTACATGATAAAATAGGGAAAATATCAACGCTGAAAATTTAGATAGTATGTAATTTACCGGATCAATTGAGTAGGTTGGGGTTCCCAAGGTCAAATAAAGTATGCAAAGTAAAAAAAACAAGCCAAGCAGGTTTGTGAGGGGCTTCAATATGGAACAGTGGCATAGATACAAAATGGACTGTGCACCAGGCAAGTACAGTTGCACTCATTTCTTCTTAGTAAATGCATATGTAGTAAAGTTTCACTTTGTGAAGAATATCTAAACAGGTGCAAAGTAAATGAAAAAAACAGCATTTTGCTTGCACATGTTTGGATGATGGAAATCAGCAGAGCTTTGCCACATTTACTAAGCTCTGGGGAAAATGAGTGCAACTGGACTTGCAGAGTGCACTGTCTAATTGCCTTTAGTAAATCTGCCCCACTGTCTCTTACTGGTGTTCCGGATATCCTACAGCTGCATACAGCCGCCCATAGACATGAATGGCGGAGGCGTAAAGTACACAGGCATAATTCAATGAACGCACTGTAGGTGTGTTTTTTTCGCCTTTCAACTCAATCTCAGTTAAACATGCCATGGCTTCAAAGCGTTGCAGCTGTGGCATGTTTAGAGCCTGACAGGGCTTGGGTGGGCAGCAGGGCATCGGTAAAACCATACCTCAGCCATCTGTTTTTACCACCACCCCCAGTTGCCCGTGTGAAAGAGCCCCCTGAGCTTACAATCTATGAGAAGGGGAAAACTAGATACAACAGGCATGGTAATATCAGTGGCTGTAGGTGATTAGCCTTGGTTATTTGTTGATGGTTGGGGCAGAGAAGAGTTTTAGTGAGAAGGATATTATCAGGTCAGTGGAAGAGTAAAGGAGCAGTTTTAGTAGTGTTTATTACATGGTCAGAACTAAAGCTGGGGATGAGTTGTGAAATGTTTCTAAACCATATTTAAACCCAAAACAAAAACATAATTTATTGCAGTTTTTCAATCCTTAGATGTGGTGGCTGCATTATTTTTCTTTTTTCAAACCATTATCTCTTTATTTTCAACTGCTAATTATGTTGAATCATACACTTCTGGTCCTTGAATAGCTATGTTTACCCATTCACTGTTTCTTTTTTTTTTTCCTTTCATAAAATTTTATTGAAGTCAAAAACAGAAAAATGTTACAATTCGAACATCAGGTGATCATACAAAAGGTTTTGTGAACTACAAATTTTCTTCAGATTATGTTATGTACCATAGAAAAAAACAGAATGCAAAACAATCAGGAAATCATATAAACATATTTTCCATTTAGCACATTGGTTATAGACCTAATCATTTCTTTATACATATGGTAAACAGCCCTGCTATATCAGGTACATTATGATTGTCAGGAGCCCAATTTTAAGAACGAAAACGGGAAGGAAGGAAGAAGGAAAGAAGTGAAGATTGAAAAAAAAGGGGGGAGGAGGGACGAGGGACACTGTAATGAAAAAGAGTGGGGGAAGAAGATGGGGGGGCACAAGAAAAAGAAGTCAGTGTGGTATGAATTAGCAGAGTAAAAATAACATGTCCTGCCATCTCTGCTCCCCCCTCGCCCCCCCCCCCCCCCACGGTTAATTAATTGTGAGCTGTATACGTAATTCACTAGTCAGTTCATTATCTAGGAGTTGGCAGTTTCTCTTCTATTTTGGAGAGCCTGGCGAGCCACTCTTTAACAATTGGAGGTGTACTAGATTGCCAATGTATCGGAACACAAAGTCTCGCCGCATTCACCATATGCATAGCTAGTGATTTGTAGTAGTCCCTTTTAGACATTGTCGTGTGATGCAATAAATATTGTGCTGGGGTATAGTTTAAGGTATATGTGGTGACTTTTGTGATGATATCATGTACCTTTTTCCAGAAAAGTTGGATGGAATCACAGTCCCACCAAATGTGGAGCATAGTGCCTTTTGCTGTACCACACCTCCAGCACGTGCTAGGTATAGTAGGTGAGAATTTGTGGAGGAGATAGGGAGTTCTATACCAACATGTTTTGATTTTGTAGCAATTTTCCTGAATAGCTAAGTTCATGGAGCCCTTATGTGCATATTCGTGTATGGTTTCCCATTCCTCATCGGATAAGGAAGTGTGTAATTCCCTATCACATGCACTGTGTGCGGGATCGCTAGTAGTGTTCGGCTCTTCTAGCAGCAATGTGTAGATAAAGGATATTAAATGCCTTTGTGGTGTTTTTCTTGTGCAGAGGGATTCAAATGGTGTGAGCTGTCTTGTCCATGTAGATGGTGTTGGTTGTGTAGACAAGAAGTTCCGTATGTGCCTATAGGTCCAAAGGGGGAAGGAGTTGGTTAGTGAAATGTCTACAGAAAAGGGGTGCCTTTCGGGAAGAAGTGTTGTGCCCTCATATCTTTGTAGGGCCATTCGTGACTTAGAAATGAGCCTACGTTTCCTGGTGGGAAGTCAGGGTTTCCTTTTAGCGTGGTTAAGAGCCCTGGAACAGAAGAAAGGGCTGTAGATTTAGCTGCCTGTGTGAAGGCCACCAGAGATGGATGAATGAGTGGGTGTGTCAAAGACTCTGTTGCCCAGTGTCTAGTCAGGAGCCAGGGGAGATTGTGAATTGGGAATCGTGAAAAAAAGTTTTCCATGTATACCCATAACTTTTTGTCATAATGAATATTCCAGTCAGTGATTCTGGTGGGATGGCAGCTAAATAGTATTTATAAAAGTCAGGCAAGCCAATCCCTCCCTTAGTTTTGGTGCGAGTCAACGGAGTATATTTGATACGTGGTGGGGAGTCCTTCCAGATAAATCTTGAGCAGGCCTTTCTATACGTCGCGAAAAAGACTGTCGGAAGATGATTGGATTGGTCTTCATCAAGTATAAAAAGTGTGGGACAATAGTCATTTTGAGCAAGGCTGAGCGGCCAAACCATGAGACATTTATACCTGCCCAGTCTTTTAGATCCGATTTTGTTTTGTTCAGAATTACATGAAAATTACGTTTATATAAGTCGGACAGTTTAGTAGTGATCTGGATAGCCAGGTATGTGATTGCATCTCTCTTCCATTGAAATGGAAAAGAATGTTGACAATGGTCTGTGTCCTGTGGGGTAAGCGAAATGTTTAATGCATGTGATTTCTCATAATTGACTTTAAAGTTTGATAGGGTGCCAAAATATTCTATATCTTTCAACAAGTTTGGTAGGGTGATAAGAGGTGACCTCAGTGATAGCAGAATGTCATCCTCATAGGCGGCTACTTTAAATTCCCTGTCCCTTATCTGAACTCCTGTGATATTAGTGTTCAATCTCAGTTTGTTTAGAAAGGGTTCCAGAGTAAGGACATAAATCCATGGGGACAAGGGACAACCCTGACAGGTGCCGTTACCAATGGTCAAGTCGTCCGACAGGTGGCCATTTACCCGTACACGATAGGGTTAGGGTATAATGCCGTGATATGAGTCAACATGCACGATTGAAGTCCCGTCGCTATCAGAACCTCACGCATGTAGTCCCAGGCCCCTCTGTCGAACGCCTTCTCGGCATCCAACGACAAAAACCCCCCAGAATTTTGGATGATGTCAGCCATTGGTGGATGTTTAATGCTCTTATAGTACTGTCCCTAGCCTCTCTACCCGGGACAAAACCTACCTGGTCTAGGGATATGAGGTTGGGAAGGAGGGGTAGTAGTCTATTGGCCAGAATTTTCACATATAGTTTTATATCTATGTTAAGTAGAGAGATGGGTCTATAGTTTGATACTTGTGTGACATCTTTACCTTCCTTAGGGAGGACCGTTATATGCGCATCTAACATGTGGCCTGTCATTCACTCTTTCTATGGATGCAGCCATGGTTGTCATACAGGCCAGGCTTCAAACTGCCTTTGGTCATCTCCATTACATGGTGGCTTCAGAATAACATGTGTAGCGTACCCCCTATGGAGCTGCAGATGAACTGGGTCCTCCTCTCCTGTACAGCCAGGCATACCAAATTTTCACAGGCAGTCCAGAGTCCGTGACTTTGTTTTTGGTATTTATTGAGGTTTAATAACTTGGATAGGGTTGGGAGGTTATGGGATGCCCACTTGACTTCAGCAACAAAACTTTGGAAACAACTTCAGGGACATCTTCCATCAGTATATACACTCTATATTCAGTCTCCTTTACTCTCCTCCACTTCACTTGCTTGTCTCCAGCTGATTCACTGTTAGTTGATCTGACAGGCTCTCAGTCAGATTCTTAGCAATGGCCTTTAGGAACTCGTAGGCCCTTGTAGTGTAGCAAAAATGACAGTGAACAGCCAGCACTTCTTCCTATGTGGCTACAGATCCCAGCACCATATCTTCGGGCACTGCCAACCCACCTGGCTGCAGCTGCCCCTTTCACTAGCCCTCCAAGCTAACTTCTCCACACCAGTCCTCCAGACTGATACTGACCAGCCCACCCAGCTGACTCTCAGGAGATCTCCCAGGGAAGGATGAAGACTTAAAGTGATTGTAAATGATCACCTTGTAAAACAACCCATTCAGTTCAAAATAGAAATGAAAGGCAAAACATTTTTGTATAGATATAAAAAAAAACATTATACACACCTTTTTTCCCTTTTTATAAATGATCACATTCCCTCTGTTCTCAGCTGCATTAGAGCTGGGGGGAGGAGAAGCATCAGCACACTGAGTCTCCCAGTGATTGGCTGTGCAGCGGGGGCATGTCAGGACAAGTCTGATCATTGGAGGAGAGCACACTGAGTTCCCAGCATAGCCAGTGAACTGACCACAGTGTGCTCTCCTGCTTAGTGTGGTCAGTTTTTACTAGGAAAGCAGAGGGACTAGCAGGAACACAAGGGATTTCACATAAAGGAAGCAATACAAGGAGAACAGGATCCATTCTCATACAAGTATATGGTAGGGCAAGCACATATCAGGAATATGAAGTGTTGGGGTAACATGGGCTACATGTGGCAGTCTTCCCCTTGTTAGTCCCCAGCAGTGCTTATCTACTCACACTGTCCTCTCTTGCTCCTATGCCTCCAGGAAGGGCTTCCTCCCGTGTGTGTTGTGGCAGGATCCTTCCATCACCCGAGCCCTCCAGACTAGGGAGCAGCCCTGAGGGCCACCGACAGCCTTCTCAGCACTGTATCTCCATCTTCCACCTGACAGCTCTGCTGGTCTGACCCATGTCTATTTATGGAGTGATCCCAGCCCCCTTCTAGCCAGCTCCTGGGGATTGGCTGAGGCTCCATAAACATTCAAGACAGCTCCTCCTAACATCCACCCACTAGCTCTAGAACATTCTACTATGTCCCAGAAACAGGGGGAGGCACCAGAGGTGCTGTCAGAATGAGTCATCCAGCCCTGACTCACTGAACCCTGACCCAGATTCACAGCTCAGGCTTAGCTCTGAACTAACTAAATGTACCTACACTAATAAAGCCTACACTACTTCTAGCACACACTAGAAGGTGCTACACATGTATGTTTTTCCCTGCATGCTCTGCAGATTCTCCTCTGCTATTTATCTTCAAATGCTACATCCCATGCTGCCTGCAAGCAGTGATTTCTGTACTGACTCCGCCTCCTGAAACTCCTCTTCTCGGCATCTTTGTAGTTCAGAAGGCAGGCTCTGTGAAATGCATGACACTAGGGATGAGCTTCGTGTTCGAGTCGAACCCATGTTCGACTCGAACATCGGCTGTTCGATCGTTCGCCGAATTGCGAACGTTATGGGCCGTTCGCGCTAAATTCGTGTGGCGCGTCACGGCCCATAATTCACTGCGGCATCGCAGTGCATTGCTGGCTGATGATTGGCCAAGCATGCACTATGACCCGCATGCTTGGCCAATCACAGCGCTGTCAGTAGAGAGAGCTGTAATTGGCCAAAGCCAGGGTGGCTTTGGCCAATTACGGCTCAGGGCATTTAGTACACACCCCACACTATATAAGGCCGCCTGCACGGCGGCCCTGTGTAGTGTGTGTTCCGGTGTGCTGAGAGATAGAGAGAGAGAGAGACAGTGTCATTTGATTTGAGTTAGATAGATTAGGCAGAACAGTCAGTCAGTTAGCTGCACTTACAGTGTATTGTGTATATATATGCATCCCAGGTGTTGCATATATATATATACACTGTATTCAGTTTAGCTAGATCCGTTCCTGTTATCTTCTATCTAGACTATTTACATTTAATGCAGTGCGTCCTGCTCACAGTGTTCAGCTAGATCCGTTCCTGTTATCTTCTAGACTATTTACATTTAGTGCAGTGCGTCCTGCTCACAGTGTTCAGCTAGATCCGTTCCTGCTATTTACATTTAGTGCAGTGCGTCCTGCTCACAGTGTTCAGCTAGATCCGTTCCTGTTAAATTCCTACTGACCGGCAGGCTTGTCTGGTTACAGTATATAAAGCTACCTGAAGAAAATTACAGGTGTTCTATTTGATCCTATTAGTACCACGGTCAGGCAGCTAGACTATTTACATTTAGTACAGTGCGTCCTGCTCACAGTGTTCAGCTAGATCCGTTCCTGTTATCTTCCTACTGACAGGCAGGCTTGTCTGGTTACAGTATATAAAGCTACCTGAAGAAAATTACAGGTGTTCTATTTGATCCTATTAGTACCACGGTCAGGCAGCTAGACTATTTACATTTAGTACAGTGCGTCCTGCTCACAGTGTACAGCTAGATCCGTTCCTGTTATCTTCCTACTGACAGGCAGGCTTGTCTGGTTACAGTATATAAAGCTACCTGAAGAAAATTACAGGTGTTCTATTTGATCCTATTAGTACCACGGTCAGGCAGCTAGACTATTTACATTTAGTACAGTGCGTCCTGCTCACAGTGTACAGCTAGATCCGTTCCTGTTATCTTCCTACTGACAGGCAGGCTTGTCTGGTTACAGTATATAAAGCTACCTGAAGAAAATTACAGGTGTTCTATTTGATCCTATTAGTACCACGGTCAGGCAGCTAGACTATTTACATTTAGTACAGTGCGTCCTGCTCACAGTGTTCAGCTAGATCCGTTCCTGTTATCTTCCTACTGACAGGCAGGCTTGTCTGGTTACAGTATATAAAGCTACTTGAAGAAAATTACAGGTGTTCTATCCCAGCTTAGTGCAGCTACAGGCCATTAGTATGTCTGGAAGGCCAAGAAGGAGAGGCAGACAGTCACAAGCCAATAAGAGAGGGCAAGCAGGCTCTGTGTCTAGTGCTGGTCGTGGAGACGGTGCATCCTCATCAGCACGTGGCCATGGGACACGCTTGGCCTTTTTTTCGGCAGCTGGCCATGTTGAGCCACAACATGCGGAAGACTTGGTCGAGTGGATGACCAAGCCGTCCTCATCCTCCTCATCCTCTCTCACCCATGCCCAGGGTGCTTTGTCTGGCAAAGCAGCGGCCTCTTCCCTCAGCTCAATGTCATCAGTGACTCCTTCCCTAGCTCCACCATGTCCTCATGAGGATTCCCTCGAACTGTTTGACCACAGTGTTGGGTACATGCTCCAGGAGGATGCCCAGCGTTTGGAAGGCTCTGATGACGATACTGAGCTCGATGAAGGCAGTAACATGAGCGCGGACAGAGGGGGTGCCCAAGAAGGACAGCAATCTGGCAGTCATGCTCCCCCTGCTGCAGCATACTGCCAGGTTTGCTCCAGTGATGAGGAGGGAGGGGATGATGAGGTCACTGACTCAACGTGGGTGCCTGATAGGAGAGAGGAGGAGGAGGAGGAGGAGGAGGAGGAGGAGGAGGAGGAGGCGGCAGCACATCACCAACGAGGCAGGATGCCCTCCAGGGGCCAGCCTAAGGGCAACACATTGACTGCATCACACCCCAAAGCTCCACATGTGCAGGGCGCTGCAGTCTCTGCGCGTTATTCAAAAAGTTCTTTGGTGTGGGCCTTTTTTGAGACGAGTGCATCAGATCGCACCGCTGCTATTTGCAACATATGTCTCAAGCGTATCTCGCGTGGCCAAAATATCTCCCGCTTGGGTACCACATGCTTGACCAGACATATGTTGACCTGCCATGCAGTTCGTTGGCAAGCGTATCTAAAAGACCCACACCAAAGAACAAAGAGGATCTCTCCTTGCTCCTCATCAGCTGAGATTTCCAACCCCACTAGACCTTCAGTCCTCTCTGAGACCTGCAGTGAGAGGAATGAAGGTGTAGAATTAGGTGTGTCACAGCCAAGTACTTGTGGGCAATCTGCTTTTGGTACACCGACGTCAGATTGTACCAGGCAAATTTCCCTGCCCCAGCTGCTGCACCGCCGAAAGAAGTTTGCTCCCAGCCATCCACATGCCCAGCGGTTGAATGCTAGCTTGGCAAAATTGCTAGCACTTCAACTGCTGCCTTTTCAGTTGGTAGACTCTGCCCCCTTCCGTGAGTTTGTGGAATGTGCGGTTCCTCAGTGGCAGGTACCCAAACGCCACTTTTTCTCACGGAAGGCGATTCCGGCTCTCTACCGGCATGTGGAAGGCAATGTCCATGCCTCGCTGGACAGGGCGGTCAGCGGTAAGGTGCATATTACCGCTGACTCATGGTCCAGCAGGCATGGACAGGGACGTTACCTAAGTTTCACGGCGCATTGGGTGACTCTGCTGGCAGCTGGGAAGGATGCAGGACAAGGTGCAGTAGTGTTGGAGGTTGTTCTGCCACCACGCCTCCAAAATGCTGATTGTGACACACCTCTCTCCTCCACCCCCTCCTCTTCTTCTTCCTCCATGGCCTCTTCCTCGGAACCAGCGGTGCTCCGTAGGCGTTCAAGGGGCTACGCAAGTACGCAGGCCAAAAGATGCCATGCGGTGCTTGAGCTGGTGTGCTTGGGGGACAGGAGCCACACTGGGGCAGAGGTTCTGTCAGCTCTGCAGGGGCAGGTTCAGAGGTGGTTGACGCCACGCCAACTTAAGGCAGGAATGGTGGTTTGCGACAATGGCACCAACCTCCTCTCTGCCCTCCGACAGGGACAAATGACCCATGTGCCCTGTTTGGCTCACGTCCTTAACTTGGTGGTGCAGCGGTTCTTGGGCAGGTACCCGGGCTTACAGGATGTCCTGAGGCAGGCCAGGAAAGTCTGTGTGCATTTCCGCCGGTCATATAATGCCAGTGCTCGGCTGACGGACCTCCAAAAGGAGTTTAACCTGCCCAAGAACCGCCTAATCTGTGACATGCCCACCAGGTGGAACTCAACGTTGGCCATGCTGCAGCGGCTGCACACGCAGCAGAGGGCCATCAATGAGTACCTGTGCGACTATGGCACCAGGACAGGGTCAGGGGAGCTTGGTTTTTTTTCCCCACGCCAGTGGGCCATGATCAGGGATGCATGCACTGTCCTGTCACCATTCGAGGAGGCCACGAGGATGGTGAGCAGTGACAGTGCATGCATCAGTGACACTGTCCCCCTTGTCCACCTGTTGGAGCACACGCTGCGTGGAATAATGGACAGGGCACTTGAGGCAGAACAGAGGCAGGAAGAGGAGGACTTCCTTAGCTCTCAAGGCCCCCTTTATCCAGACAGTGTTCCTGCGTGCCCGCCGATCACACAGGAAGAGGACGAGGAGGAAGAGGAGGAGGAGGAAGATTGTGTCAGTATGGAGGTGGAGCCTGGCACTCAGCATCAGCAGCAGTCTTTAAGGGATCAGTCCCAAGAAACACATGGACTTGTACGTGGCTGGGAGGAGGTGGCTGCGGACCATGTCGTTCTTAGTGACCCAGAGGACTCCGGACCGAATGCCTCAGCAAACCTACGCTGCATGGCCTCCCTGATCCTGCAAAGCCTGCGTAAGGATCCTCGTATTCGTGGTATCAAGGAGAAGGACCAATACTGGCTGGCAACCCTCCTTGATCCACGTTACAAGGGTAAGGTTGCGGACCTTATCTTGCCATCGCAGAGGGAGCAGAGGATGAAACATCTTCGGGAGGCCTTGCAGAAAGGTCTGTGCAACGCGTTCCCAGAGACTGGGAGGTTACAAACTCCTGTTTCTGGACAACGTGTTGCTGAGGCTTCGGTCAGTCAAAGAAGGAGCGGTGGAGAAGGTGGCCGTCTGACCGATGCGTTCAGACAATTTTTTGGTCCGCAGCCCCAAGGTATGATCGGTTCCAGCAACCATCGCCAGCGTCTGTTTTACATGGTGCAGGAATACCTAGGGGCAAGATCAGACTTGGACACCTTTCCCACCGAAAATCCTCTGGGTTACTGGGTCTTGAGGATGGATCACTGGCCAGAGCTTGCACAGTATGCAATTGAGCTACTGGCCTGTCCTGCATCCAGCGTTCTTTCGGAACGCACATTCAGTGCTGCTGGAGGCGTGGTAACCGATCACAGGGTGCGTCTGTCCACCGACTCGGTCGATCGGCTGACCTTCATAAAAATGAATGAGTCTTGGATCACCACCAGCTACCAAGCACCTGATGCTGATGTAACCGAATAATTTTTTTTGAAATCTCAGATCCCTTCAAAGACTGCCTATGCTGATGCTGAGTGACTATCCCTGAGTAATTATCCTCTTCCTCCTCAATCATCACGCTGATAGCTTGTAAGAACATTTTTGGTTCTGGGCGCCACCACCAGTGCCTAAGGCACAATTTTTCAGCCCCTGTTTAACAGGGGCGTGTAATTACAATTTTTGATGTAATACTTTGCAGCAGGGCTCGTTCCTGCATTCCAACTAGAGTGTCTGTGAGGGGTTGCAGTGTTGTGGCACCAGCACCAGTGCCTAGGGCCCAATTTTTCTGCCCCTGTCTAACAGGGGCGTGTAATTACAATTTTTGATGCAATACTTTGCAGCAGGGCTCGTTCCTGCGTTCCAACTAGAGTGTCTGTGAGGGGTTGCAGTGTTGTGGCACCAGCACCAGTGCCTAAGGCCCAATTTTTCTGCCCCTGTCTAACAGGGGCGTGTAATTACAATTTTTGATGCAATACTTTGCAGCAGGGCTCGTTCCTGCGTTCCAACTAGAGTGTCTGTGAGGGGTTGCAGTGTTGTGGCACCAGCACCAGTGCCTAAGGCCCAATTTTTCTGCCCCTGTCTAACAGGGGCGTGTAATTACAATTTTTGAAGCAATAATTTGCAGCAGGGCTCGTTCCTGCGTTCCAACTAGAGTGTCTGTGAGGGGTTGCAGTGTTGTGGCACCAGCACCAGTGCCTAAGGCCTAATTTTTCAGCTCCTGTTCAACAGGGGCATGTAATTACAATTCTTGATCTAATATTTCACAGCAGGGCCCTGTGAGGGCTTACAGTGTTGTGGCCACAGCAACACCTAAGGCCCAAATTTCTGCTGAGTATATAGGGCAGGACCCTACTTTCAAACATCTAACTTACAAACGACTCCTACTTGCAAACGGAAGGAGACAACAGGAAGTGAGATGAAATCTACCCCTAGGAAGGGAAATTCTCTCCTGTAAGAGTTAATATGGGAAAACAATTTCTCCTTTCCACTGATGCTTTCCAATCCTTGTTCCACAAAAAAACCCAAATTTTCAAAAAACATTTTTCATTGGGACAAAAAAGTGAGGTGAAATCTTCTGAAGAGGAGGAAAGACAGCAAAACAAATGTCACAGGGGTGATAACCCTTCCCTATGTTTTCCAAAAAGCTTAGAAAAGATTTTTTGGCTGGAGCTAAACACGTTAAAAATGTTCAAAATTACAAACAGATTCTACTTAACAACAAACCTACAGTCCCTGTCTTGTTTGCACCGCCTGTATACTGCTGTTCAGAGTATATAGGGCCTGGTGGCCCCACACCTTTCCTTATTTTAATTTGGGTGCGGGGTTCCCCTTAATATCCATACAAGACCCAAAGGGCCTGGTAATGGACTGGGGGGTACCCATGCCGTTTGTCTCACTGATTTTCATCCATATTGCCATGACCCGACATGACATTAAACCCGCAAGCAGTTTTAAATGAGATTTTTTCCTTTAAAAATGACATTTGGTGCAGGGACTGTTCTAAACATGGGAAACACGCGTCACTTTACAGGCATACTATAGACACCCCCCAGGTACGATATTTAAAGGAATATTTCACTTTTTTTTTTTTACTTTAAGCATCATTAAAATCACTGCTCCCGAAAAAACGGCCGTTTTTAAAAGTTTTTTTTGCATTGATACATGTCCCCTGGGGTAGGACCCGGGTCCCCAAACCCTTTTTAGGACAATACCATGCAAATTAGCCTTTAAAATGAGCACTTTTGATTTCGAACGTTCGAGTCCCATAGACGTCAATGGGGTTCTAACGTTCGTGCGAACTTTCGGTCCGTTCGCGGGTTCTGGTGCGAACCGAACCGGGGGGTGTTCGGCTCATCCCTACATGACACAGTGGTGCCTACTCACAGGTCATAGTGAATATGTGTCACAGAACTCTAAAGCCACGTACACACAGATTTTTCTACGGGAAATGTGTGATGACAGGCTGTTGGTGGAAAATCCGACCTTTTGTACGCTCCGTCGGACAATTGTTGTCGGATTTTCCGCAGACAAATGTTGGATGGAAGGCTTTAAAATTTTCAGCGGACAAATGTCTGTTGTAGGCCGACCGTGTGTGCACAAGTCCATCGAACAAAAGTCCAAAGTACAAACACGCATGCTCAGAAGCAAGGACGAGCCAGAAGCAGTAAGTCTTGTAAGCTAGTGTTCATAATGGAGAATTAACATTCGTGACGTGGCAAATTATTAAATCTCAAAATGCAGTGTACATTCTCTTCTTCTTTAATGGGATAATAATGAAGCTGCTTTGCTGGTGATACTGATGGAGTTTTGGCAAACTTATTTAAAAAGGCTTTTTTTTCTAGACATATCAAGAATAATATTAATATGCTTTTTTTTTGGGGGGGGGGGCAAGATACCACAACACCATTATCCCATAGTTTTTAAGATCAAAGATACAACTATGTTGGTGTCCCTTGTCAATTTTTCATTGTAATTTTTTAAATGTAACTGCCTACTCCCAAACTGTCATTTGAAGTAAAACACATATCCAAGTATTATTCTCCACAATTTTTTTATTGTGCATTAAAAAAAGAAGAAAAATTTAATTAGACATGCTATCTGCAAATAGAACTTAACCAAAAACTGCATTCTATGCATCCAAAAATATAGAAAATATAACAAATCAAATCATTATTATTTAACCAAAAAATAAAATAAAAGCATTGTGCATGTGTCCTGCTTTTTAATATAGAGGGTTAGCAATGCCAAGAGTTGGTGAAAGCAGGGGTCCGTCATCTGGAGATAATTATGAAAATCATCTGGATTATTCTCCTGGAGCTCCTGCAGCAAAGGCATATGATAATTGGTCACAAATTATAAAGCAACCAATTTTTGGTCCAAGAAATCCTCCTCCTCCTGTTCCTAGACTGGACTTGGGTCAAAGCTATAACTCCAAGTCCAATAATAAATAACACGTTATCTCCTCTGATTCCGCAACATGTCTGGTTGACGAACAGCCGTTCAGAAACGAACTGAAAAGCACGAAATGAAAAGTGTGAAATGAAAAGTGTGAAATGAAAATCATGAAACAACACTCACCAAACTTCTACTCACACGAAATTAGCAGAAGTAGCCCAAAGGGTGGCTCTAAAGAGCTGAAAAAACATGTAGTATGTCACTACGTTCCTGTTTGTTGGCCGACTATTCCTTGCCGTTTGTATGCAAGACAAGTTCCTGGCCAAAGCCCTTCAGACAAAAGTCAGAGTTTTTGTCTGTGGAAAATCCGATTGTGTGTGCGAGGCTTAAGAAGTAAATGTGTGGGAATCTTCACAAAGTAAGGTGATAAACCTTAAAATGGTTTAGAATAGGAGTAGGCTAGAAATTATTGGAATACAATGTGCAAATTAACATATGATTTTACATTTTGATTATAGATATGCTGTTCACATTGATTTTGTGAGGTAATATACAAAGTCCCAGTTGCCCAGCTATCAAAAATGTAGGTCCATGTCTCCATTATGTCTCCACTTTGTGGAGTACACCAAAAGTACAAACATTAAATTATTATCCTACAATAGTGTCCTGTTCTTGCTACATGTTGCCCTGTGTGTTGCTGGACATGCAGCTAAACCTTATTAATTGGATGCCATGACAAAACTGCTACCAAAGTGAAAGTTTGAAGAACTCTGAAAAAAGATGTGAATTACATGAGAAGTATTTTTTGAGTGGGGGTGTTAGCATGCTGTTTTTTCAAACAAAGGTTCAACAATCATTCTCATATATTAGACTGTGATTGGTTGTTCTGCAAATAGGTGTAGTGATTTATAATGTTCTTTCTAGTGGAACATTGTGGTTATGATGTTATTTCCAGCCTCTGTGTTCCTGTTGTTTTCCAATAAATCAAAAAAGGCTCAGCCGAATGTCCAGCAACATTTTGGCTAATACCAGCCATATCTGAAGCAGCTTTCCAACACGAATTCCTTCTGCCCTTATGGTAATGAGGTTTAGTGATGTTACTATAGTGCTGCTCACTATTCTTCTTGTATAAAAAAGGAAGTATCAGTGCAAGACTATCCCTGCTTTTGCTTATTCCATTTTGTGGATGTGTACCTTCTTAACCTCTCCTGCTTCTGCTTGATTATTCCCTATTAGTCATCAGATCACCAGTCATTTAGGGGGAGAAGGAGGGAATAAGATCTGTTATGAGCAAGACCTCCTTTTACTAAGATTGAACAAGGCACAGCAAGCAAATAATTGGAAAGATCAGCTGCAGGGAGCATATAGGCAGTACTAGTGACTAGTCCTTTCTAATGTACCTTCCCATTTTTTGGTCACATGTACACAGTTCAGGTCTTCAATAATAAGTATTTAGCAGCACATTGGACACCACTAATTCACAAGTAAGTACCCTATATTTTACTGCAGCATAGTAGAAATATCAGTAAATTTACTATATTTTACCAGTTAATACTTCATTTCAGATTACTCCTTTGCTTGAGTTTTTTTTATATTTTTTGATTGCAATTTTCACAGTGTCCTTGACAGCTCCCATCTTAATTTGTGGATTTCTCCTTTAGTGCTTGGCCAGTTGGAATAGCTCTAATACCTTCCACGACTATTGGCTTGTAGAGAATCCGCTATTTCCATCATATACCTCAAATGTTTGGCAGTGAATGGAACGAATAAATATGAGTAATAATCTTTTATGCCAAGTTTAGGATTGGTTTGTTAAAAACACAGAATTTTTTTGTTGCATTTATATACAAACTGTAAAAACAGCTCATTATTAATGTGTGCTCTCTGTCCATGTGTATGTAGCCATACGTGATTGGCCAAAGAATATTATGACTCGTACACTGAATTACTTCTTTTGTCAGTAACATGCTTCTTGACTTCATGCCAAGTTATTTTATAGTAACTTACTGGGATGTTCCAAAATATTTCTGAAGTTTGCAGAGTGTTACTTATTAGTACAACAGAGTATTTAAAATTTTTAAATTATTTGTGTCTTTTGTAAAACTGGTGCTAAAAAGGCTGCTTCTTAAGGCTGGGTTCACATATGTGTGAATTGAATGCGGATTTCTCCGCATCCAATTCGCATGACATATGAGTGTGACTGGCTCTAAATGAAGCCGGCTCACACAGGTCTGGGGCGGCTGCGGAGCGGATTGCAAAAGGGTCCTGTGTGTGTTTGGGTCCGGTTCAAATGCGAATTCAGGCAAAAGTTCAGACCTGAATCGCATCAGAACCGGTAAGCAGACACGCACTGGACCCCAGGCATGAACCTGCGGCCGCACGTATGTGAACCCGGCCTCAAATAATAAAGCTGAGAGATAAATACTATGGTGTCTAGTTATAAAACATGAGCTGTGAAAATGTTTTAACATTTGTGCAAAAGTCACAAATAATCCCTGTTATGTTTGTATTATGTGTGAAATGTCATTTTCTATTTGTTGCCTTTCTCAGGGTGAATGTAATATTCCCTAACATTCGTTCTTAAGAGAAAATGGTTTCAAGAACATTCAACTAGAAGATATAAAGATCATTTGGCAAATAAAGATAATAGCCTACCACTAAAGAATAAGAACATTCGACCAGAAGAGGAAATAATATGAGGAAGACCTCTGCTAAGTGTATAGAGACTCCGGTGCTCACCACTGTCCGTGTAATAAATCAACTACCGCAAAGAGGGAACTGCAATACAGAATTGATAAGATGTTTCAGAGACAGAACTACTGTTTATTTTAGGTGATCTGTCAAGGGTTTCAGTCCATTGTTCAGTTGTCAAACAATGGCAGTCTTCTCTGCAACATTGTATTAATTCTGTACAGCCGTTCACTCTCTGTAGTAGCTGATTCTTTACAGAGAAACAAAACAACTTCCTTATCCTCCAAAATAATGTATACGCATTCACCACCTGATGGTCCTGTAATCTTTTTTTCACAAAATTATTTCTTACTGTGTTTTTCTGCCTCTATGTAATATCCTGGAATGTCCTCCATGAGTTTCCGATATATAATATACAAATATTAGTATATAGCTACTATATAGCAATTTACAAGGAAAATTGTTAAAGTGTAATATAGTATAATCTGAAACTTATGCCGCATACACACGATCAGACTTTACGGCATACTTGGTCCAGCATACCGGATTTCGTCGGACAATTCGATCGTGTGTGGGCTCCAGCGGACTTTGTTTTCTCAAAAGTTTGACGGACTTAGATTTGAAACATGTTTCAAATCTGTCCGACGGACTCGAGTCCGGTCGAAAAGTCCGCTCGTCTGTATGCTAGTCCGACGGACAAAAACCGATGCTAGGGCAGCTATTGGCTACTGGCTATGAACTTCCTTGTTTTAGTCCGGTCGTACGTCATCACGTACGAATTCGTCGGACTTTGGTTGATCGTGTGTAGGCAAGTTCGTTCATTCAGAAAGTCCATTGAAAAGTCCGCCAGACAGAGTCTGCCGTAAAGTCCGCTCGTGTGTACGCGGCATTAGAGGTACTTCCCATAGGTATTTTCCATAGGTACTGGACTGGACTTTGCATAGGTAAACTATATGATCTATAAGTATTTTTTTAATATCCAAGAGGAGGATATAAGGCATCTGTAAAATACTGGTTGACAAGTTCTTGTCAAAGATGAGCTGCCCAGTGGTTTCCCATACACACAAAAAGATGCAGAGGGATGCGAACATCTGGTTTGTAAGACTATTTCATACACACATACACACACATTTTACCTATAAAAAACCCGCTACTTGAGCTTAGGCAGCTACCGAATACCTGTGGTTGTATGAAGTGAGTTTTCCGTATGTTAAAATACATTAAAAGTCATTATTATCCAAAATGTGGACCAAATTGACCATCAAGCCTTACTTACCTACAGCAATGAGCAATAAAGTTTATTCTTTTTACTGTTCATGTTCTAGAAAAATGTCCGAAGATTCCCTTTAGAACTTTTCAAAAAGCTAGTAAAATTATAATTAAAAGAGGTTTTATCCTTTCTGTGCTGAGAACACTGTTTCTTATTATTCCTCATTATAGGCAAGGTTGATATCAGTCTGGCAAATTCTGTGGGTTCCAAAATAATAAAAATTGAAAATGTAGTCCATATGCATTTTCAGGAAACTTTTGGAAAAAAAAAGCTTTATAATATTTCAAATTGGAGATGAATAAAATTATTTGGCAGTCTATAGCAGAGTTTTAGCATTTAAGAAAGTTTGAAAGCAGACATGTATATAACTTTAAATATAACTTATTTATAGTATGTTACATCTCAGGTATCATATAAAAATTTTACTTGTTTTTTTATTTTTTTATTGTACTTAGTGTTCCGTGACTTGTGGAAAAGGCATGCAATCAAGAGTAATTCAATGCATGCACAAAATTACTGGAAGGCATGGAAATGAATGTTTTTCATCTGAAAAACCAGCAGCCTATAGACCATGTCATCTACAAGCCTGCAATGAAAAAATAAATGTTAACACAATAACGTCTCCAAGACTTGGTAAGTGCACAAAACAATTAAATACAACTATAAGTGTGTTTCAGGTCAATATCCTTATTTTCTGTGTCTAGACTGTAGAAAACATTTATGAAATGATATGTAACTTTTGGACACCAGTCAGTAATAAAAAGAGCATATGCTCTGCCATGTAAATATTTTCTACCTGATATAGGTACAATTCATATGTGCTCAACGGAACTGTCTGTTGGCCATGTTTTCTCTGATATACTAACATCAATATCTGTTAATCTGCTGTTACCTTACTCCAATTTAATCCAGTTTTTTTTCTTTTTATTAAAGAGATCTTATCCACGCAGGGCAATATGACAGTGTCTCTCCCTCAACCCCCTTATGCTCTCCATTACCTATGCTCCCCAGTAGCTCCATTGACCTGCTTCCATGTGAGAGGCCTGAGCCCAAGCACTGCCACATGACCTGGGAAAGGCATATCACTGCTCTGCTGGGTCACCAACACAGCTGAGTTTAGTGTCAACTATAAGAAAGTTGTCCATAAGGTGAGCCAATTGGGGCCAGGGGATACCTAGAAACGCTGGGGTTTTTTTACTAAAACTGAAAAGTGCTAAATCTGGTGCAGTTCTACATAGAAACCAATCACCTTCCAAGTTTTTTAGTCAAAGCTTAATTGAACAAGCTGAAGTTAGAAACCGATCGGCTACTATGCCCAGCTGCATCAGATTTTGCACTCTCCAGTTTTAGTAAATCAACCTCACTGTCACTTTGCCCCACAGTGCCCTGCAAATTACTTGTATTTATAGGGTCTACTGCAGCCTGTCCTGAAATTCTTAAAGTGGTTCTAAAGTCAAAAACTCCATACTACCTATCCTATCCTCCCATCCCTAAACTAGCGCTGCCCCAGCTGCAGCATCACTCCTCTCACTTGCTGGTCTTCTGCTCTCAGTCAAACTTCTTTGAGGAGTGAGCAAGTGCATGGCTTACTGGTACTGTGTGTGTCTAAGAATGGGCACAACCCGGCTTGGGAGTATGTGCGCACAGGCACCCCTTTCGCACCTTGCTTGCTAAGGAGGCCCTCAGAGGAAGGAGGAGTGGAAAACACAAGTGGGGGACCTATAAAGAGGAGATAAGGGACTGCTCTGTGCGATATCATTGCACAGAGCAGGTAAGTATAACTTTTTTTTAATATATAAAATATTTTACCTTTAGTATCACTTTAAAAATTAGGCTTTGGAAGTGAAAGTACAGTAATTAGCTTATCAGCTGTTCTTCTTGTCCTGTGTTCAGCTTCTTTCACTGTCCTACCACATTCTACCTTTAACAAAACTATATTGTTCTAACTGCAGGGGAGAAAAGTTAATGGTCAGGACTTTATAGTTCCTGGTAGGTGTGTTTGAGCTTGAAAACTGGCTGAACTGAAGTATACATTTTTGGCAGGCAGGGCAGTTCACACACATGTATTTCACCAGAGTTTAGTAGTGATGAAGCTTCACTTTGTAAAGAATAGCCAATCAGGTGCAAGGGTGGAAAAAAACAGCATTTTTGCTTGCACATGATTGGATGAAGGAAATCAGCAGAGCTTTACCACATTCACTAAGCTCAGGGGAAATTGAGTGCAACTGCACTTCCAACGTGCACAGTCTATTTGCCTTTAGTAAAACCACCCCTTTATTTGGATGTCTGCTTTATTTTAAATATTTTATTGTATCCAGACAAATAAGGCATGCGTCTGATATAACCTCTTACATTTCCTCTTTATGTTTATGCGGATGCATGTAGTAAGCACATGCAGGAGCACTGAGCTATTGGCATCTCTGTTTGTTTTTTTATTATTCCCATACCTCTCCTTTAACCTCCATTGCGATATTCTCACGTTGGGGCTCAGGGTGAAATTTCAGTACCATTAGTGGTAACCCCGAGTCACACTCAGGACTGCATCGCTGGATCCTGGAAGAGGTGGCATATCTTGTCCCCACGATCCCACAATGTACTCCCACTGTGTCCGGTGGCCGGATCTTCCGCCTGATGCTCTGTGTGTTCTGGCTTCCCTTTCCTGCAAGCGTTGCGACACAGGGGGGTGGAACTGGCAGCAGATTCAAAATGTATAAAACACAACAGACACAATACATTGTAATCTTATTGGATTACATTACTGTATTAAATCATTTGACCTCAGTTTGCCACCCAGTGCTTTGCCCAGTGCCCTTGCCTGCAGTTTTACTGTTCTTTCTGCCTGGAAACTGGAGAATGATCATGGCATTCAAAAAGGGTGTCTCTACATAAAGTGGTTTATGGCCTGCTAGAAAACAGCGATAGCGATACAGAATCACTTGCGGAATTAAGTGATAGCGATTCATGGGGAAATTCGTCATCAGAGACAGAAAGTGATTTCAGCAACGATCCGACAACTGAGCTCAGTGATGTGCGGACTAAGTGCTTTATTGACTGGGGTATGGATCAAGCAGCGCCCCCAAGATTCCCATTTACTGGAGCACCTGGTATGAAAGTGGATGTTAAAGATGACAACCCCTTGGCATACCTACAACTATTTTTGACCAATGAGGTTATTGAAAAAATAGTTACGGAGACAAACCGGTACCGAGAACAACAAGCTGCTACGCATCGGAAGTTTTCAAGGAGTAGAAAGTGGGAACCAGTGACCAAAAATGACATTTGGAAATTTCGTGGCCTAAAAATACCTCAGGGAGTGTTGGGGAAACCCCTGCAGAAGTGGTATTGGACAACCAATAAATTACTTGCGAAAAATGTGAAAAAATAATCCCCTGCACTAAAGATATTACTTAGTGATTAAGCTTGTCGCTCCTGTACATGACATAAGTCAAAACATGGAAAAAAAGGGTATAAGTACCACAGCACCGACAGCCTGAATAAATACAATAAAGTGCAACTGTAGTGCATACAAAATTAATTGCAAAATTAATCCCAAAAAAAATATATATCAAGCATGTAGCCAGTGAAAGCTTTAAAAAAATGTGCAAATATGTATAAATTTCTAGTTGGAAGGTTTCTTTCACAGGTGCCTTCCACAGGTGCTACTGTGCTAGAAATAGTGCAAATCAATATTAAGCCTGTGACCAGTGAAAGTCCAAAAAAGACATGCACATAAACATAATGCAGCTCAGTTGATAAGTTCCTTTCAAAAGTGCTGCTGTGCTTAAAAAAAAAAACATATGATGCTGTAAACAAGTGCATACGGGATCCACCCCACCCCCCTTATGGTTGAACTCACCAGATCCAATGGACCCTCAAGCAGTACTGCATTGCGGGTCAGGTGGGCTTAGTATGGTGAGTGGGGTGATGAAAACGCCAACTCCTTGGTGCGATCCTTCCTGGGATGTTTTCAGTCACAAACATATGGAGAAAAAGCCTGCATAGTAAAGTACGTCTTGTTTAATTCATTAAAATTAATCTTTACAAGGTTCCAAGGTGGAGGGCAAACAGATGAACATCAATTACCAGTCCATTAATCAATAGGTTCTCTCACAACCTAACTGCAATTGAACGGGCATCAGACGTGATGTCACCGCTAGTTCCAACTAGAAGTTTATACATATTTGCACGTGTTTCTTTAAGCTTTCACTGGCTACATGCTTGAGATATTTTTTTTTTTTGCACTTAATTTTGTATGCACTACAGTTTCAGTTTATTGTATTTATTCAGGTTGTCAGCGCTGTGGTACCTATACCCTTTTTTCCCAATAAATTACTTGCCACTCCATTCTTTGGCACGATCATGTCAGAGTAAAAAATTTTCCTGATAATGAAGTATTTGCACTTTGAAAACAATGAAGAATTTGATGAAACTACTCATCCAGCACCAAAACTCAAGAAAATTTGGGAAGTATATCAAATGATTCTGAAGAATTTCCAATGCAGCTATGTGCCAGAAAGAGACATCAGCATAGATGAAAGTCTAATGGCCTACAAGGGAAGGCTCAGCTGGATACAATACATGGCATTAATCGCTTGCCGACCACCTCACGCAGATATACTGCGGCAGAAGGGCTCGTACAGGCAGAATCACGTGCCTGTACGGTCCCCTTTAAGAGGCGGCAAGCTCCGTGAGTCAGGTCGCGGGTCCCACGGACTCGATCACCGCGGGGATACCCGTGATCGCCTCACAGGGAGGAAGAACAGGGAGATGCTAATGTAAACAAGCATCTCCCCTTTCTGCCTAGTGACAGTGTCACTGATCTCTGCTCCCTGTCATCGGAGCAGAGATCAGTGACGTGTCACACACAGTCATGCCCCCCACAGTTAGAAACACGCCCTTAGGACACACTTAACCCCTACACTGCCACCTAGTGGTTAACCCCTTCACTGCCAGTGTCATTTACACAGGAATCAGTGCATTTGTATAGCACTGATTGCTGTATAAATGACAATGGTCCCAAAAATGTGTAAAAAATGTCCGATGTGTCCGCCATAATGTCGCAGTCACGATAAAAATTGCTGATCGCCGCCATTTAAAAAAAAAAAATTATTAATAAAAACGCCATAAAACTATCCCCTATTTTGTAAACGCTATAACTTTTGCGCAAACCGATCAATAATCGCTTATTGCAATTTTTTTACCAAAAATATGTAGAATATGTATCGGCCTAAACTGAGGAAGAAAATAGTTTTTTTATATATTTTTGGGGGATATTTATTATAGCAAAAAGTAAACAATAATGTGTTTTTTTCAAAGTTGTCGCTTTTTTTTGTTTATAGCGCAAAAAATAAAAAACGCAGGGGTGATCAAATACCACCAAAAGAAAGCTCTATTTGTGGGAAAAAAAGGACATCAATTTTGTTTGGGAGCCACGTCGCACGACCGCACAATTGTCAGTTAAAGCGACGCACTTTGCGAATCGCAAAAAGTGCTCTGGTCAGGAAGGGGGTAAATTCTTCCGGGGCTGAAGTGGTTAAAGAGAGCATGATTTGGCGTAAAATCCTTCATGCTATGCAAATCGATAACTGGTTACATTTGGAATTCTGTCTTATACACTGGGAAAGGAACCAAATTCAACCCAAATTACAGCAATTATGGAATGGCAACATCTGCCGCTCTTCCACTGATTGAGCCATTGCTAAATCAGGGCTATTACGTAACTACAGACAATTTTTTGCACATCTCCTGAACTTTATGAGTTCCTTCTGCAGAGCATAACAGATGCCTATGGAACCGTTAGGGCAAACCAGTGTGACATACCACCAATCTTTGACAATAAGAAGCTCAAGACTGGAGAAATGGTTGACTGGCAGAAAGCCAAAATGATGGTACTGCGATGACATGATAAAAAAGATGTGTGCCTAATGAGTACAATCCATAATACCTCCACTGTCATGGTACACACAAAAGATGGGAAAGACATCATGAAGCCATAACTAGTGATAGACTACAACAACACCATGAGAGGTGATGACAGAGCCGACCAAGCAATGACATTCTATTCAGCAATGAGAAAACAACAAAAAAAGTATTACAAGAAGATCTTCAGGCATCTTCTTGAGTAATGCTTGTGGAATGCCTACATTCTGCTCCTAAAAAAGAGTGACAAGCCTGTGGTTCATGTTGACTTTATTTGGAAAGTTGCCGAACTGATATTTCTGAACCACCAAACACCAATGGCTTTGAATAGAGCTGGACGTCGTGCTGCTGGCATTGTCAACCCAGAACATCTGACTGGTCATCACTTCATTGACTACATCCCACCAACTGAGAAAAAGTCAGCACCCACAAGGATGTGTGTGGTTTGTTGCTCAAAGCGTGATGACACTGGAAAGAAAATCCGAAAGGAAACCAGGTTCCATCGTCCTGATTGTGACGTCGAACTTTGTGCATTTCCATGTTTCAAAATTTCATCATACCGGGATGGTTACTGAAGCAATATGACTAGTAACATTGCACCCCTGTTTGGAAAAATGTCAGTGTTTTTGATTTGATTATATTACTGACTAAAATGTATTGAATAAAGGGTATTATTATTATATTATTGTTTGTTATTATTTATAGTTATTTATTATATTATAATTTATGACTTTGTGTTTCAAACTTTATAATACCTGGGATGTCTACTAAACTCTTGTTTGGACAGATTTAAGTGAGTTATTCCTAAAAATGACAGGCCTACAATATAAAACGCCAAATTTCCATGCAAAAAAATTGTACCGCTTTCAGCATCAAAAATCTGACATAATCCCACCGCCAGGGAGGTTAAGGTAAAATTCTTGTGGTGACCCAGAATCCAAATGTATCACCAGGTAAACTGTTAATAAAACTACTAAAGTGCAATTATATCCATTGCTTTACTTACTCTTATAGAGGGCATTCTCCCACTGTTCTCCCTTTCTGTGCTCTTCACCTGCGGGCTGCCAGCTCCTAGTGACTAGTGCACGTTGGAATGGGAAAATCACAAAGTGATCATGACCTATTAGGTCTCAGTGCATAATCTCCCATTCTCAGATTTCTGCCTTTCAAGGAAATATGAAATGTTAATAAGTTCATGAAATTATGTGACATTTACTAAAGGATGGTATTTTATATTTGCCTGAGAAAATTAAGTACTGTTCGTGATACTTTTTTAATTTGCACTAACATACAATTTTTCAGGACAAGCTTTCGGGGTATGCCTTCTTCAAGGTCCAAGCAGTACACTTGAGTACAATCACATCAAGTTATATTTGCCTGAAATTCAATCCTACATGTTATTTACCCATGAAGTCCTGTCAATATGGTAGATTAGCCTTTTTCATCCGAGGTGCATTCAAGTTTCTTCAGGGGTGCCTTGGTACAATACCTAAAACTTGCCTAAATTGTATAGAGCAGATTTATCAAGCCTGCCTTTTAGTTATACAAAGCCACAGGTTTTCATTATGCACCATTAAAACGTTAGGCCCGCTGGCACCCTAGCAACCAATGATGTCATCAGTTGTTAAGGTTGGGTGTCCTATGTGTGTGTGAATGTTGCTAGATTATGTAAAACTATTAAGCACCCATAGATTTTTGGGTTGAATGATAACAAATGACTTGATTCCCCAATCACACATTTGATGTGGCTGAGGAAATCCTCCTACTGTCTAAATATACTGATGAGCACCACCAGATATAGCCAGCAGTGCTGATGGAGCAGCAAAAATCCAACAGGGCAGATATACAGAAGCCACACAGTAAATTGACTTCTGTACAACCAGCCGTCCCATACATGGATCAAATTTGGTCGGTCCCTGCTGAACTAGTCTAATTTTAATTCATGTATGAGTTTTTTTACATTTTAGAATGGGGTGCCTCAGTAATGTGCATGCTTTTAAAGGGTGCCTTGACTGAAAAAAGTTGAGAAACACTGCTGTACTGTAGATCAAACTTTGTGAAAGCTTTATTGCTATACAGTCAAACATTACCATTCAGATCATGTTCCAGTTCAGGCAAAACAGCTGTAATAACAACTCCACCCTCCAATAACTTCTGAATGTATTTTTTCAGAGAAATCAGGAAATAATGTTATGACTTTTGTGTTCTACCTGAATTAAAACACAACCTTACTTATAGGGTGAAAAAAATGTGGTGCACTCCAACCATCAGCCAAGCCCACTGAGTACTAAATATTTTTATTTTATTTTAAAAACTAAGTCTTGATAATTATGTAGGGAAATGCTAAGTAATGATTTAAGTTAAACAGTATATAATGTAAGTAAATAATTTTATCCAGTTCATATTAATATACAGTAGTTTTGGTAGAGAAAAAAAACACACATATGTATATATATATATATATATATATATATATATATATATATATATATATACTTATTTTCAATATTACAGCCCTTACAGTGTTGCCAAATGATATAATACAAATAAAAATATGATAAATAAATTAGTAATTAAAGTGACAAAAAATATATATTAAAAATCCAAATATTATGAAAAAATGTCTTAATCCAAATAGTGATGCAATCAATAAGTATATTATACTCCTATAAAGTGCTCCAAAGTTCATACAAAAAAGTGTTGAAGTGCTTCAGGTAAACATGCCCTGTAGTGTGCCCCACTCCCCTCTTGTATCCCTACTCACCAGAAAAAATGGACCCTCAGCTTTTCAGTCTGGGGGTCAGACAAGCTTAAATTTGGTGGTGGAGGTGTCACAGGACTTTTTGGTGTACTGAATTTGGGCCTCCTTAAGTTGCTGCTCCTAAGAGCAGCTCGAATTCCACCAGGCTCAAAGAAGAGAGGAGGTACTCATAGTGAATTACTGTATAAAATAGGTTAGCACAATTAAAATTCACTAACAAAATGTCAGGAACAAACAGGCATTTCAATAGTAGCAAGGGCTCTTCCAGGTTCTCAGTTGAGAGCCCGGAAGAGCCTTTGCTAGAGGCCTTGCTAGTTAGCAGAGGGTCTGAGCCAGAGGTGGTGGAACTGAGTTGCATCAAGTTCCAGATGAAAAACAAAGCCCTGACCATCTCCCCAAGATGTTAGTTCTCTACTGCTTTTTCTGACTCCAGGGGTCATTCTTGCTTGGCTGACAGGTAAGTTCCTGGGTCTCCTGGAGGAATCAAACATATTTTAACTACAAGTACTACAGTGTATATTTTAACATTGCTAAGTTTTTAACAGAAATATATGGAAAATTCACAGCAGTGAGAGGTTCACATGAATGGGAAGAAATCACCATGCTAGCATCATGGAGAGCTTTATAGATCCAAAGCACCACAGACTTTATCAAATGCTAGTTAAAGTTGTCTCTAGTTATTAACATTGACTGTCAAATGTGAAAAAGGTGGATTTTGTTTGTGGGTTGCAGGCTAAAGAGTAAACGGTTTTTATTAGGTATACTCTATGACCATATTGCCTTTTGAAACATATTTTCTTTTTGCAGCTGCTTTAACCTTCAAGTGTCTACAAGACCAGTGGCCAGTTTATTGTAAAGTTATACGGGAGAAGAATCTCTGTCAAGACATGAGATGGTACCAGCGCTGCTGTGAAACATGCAGGGACTTTTATGCTCAGAAAATGCAACACCGGAGTTGACCTTAGTTTTGACACATTTAATAATGTTACAATACCTAAAGAAACCCACATCTCTAGCATATCGCAACCAAAATATTTCAGATTTCATATAATTTAATCAATTTAATTTATTATTTTTTTCACGTTACGCATCACACTTGCTTTTTTACATCACACATTTCTGCTGTGTAACCTACATTTTTGCAAATCAGAAACATATTTCTGCTTTTATAAAAAAAAATCTCCTGGGTCATTTATGAATGACAAAGCTCATGCAAATGTGCTTAATATTGTATTGTGACTTGTCAGAGACAATGCAAATTGAAGAAACCCCTGTGTCTACTATACATGAAGGCATCTGATCCATCTGTGAACAATCAGATCATCAGGATACTAGTTTTTCATGAGACATGCCAGTCCAATGTTCAATGTATGTAAGCACCCCATTAAAGTAGAACTTTAGGCATTTAGGCAAAACTTTTTTTATTTTAATTTTGGATAGAGTAAGAGAAGGTTAAAACCCCTTTCCATTTATTATTATTTTTTTGCCATCTGTATCCCATTGGGAAGATTTGCCTTCAATTTTTGTCCCTTAACCTAAACAGGAAATGAGAGGAAATTCTTGCAAATGGAGGGAATCCCCCCCCCCCCCCAAGTCACCAGAACTAGTGTCCCCAGTAGAATATTTTGCCACTATTACTATTCTGGGAACAACTCAACATTTTGGGATTTTCTTTTACTTTCACTTTCAATGATAATGGTACACAGGACAAATAGAGAGGGCACATCTCCCTAATAGGAACACAGACAGCAATACTAATCTAATGGCTGTTGTAATGAATCTTTACTCTATCCTAAACTAAGTAAAAAGGTTTGCCTTAAGTTATACTTAAAGCAATTGTCTTGATTGGTATTATGCAGCAAAGAGCAAAATTATTAGAGAAGTGCTGGCTTGTCTTGCACTGTATTACTGATGGCACCTCCTCTGGATATGCACTGAGATTGCAAGGTGAGTGGTATGTGTGCAGGATAGACATATAGTTGATGCCAATATCTACCATTCTTGACCAGGTGATAGAATGTAATGCAGAATCTAGTGTTAGTCAGTTGCATGATTATACCCTAAGATGTTTATGCTCTTCCAGTCCAGTACTTTTGTATAAGGACTAAATAAATATGTTGGTCTAAGAGCGAAACATTGCCATTCCTGTATATGGCCTAAGCTAAAGCTTTTCCATAATAGCAAACTTGTGTATGTGTGTCATCTCATAAATGACCCATGACTGTTGCACTTAATGGGTTTGTTCCCCTTTAATGATATTTTGTAAAACGTTAAATATGCATGACAGCATTAAATGTATGGTAAAACGCTGTCCTTAAAAATGTATACTTACTTTTAAAGCTGCTTCTACTATGGGTTCAACCTTTCTCGTCTTGCCTTTGGATGCGTCACCTCTCAAATAAGCACTCAGCTACAAAAAGCTTGTTTTAAGATATACGCACAGTCTACTCTCTCTCACTCCCAGGGCTGAACTTAGCATCTGGCAAGTGAGAGAGTGACAGTCTACTGCGAATGCAATTTGGATAAGCCAAGTTTTCTCAGCCGAGTGCATGTTCTTGAGGTATTGGCACTGTGCATGCAACGGCAGGACGGAGAGGGGGAGCCTAAATTAGAAGCAGCTTCAAATGAAAGGATAATTTGTAAAAATGGAGAGCAGCATTTTAATGTACACTCTAAGCAGTAATACATATAGAATGTTTTCAAATGTAATTGAATTTAAAGTAACCCTTTAATATTACCAAATAGGGAAAGAAGAAACACACTATAGTACGGAAAAAGAATCTTAAATAATAACCATCATTTAGCAGAAATATGATTTCTAACATTTTAAACTATAAGAAACTAAGCCATCACAAAATATATATGTATCTAAAAAAAAGTCTATTTCTAGAGCTATGCTAAGAAAAAAAAATTCAACTGAGTTTTACTAGAGGCATTATTTTAAGCAGATTGTGAAGCTCAATGGACAACTCAATCTTTATCTGATAATGTTGTAAGTACTACATACCTAAATTTAAATGTATTTGTATAAACATTTTGCAAGTCAGGATATCTAAAATGTGATCTCCATAAAATTGTTCTACCTCGTCAGTACCCTTGTTGTTGGAAGCATCATGGGAATCAGTGTTAAGTCCAGCAGATATTAACAATCTCTCAGACTGTGATCCAGAATATGACAAATACTCTTATTAATGGCTCTGGGACTGTTAACTGCAAGCTGATTGGTTGACTGCAAGTCACTAGATTGTGACATATGCAATTAGATTTCAGCAGTCACTCCATCACATCGGCACACAGGATGGCAAATTTTACAATTGGCTCCTCAATGATTCTGATACTTGGGCTGCGGTGCTATATAATAATCTATGGAGTTCACCCAATAAATTAGACCAAAGCTAGATACTCATTTATAGTTTTAAAGCTGACAACCTTAAAGTGCACTGGTGCCCACACTATGAAGGGCCTCCATTAGATGTTATGGAGCCCCATACAGTATAACCACCCAAATCCATTCAATTTCCCCCTTCTTCCCCATAGCTACACATTCACAAGGATCAGTGGAGAGCAAAAGTGTTGAGCTACTGGCTGAATGCCCCTTTATTCACTGAAGAAAGTTACCAGTGGCATGCAATACCGAAAGGGGATATACCAGGGTGTGAGTCCACATATCCTGAGCTGTCCCTCCTCACTCAGCTTTTAGTAGCTTTCAGTACTCCTAATCCAGGTGCTCCCTGCCTATCATCACTAAAGTGAGAACAGGACTTCCACTCCCAGGCCTCATCCAAGGGGCATTGCTAGGATTTTACAAATACCTGCTCCACTGTGGCACACATAGTGCTGAATGGTGGGTGTAGCCACATTGTCCTGACAATGGGAAGGGCTTAAAGGGGTAAAACTCAACAGAACCTGAGCCACCTCACTATACACAAAGTACACCTACACAAAGTGCACACTGTCCTTGTACCCACAAAATATGCTTTTGTCAGTTCAAGATTTTTTTTTTTAAGTTTCTATTAAAACATGAGGCATCATAGATACATTTGTGATATGTTTTTATTATGTGCTTTTTCCTTTTTTGTAATCAATGCAAATTGAATGGGAATGTGACATCTCCAGGAGTGTTGCACTTGTCTACAGTATCTGCTTCTCCTGCAGCTGCCAAAGCTCATGATGACTGCTTGAGCAGCTTGCCTCTAGTATGAATGTAATTGCTTTAATCCCATAGCTCTGACAGCTTTGGAGAGAGACTCCAGAGCTGTCTGGGCTACAGGATGAAAATACAAAATTCAAAATACTATCAGTAAACAGTTCCTGCTCACAACCCCTGCATGATCATTATCAGTGTGTAACTTTGCAGGGAGTCTTTCCAGAGCTGTTTGCAAACAGAAACACTCAGGAGCTAAATCATACCTGTGGTAGCGGGTGCAGCTCATCGCACACTGATGATGCAAACACTGAAAGCAGTGGTCACTTGCCAGTAGTATGAATGAATAAAAGTTATTCCATTCTACAGCCCTCACAGCTCCTGAGAGACACTCTCCTGGGCTGTCTGGGTGCAAAACTAAAACACTATTTTTTAATTTAAACTATCAGCAAATGGCTCAAGCGCTGTCAGGGCTACCTATTACAGCTGTAGAGAATGGTGGAAGAAATTAGGAGCATTCCCAAAAGTGTTGGATTCATATTTATTTTGCATAGCCTATAAATTAAGGAAAAAGTAAGCAATTCAAAAATTTCACAAGTGTATCTATCATGCTTGCTTTATGAAAAGATACCCACACAGATGTCTCTGAAATCGCCCCAGGAAGTCGGGACTGACATGCAGAAATGAAATTATGCAAGTTCAGCTGAACTTGCACGATTTCAATGCCGCTGTCACTGTGAACCTAGGCTAAAACCTAGAAGCTGATTGGTAACTATGCAGAGCTGCGCAAGAAACCCAAGCAAAACTTTTCCCTGTAGCTCAACCAAAAAAAGGGCAACCCTCCCTGCCTTCAGCAAACTCCAAGCAAAAACTCCCCCATCCTTCTGCCACCTCTCACCTCTGTTCTCACTGCATATCTTGTCCACAGCTCACGATTGCATCCTTGTCACTACTTATGTCTTCCCCGCCTCATTCAGTTTTCACCTTTTTACCCCCTTGTCTACAAGCCACCTCTGCACCACCTCATTAACTGCTTGCCTCTCCACCCCTATCCTCTATGGCTCACCTCTTCACCAACTCATCAATGGCTCAATTCTACACCCCCTCCTCTACCATTCCACCTCTGTACCCATTCATCTGCTGCTCCCCTCTGCACTCTCTTGTCCAGCACTCACTCTACTCACAAACAATTCAGCTCCTTGCCCCTCTTCTCCACACTCACATACAACACAGACCCATGCTCCACGTACACTAGCATAGAATTTAAATTCCACCTCACACTCTTATACAATGCAGATCCCTGCCCCCCCTCCTCCTCACACCCCCTGCCCTCCACTTACACAATGCAGCCCCCTATTCTCCCCTCACACCAAGAGACAATGCAGCCTGTCTTCCCCACTCACACACAATGCAGATACCTGTCCGCCCTCCTCAGACCCAATTCAGTCTATTTGATTACCCCCACACTTAGAGACAATGCACCCCCTCACAAACATTTCAGACCCCTCACAAACAGCCCCCTGCCTCTTCACTTTCACATACAATACAGATCCTACCCCCCTCCGTCACTTGTATAGAATGCAAATTTCTGCCTCCTCCCCCTCCTACTCACATTTTATAAAATATACATTCCATTCCCTTTACTCACAGTCACAAATAATGGAATACCCTGCCTTCCCCACACACAATGTAACCCCCCCCATACACATTGCAGACACCTGCCCCTTCTCCTCATACACAACAGCCTTCTCCTTACAAACAATGTATCCCCCCATCCCCTTCCTCTCACACACAAAGCAGACCCTGCCCTCTTCCTCCTCCTCACACTTACACACAATGCAGCCCCTCAAATCACACACAGTGCAGCCCCCCACCTGACATAAATCACAGTCCAATGCAATTTCATGTGGGTATGGTCACATATGGAACAGGAATAGGAAGTGTCCTTGTATAGAACTTCTGTTCCTGTCAGCTGGGAATGCATGGCTAGGGTCATAATGTTAGGCAACATTGCACCACAGAGGCACCAGAAAACTTTAGAAAAAAATGTCATGTAATTGTAGCTTCATTACCCAGGGCACCTAGCCTGAAGTTGTAGGACATGTGCCTTGGGTACTCACCACTAGTGACACCCATGCTCATCTACACAAGAGCTCACCCTGTGTCCAAGCCAAACCCATGCTTCCCTGCAAACCTGATGTGGCCCAGGCCTGTACTGTCTGTACCCGTCTATTGGCAACCCTCCTTTAACAAGCAGTAAAATAGCTTTTTCACAAGCCATCACTGCTCTCTCTCTCCCTTTGCATGTACTGTGAAGTCATTACAACAAAGACTAAGAAGTTGAGTTTCAGTTTGTTTCCAACAGATTTCAAACCCGGTGTTTGTTTGCATTAAAGAGCTGGCAGGCTTTCAATATTCTGCTCTCCATTTGAAGCAAAGGAGAGTGTGTTTTTTGCAGATAAAGTTCTCCACAATGTCTATACCTATAGAGTTGAAGGGGATTTGATTTAAAGTGCTTTTAATGCCTGCTTAGTAATGTAAACACTACACTTTAATGTACATAGACTGGGCACAGGTTTACTTTAAGGTCTAAAATAGGTTGGAAAATGATGTCAACAATTGTCATAGCTTTAAAGGTTTAAGTTTCAAAACTCTATAAATAAAACCTATACTCCAGAAAGTTAAGCAATAATTTGATACCAAGTTCTTGACAAAGTTCTTGACTGAATCAGAGTAGCATAATGAATTGTTACTTCTATACAATGCGTATATTATTTAGGGCGACTAAAACAGAAAGATGTAGTTGAACCTTAAATAGGCCAATGGAACATTATAAAGAAACAACTAACTGCTTCCATTGAATTATTTTACCAAAGAGCTAACAATTACTGTTGTATTAATACACATAAAATTTACACTGAGTACTGTAGCTTTGGAGGACGGTGCTAGCAGAATATTCTGCTCATGTCACAAGGTGCTAATTTTGTCATTGAAGCTGTATGAAGATATGCTTTAGGTTTTAGAACGATTTTATGTATTCTTTTTGGCATTCATGTCTAGTTTCAAGATCTTTAATTTCTGAGTAATTTAAAGAAGAGGTTTTATTTCAGTAAAGTCGGCTGGAAGACATTTTGACATTTTTTTTGGTGTTATAAAAAAATGTTTTAAGAGCTAGAAAAAAATGATAATTACACATAACTAGTAATATATATGAAGTCGCCCTTGCAGCTGGTTTACATGTATGCAATAAGGCATGTATTGCCTACAAGGCCAAACATTACCATCAGGAGGTACACATACACAGTGAAATATTGACAGACACATAGGCTGTTTTGGACCAGGTTATCAATAAAGCATAATACATATGGTCAGAAAATGGCATCTGATAGTAATAAATAAATGTTTTCTAAATTTATAAGGACAGGGAACAAATTATTAAGACAATGATCATTGTTTTAATGCTTGTATGCATTTATGATGTGGTTGTATTAGTGGTAGTTTATACAATCCAGCCACTCAGTTATGTTAAGCACAAGAACTGCTTATTAATTTGTCACATAATTTCACATGGTCCATTGTACCATGTTCTGCTCAGGTAGCTCACCCCAAAGCAGACTTCGGAAGGTAACATAGCATGCCACAGTTGTCAGACTTTTGGCCCCAATTTATAATAAACAGATGGTGAATTTATGATCACGCTGCACTTATTTCATGTGTTTATTGGACATTTTTTTTTTATATACTGTATGAATCTGTAATTGCCTCTTTCGCTTAGCTAGCTGAGGACAATCCTTGTTTCATAGTAAATGTAATTGAAAATGCCAACATATTTAATGTTGTCATATGGAATATTTTGTGGGAATGACAGTAGTTAAATCAACTGCATTGAACTAATCATATTGACAGGTTTTTTTTACAAAGGGTTTTCTCCCTTTAAAACATGTGTAATTCCTTTCAAAACAGCAACTTTATGGAAATGTTGACCAAACCCCTTATCTTCTTTTTTTCTTATTTAGGACTGGTTGCCTTTGAAACTTGTGTCACATTAGCCTATGTGGCAAGATAGTCAACCAGAAAACAGTCAGCAAAAAAGGCAGAGATTATTACCACCTACCTGCAGTTTAGATGCAAAAGACTCACTGCTTTATCTTTGAGAAGCAAAGGCAAAAGCAAAAGCTACCCTATGTAGAATGTTGATCCACTCTAAACATAAAAAATTATGCAATTTGTAACTCCAATTCATCTGCATACAACAAATATTCTTCCCTCTCTTTCATAAAACAATTAAAAGTCAATACATCTCCAGTATCCCCAGCATTAAAAAAAAATAGACCCAGACAATGAGGCTGTTATTAAATTAGAATGCTGCTTTGCAAATTGAATGTTTATTAACCCCTAATGTTGAAGATGAAACAAAACGTAAAGCCTTAACCCAGTTTTGCAACTTTGACTTGTTAAAGTATAACTAATGGGAAACCTTTTTTTTGTTACAGAGTGGAGATTGATTAGAACAGCTGTTAGGTTTTTGTTGCTGTCTTTGCCCCATTAGAAAAATTCTCTTTGTCTATTTGCCCTGTTTACTGTTATCATTGAAAATGAAAGAAAAGGAAAATCCCAAAATTTGGTTGTCACCCAAAAAAGGAATAGAAGGAAACCTCATCTGAACACTAGTTCTGGTAACCCTAGTCACAACCAGATCTTTCACCACTTTGGAGGGATTTCTTCTCACTTCCTGGTTTAGCTATGGTACAGGAAGTGAAAGGAAGTTTCCCAGATGGGACACAGATGGCACAAAAACATGATGGGGGTTATAACCCTCCCTTACACCAATGTTTCTCAACTCCAGTCTTCAAGTACCCCCAACAAGACATGTTTTCAGGATTTCCTTCAGATGAAATGGCTTTGGTAATTATTAAGGCAGTGAAACTGATCAAATCACCTGTGCAAAATAATGGGAAGCCTGAAAACATGACCTGTTGGGGGTACTTGAGGACTGGAGTTGAGGAACATTGCCTTACTCTATCCAAAACGGAAAAAAAAGTTTTATGCTTAGTTCTTCTTTAAGCTGGCTGACTCCTGCTGAATCATGCAAATTTCAATCTGTTGGTGGGCACACGGAGAAGATTTCTTCATCCATGCTGCTCCATCCCACGGGCTGAATGGGAGAAATTTAGCTATATATGACTAGCATTAGTAAAACTGTACATATCTTGGTGACTGCTTAGTATGTCCAGATGAATTATACCTTGCTTTTTTCAGGACAAAGCAGGCCTTTATTTGGTTATAAATGTTAATGATTATCTCCTGATTTTTTTTTTCAATTATCAAAGAAAACTGATTCTTCCTGAGAGCCCTTACAAAGATACAATCAGGGGAATTTATCAAATCCAGAAGAGCCAGACCCTGGGGTAGCTGTTCATGGCAACCAATCAGCTTTTATCTTTAATTTTCAAAGCTTAGCCGAGCATGATGAAGATAGATGCTGATTGTTTCCCATGCATGGCTGCTCCAGATTGTGTTTGCTCCAGTCTTGTTAAATTCCTGCTAAAGCATCTTTTTTTCCATATAGAAGAGAAAGAGGTTATAGTTGAGTCTTCTAAAACTAGTGATCACTGTGATTGGCAATCAGAGTAATTATATGATTAGGAGCTTGTCCTATAAGCTACTCTGAAACCAAGAGCTGTTGGTGACATCTTGGTCTTGTGCTGCCAGCACAATAGAAGGACAATGAGACAGTGCAGTTTAATGCCCAGTCCGTGCTGCCACATACACTCACTGGCCACTTTATTAGGTACACCTTGCTAGTACCGGGTTGGACTCCCTTTTGCCTTCAGAACTGCCTTAATTCTACGTGGCATAGATTCAACATGGTGTTAGAAACATTCCTCAGACATTTTGGTCCATATTGACATGATAGCATCACGGTGTTGCTGCAGATTTGTCGGCTGCACATTCATAATGCGACTCTCCTGTTCCACCACATCTCAAAGGTGCTCTATTGGATTGAGATCTGGTGACTCTGGAAGCCATTGCAGTATAGTAAACTTATGGGCATGTTCAGGAAACCAGTTTGAGATGATTTGAGCTTTGTGAAATTATCCTGCTGGAAGTAGCCATCAGAAGATGGGTACACTATAGTCATAAAGGGATGGACATGGTCAGCAACAATATTCAGGTAGGCCGTGGCATGTAAATAATGCGCAATTGGTACCAAGGGGCCCAAAGGGTGCCAAGAAAAAATCCCCTCCACCATTACACCACCACCAGCCTGAACCATTGATACAAGGCAGGATGGATCCATGCTTTATGTTCTGACCCTACCATCTGAATGTCGTAGCTGAAATCGAGCCTCATCCAACCAGGCAATGTTTTTCCAATCTTCTATTGTCCAATTCTGGTGAGCCTGTGTAATTGTAGCCTCAGTTTCCTGTTCTTAGCCGACAGAAGTGGCACCCATTGTGGTCTTTGGCTGCTGTAGCCCATCTGCTTCAAGATTCAATGTATTGTGCATTGAAAGTTGGTATTATGCATACCTTGGTTGTAATACGTGGTTATTTGAGTTACTGTTGCCTTTCTATCATCTTAAACCAGTCTGCCTGATCTCCTCTGACCTCAACAAGGCATTTTCCTCCACACAACTCCCACTCACTGGATATTTTCTCTTTTTGTGGACCATTCTATGTAAACCCTAGAGATGGTTGTGCATGAAAAACTCAGTAGATCAGCAGTTCTTGAAATACTCATACAAGCCAGTCTAGCACCAACAACCATGCCATGTTCAAAGTCACTTAAATCCTCTTTCTTCCCCACTCTGGTGCTCGAGTTTGCACTTCAGCAAGTCGTCTTCACCACCTCTAGATGCCTAAATGCATTGAGTTGCTGCCATGTGATTGGCTAATTAGCAATTTGTGTTACCAAGTAATTGAACAGGTATACCTAATAAAAGTGGCCGGTGAGTGTATATGTAAACAGCTGCTGAGAAGGGGTTAATCAAAGTAAAACTGCCATCACTCTGAATAGCCAATTATGTGCAGGGGAAAAAACAGGACTTTGATTTGATTGGACATGTACACAACTTTACTTTATTCACTTTGCTGAGTGAATATTAGTCTTTCTTTTAGTAAATTATATCCACTAATTCACATAAAATAAATACAATATAAGCATGTAAATGTTACATTAAGATGTTTAATGATTGGCCAATAATACACATGAATATACATTTTCATTACAAAAAATGAATTTATTCATGGATTCATCACGAGGATTCAGAAATCCGAATACCTAAAATAACATAATTATATTATCAAATAAAGTAAATAAAGTAAAATAATTACCGAATATCAAAAAACATGATTCTTAGAAATACTAATTTCAAGTTCATTTGTCATGCTTAATCAAACCCCAATGCCTGTTATTTGAATGAATAACTAATAACTCATTAGCTGGTGTTTCATAACCCTATAATTCATCCAATGCGCAACCATAAATGAAAAGAACAAAACAACAATGATAAAAAAAAAAACAAAGATTGAATTTCTATTTACAAGTTTAAATAATACTGCTTACAAAAATCTTTATTCATTGTACAAAAGTTATTGAAGCACAGAAACATGATAAAGTCCAATAAAGTCCTATAAAAAACCTCTTAACAACAGGGGAGTCGCAAAAATGCCAAAGACCAATTATAGTGCAAGGCTCACATGCATAGATCATAGGTAGAGATGAGAAAAATCTTTTGTTTTTTCATTTCCCATTTCAGCAAAAATCAGGATAGCTTGGCGAAGTGTTTTGGAATCAATAGGGAGGGTAACATAAGGATGGTTTTGTGTTGGATGATTTTTAAGGGTGCAATTTACTTTAAATGGCTCCTGAGGGTGACGGAAGAACTTTCCAACTATCCTGGACCTGCTATTTTGCCAAAATACCTTTTTTTTATTTTATTTTATTTTTTTAAAATAAAATACTTAAAACAGCACACAAGTAACAATCAAATACTCAAATACAAAGAAAATAAATGAAATAAACTAAAACAATACACAAAACAAAACCCATAGCCTGGAAAAAAAGAAAAAAAAAAGTAGATTTTTAAAAAACTATTTTTAACTTAATATATCTTCCAAGAGAGTTAATAAAGCTTTATATTGTACATCCCATATAAGCATTCCAAATAATGAACTGGTTTCTTTACAGGCATATTGGATTCTGATGGGCTTATTTAATAATACAAAAAGTAATAGTGTACAGCAACTTCTAGCAGCCCTCAGTAGAATTCTCCAGCTTATTGGGGTGAACCTAAAGGAAGATCATCTCTGATTAATTATTGTGAATTTCTACCCACAACTGAACTCTGCACTGTTACTAAATAAGCCTGCAAAGTTTCATCAGGAATAGAGATCACTGCTTGTGCTGACATCTAGGAAAATAAAAGAAGCAATTCTGTGTCCAAAATGAAAGTCATTTTTTTTTCTGTTCTTTTTTAATGTTGTAAGTTCTCAGGACAGTATGGTATGTTGCGCACAACAACTTGAATACGAGATCAAATAAACACTGTACACTGTATATGTTTACACTGAATCACTGTTGCACTGTTAGGACTTAACTACATGGGATATTTTACTTGCTTTATATATAATATATAGAAATCATTGTGCCGCAAGTAAAATGGTTGTCAAAAAGAGACTATGGGTGTTATTTACAAAAGCCAACTCCACTTTGCACTGAAAGTGCACTTGGAAGTGCAGTGACTCCAAATCTAAGGGGTAGATCTGAAATAAGTGGAAGCTCTGCTGATTTTATCATCCAATCATGTGCAAGCTAAAATGCTGTTTTTTATTGTCCTTGCATGTCCCGCTTGGATCTACAGCAACTTTTTACTTCCAAGTGCACTTGCAGTGCAAAGCGGATTTTCCTTTAGTAAATAACCCCCTATATCAACTGCAGCATAAGTTTAAAATCACCTATATAGTTGGTCCTCATATATTACGGTCAAATCATTTGACATCATACCTAGACTTTTTTTTTACTGACTGTCAGCTTTTATTATAACACTTTCCATACTGTTATGTTTAACAATACAGAACCATTGTACAATACTGTACACCATTCCTTTGTATCCTCTCTGGCCATTGTCATCATTGTATTCCATGTGTGTTTTGAATAAAAGGTCTACATAAATTGAAATAAATTAGATGAACTATTTGAAATATTAAAGATTTTCTTTATGGAAAAATAAGGTTGTTTGAACTTATGTTCTTGACTTACAAATGTCCAATAAAATTAGATTATTTAAATATTTTGGAATGCTGTCCTTGTATCTCACATTTTGTGTATGTTCTTAGAGTGGAACTTTGGGTAAAGTAAAAAAAATTATATACTGTAAATGGATTGCCTGTTTTTTCTGCAGTGAAATTATGCAGCAATGTCCACAGGGTAGTCTTACATGGAGATATAGTTTTTATATATACTATGAAAATGTAGGTCAGGGTAGAGTTAAAAAAAAAAAAACATATGCAAGACATGCACAATTCCCAATGTTTTATCATTTTAAAGACCTTGCAAGTATAGGAAATGACCCATACATCTGCCAGAAAAGTACTCAGCTCCAAATTCCAATGTGGGCTGACGATACACAACATTGACTGAGTGGTGTCAGCCCTCCCAGTTGTTTTTTGCCTTACTGGACAAACGTTTCCCCTAGTTCATTCTCCACAACATGAGGGTTTATTAACCTGTACTCCATGATAAGAACTATGATGACTTTTTAGATTCCGTGTGCACAGGACACAGGCCATCTCTGTATTTCTGACAAAATCAACAGGTATTTTTCTTTGCACTTATTGAACAGATACAACAAAACATTTTCAATGGTATATTTAACGCATAACTAAAGCAATGTTTTGTTGGATAGAGTGGAAATTGATTAGAACACATCAGGTCTTTATTGCTGTCTGTGTCCCATCAGAGAGATTCACCCTCTGTCTCTCTCTTTAATTTGTTTTGATGACTGTTATCACCAAGAGTGAACATAAAAGAAAATCCCAAATTTTGTGTTGTCACCAGAACTGTAATAAAGGGGATATTTTCCAATGGGGGATAATAGCTCTGGTGACCCTAGTGACAGCTTGGACTTGCCTCACTTTGGAGGGAAATTTCTTTCTTCATTTTATGGTTATGGGATAGAAAGTAAGGGAAAACCTCCAAAATAAGACAAAAAACAAAAAAAACGGACAGAAGTTTTAACTCTCCCTAACTATTCAAACTAAAAAAAATGGTGGAGTGCAGTTTTGCTTTAAAGTGATTGTAAATCCTCACAAATACTGGACTGAAGCGATATATTGTAAATCCTCACAAATACTGGACTGAAGCGATATACAGAGATGAAAACAAATCCTCATGCATAAGCTGTACCTGGTTATCTGCACTCTTCTCTTCTCTACATCTATTCAAAGTATATAATTTATAAAGTTTGTCTGAGCTGTCAGAAAGCAGGGGGCGGAGGGCTGAAGTTATAATTTACAGAGCTCAGTGAGTGCACTGATAACTAATTGGAGGGAAGGGACACACCTTCCTTCACACAGCAGACAGGAACAGAGCTGAGGCTGATCCCTCCCCTGTCACCTTTTTTCTCTTGGTGTCAGGAAAACTTGTCAGAAGTGATTCATGCTGTACAATTTTCCTTTAGATTTACCAAAACCGTATAATATGAGGTCAAACCTATACACTTTCAATTTGTATGCAGTCAGGCAGGCCCTTGTACTACATAGTTGAAGGTAAATCTAAAGGAAATTGAATAAGAAAATTGTAAAATGTATGGCCAGCGAGAGTCTGAGACAAGTACACACTATAGAGCAGGAGTAGGCAACCTTTGAGAGGTGGAGATCTACCCTGACAACATGGATAACAGCAAAGATCACTGGGGTGCGCTGCCTTTTTTTTTTTTTAAAGTTTACTAGCAAGCTCCTAGAGGGGCAGATGGGCAGACAAGAGGGGTGAGCAAGACAGGGGTTAGCAGGGCAGAGAACAGGGCAAAGCACAGGGGGTCAGGAAGCACAGTACAGAGGGATCAGGTGGGAATGGTTAGGGGGAGGGTTGGGGGTTAAAAGAGCTCAGTACAGGATGGTTTGGATGGCACAGCGCAGGAGGGTCTGAAGGATATGGAACTGATGGGCCAGGGGGGCTGGGGGGTCTGGAGGGCACAGTAGTGGAGTGTCAGGAGAGCATTGTACTGGATCGTCAGGAGGGCACAGTACTGGGGGTTAGGAAGTCACAGTCCTGGGCGGTCAGGGCACACTACAGGCGTGATCTGGAGGTATGGAACTGGGGGTTTAGGAGGGCACAGTACTGGGGGGTCAGGAGGGCAGGGTGGCCTGGAGGGCACAGTACTGGAGGGTTAGGAGCGCACACATAGGTCTCAGGAGGAAATGGTACTGGAGGTTAGGAGGCCACACTGTGGGGTCAGGAGGATATGGTACTGGGGGTAAGGAGGGCACACAGAGGGGCCAGGAGGACATGGTACTGGGGTCAGGAGGGCATAGGGCTGGGGGTCAGGAGGACACACAGAGGTCTCAGGAGGACATGGTACTTGAGGTCAGGTGGACATAATATTGGTGGTCAGGAGGGCATGGTACTGAGGATCAGAAGGGCACACAGAGGGGTCAGGAGGACATGGAACTGGTGATCAGGAGGGAACACAGGGCGGTCAGGGGGACAAGGTACTGGGGGTCAGGAGAACATGGTACTAGGGGTCAGGAGAGCACACAGAGGGGTCAGAAGGACATGGTACTATGGGTCAGGAGGGCACACAGAGGGGTCAGAAGGACATGATACTGGGGTCAGGAGGACACACAGAGGGGTCAAGAGGGTTAGGGTACTGGGGATCAAGAGGGCATAACAAGTGTTTTCCTGATGCAGAGCTGCTCAGGAAAGCTGCTGTGGTACCTGTTCTGGTGTGCTGATCGGCACATGTCACCCACGAGCACACCCACTTGAATGAAGTGGAAAGGAGGGCCAGTGGGGATTAGCACACTCAGTGGGATGTGAGCCCAAGCTTGCTGCTAGTACATCCTAGGTGAATGAGATACTTCTTGCCCCGCAATAAAGGGGGCCTGTTGCAGGGCAGGGAATGCCTCTGCTTCCCAGTTGAGGGCTTCTCTGCGCTGTTCACCAGTTGGGGATGCCTGGGGGGGTGGAGCACTTGCGGGGATGGCAGAGAAGGGACTTGTCACCTGTCACCTGCCCACGGTCTACAGATAGATTACGATTGACAGGTTGCCGGCCCCCACTATAGAGGAATATGCTGGGGTTGATTTACTAAAACTGGCGAGAGCAAAATTGGGTGCAGCTGTGCATGGCAGCCAATCAGTTCTAACGTCAGCTTGTTCATTTAAACCTTGACGAAATCTCAAAGCTGATTGGTTTCTATGCAGATCTGCACCAGATTTTGCACTCTGCAGTTTTAGTAAATCAACCCCACTTTGTTCATATTTCATTTCCGAGCTTTACAACCCCTTTAATAGATCACACAGGTTTAAGAGAAAGTCATAGGGGGTTATTTACGAAAGGAAAAAAAGTCATTTAAAACTACTCATGGCTATAATGAATCGTCGGTCTGGCAATACACATAAAAGTTCATTGATAAAAATGGCATAGAATTCCCCCACAGGGGAACCCCGAACCAAAATTTAAAAAAAATGCCTGGGGTTCCCCCTAAATTCCATACCAGGCCCTTCAGGTTTGGTATGGATATTAAGGGGAACCCCGCGCCAAAATTTAAAAAAAAAATGGCATGGGGGTCCCCCTCAAAATCCTTACCAGACTGTTCAGGTCTTGTATGGATTTTAAGGGGAACCCCTTGACAAAATTTTTTTAAAAATGGCGTGGGGTCCCCCCAAAAATCCACACCAATCCCTTATCCAAGCACGCAACCTGGCAGGCCGCAGGAAAAGAGGGGGGACGAGAAAGTGTTCCTCTCCTGAACCATACCGGGGCACATGCCCTCAACATTGGGAGGGTGCTTTGGGGTAGCGGCCCCCCCAAAGCACCTTGTCCACATGTTGATGGGGAGAAGGGCCTCATCCCCACAACCCTTGCCCGGTGGTTGTGGGGGTCTGCGGGTGGGGGGCTTATCGGAATCTGGAAGCCCCCTTTAACAAGGGGACCCCCAGATCCCCGCCCCCCTGTATATTGTACCCGTACCATTTCACAAAAAAAGTGTGAAAATGGTAAAAAATAAACACAGTGGGAGAGTCCTTTATTAAAAAATAAAACTGTCCCATGTAGTCAATTCACCTCCGCCGACGGTCCGAAAAAAAAATAAAGAAGATCTGCCTCCATGGGAGGCACACGCCATATGACGCGTCCTCGCAGGTGACAGCTCTTTTAAAACTGTGGGCGGGGCCATAGTTTTCCACTTTGCACTTTCAGTGCACTTTCAAGTGCACGTGCAGTGCAAAGTGGATTTTCCTTTAGTAAATAACCCCCATAGTAAGGGTTCATAGACACTTTAAGTAATACCCTAAAAAAATCCTTTATTTTGTAAACAACGGTTTGGGGAGCCAGACTGTATGATAAGGCCTCAATTTAGTGCACTCGGGAACAAGATTAGGGATTTTTTGGATAAACTCTGTTGTCTGTTTTGCAGACTTTGGATAGAAGTAGCAGGTGCAGAAAAATTGGGCTTTGGATGTTGGCGGTGCCTTACCATAACCCTATAAAGGTACTCTTGATAAAAGCAAGAATTGGCCTTGCTGTAAAAAAAAAAAATTGTCAAACAGGTGTGGAAAAATTTGTCCTTGTGTGTTAATTATGCTCATAAAACCTATACCAAACATTTCTTTCAGATAAAAACAACACCCACAAAGCTAGGCAGCCTAGACAGTCTTTAAAGATTCCACATCCCAAAAACACTTAATTGACAACATCGGCATCAGGAGGTTGATAGCTGCTGCTAATCCAGGAATGATTATTTTGATAAATATCAGCCAGGAAACGAAATCTGTGCACAGACGCGCAATTTTATTTGTCACAAAACCTTCAGCAGCACTGAAGGCCCATTCGGAAAGCACGCTAAATACAGGGAAGCCCAGCAGCTCAATTGCATACTGAGCAAGTTCTGGCCAGTGATCTATTCTTATGACCCAGTCACCCAGGGGATCGTCGACTGGAAAGCTCGCTATGTCTGTTTTTGGCCCTAAATAATCTCCCACTATATGATGCAGATACTGCCAATGGGATGTGGAAGCTGAGAGCCCTGGGCACCAAGGACTATAAAAATTTTGAAATTCATCACTGAAGTAGGCTCCTTCTCCACCGCTCCTCCTTTGACCAACAGAAGCCTTACAGCTAGCTTTTCCATGAGATTGTAACCTACCTGAGTTTGGAAAGGTGTTACGTAAACTCCTCTTTAAGGTGTCCTCAAGATTTTTCATCCACTGCTCCCTCTGTGGGGACAGGATGAGTTCCGAGACAGTGGTCAAGGAGGGTTTCCAACCAATAATGATCCTTCTCCTTTATGTTACAAATTCTCGGGTCCTTTCGCAGGTTTTGAAGAATAAGGAAGGCAATGCACCGCAAGTTTGTGGAGGCATGAGAAGCAGTCCTCATGGTCACTGAGGATTAAAGTATATGGAGCTGCCTCCTCCCAGCCACGTACTACTCCTTAGGGGTCAAGGGACAGAAAACCATCTCACCGCATACACACGATCGGATTTTCCAACGGGAAATGTTTGCTGACAGGTTGTTGGCGGAAAATCTGACCCTATATGCTCCATTGGACAATTGTCGGAATGTCCGCAGACAAAGTCCAGGCACACGCCTTCGGACAAAAGTCCGAGATTTTGTCTGCAGAAAATCTGATCGTGTGTACGATAAGGCTAGACATATGTTTTCCTCTGCTTCAATGCCTCCAAAACTGCCAGAATCCTCCACCTCCACCTCCTCCTCTTCCTCCCTCTCCTCTTGTATGTTCTGTGGCGTTGAAAGAATGGTGTCTGCAGAAAGCGGGCCTTGAGAGGAAAGGAAGTCCTCCTCTTCCACCTGTTGCTCTGCCTTGAGTGCCATGTCCATAATGCCATACAGAATCTGCCCCAGTAGGAATACAAGAGTGATTGTGACACGGATGCATGCATTGTCACGGTTCACCATCCTTGTCGTCTCCTCAAATGGTGACAGTACAGTGCATGCATCCTTTATCAGCAGCCATTGGCGTGGAGAAAAAAAACAGTGCCACCTTGAGCCCGTTGTTGTGCCATACTCACACAGGTACTCGTTGACGGCCCTTTGCTGCATGTGCAGCTGCTGCAGCATTGCCAAAGTTGAGTTCCACCTGGTGGGCATGTCACAAATAAGGCAGTTTACAAGCATGTGGAATTCCTGCTGAATTTCAGCCAACCAAACACTGGCTGTGTATGGCCGCCTGAAATGGCTACAGACACTTCGGGCCTGCTTCAGAAGATCTTGCAAACCTGGGTACCTCTTTCAGAAATGCTGTGCTAACTTTCCCTGTCGAAGAGCGGACAGGAGGTTAGTGCCATTATCACACATAACCATTTCTGGCTCAAGTTGGCATGGCGTGAACCATCTGTTGCCTGACCCTGCAGAGCTGAAAGAATCTGCTGCTACAGTGTGCCTCCTGTCCCCTAGACAGACCAGCTGCAGTACTGCATGGCATATTTTAGCCTGACTCATTGAATAGCCCCTCAAATGCTTTAGGGGGTCCTGGTGGTTCATAGGACAATTCAGCAAAAGAGAGCATGGAGGTAGAGGAGGAAAAGGAGGGGTAGAGCTGACAAATCTCACATCATCACCACCAGCTGTAGAGACGTGGCGGCAAAACAAGTTGCAGGACTTATCCCTGTCCTGCATCCTTTATAGTTGCAAGCAAAGTTACCCAGTGTGCCTTGAATGAAATATAGCATTTCTGACCATGCTTGCTGGACCACAAGTCAGTAGAAAGGTGGACCTTGTGGCTGACTGCCTTGTCCAACAATCCCTTCCACTCAATGGTACAGAGCTGGTATGGACTTAAGTGCAAAGAAATAGCAACTGGGAACCTACCATTGTGGTACAGCATATTTTGCAAATTCACGGAAGGGGGCAGAATCCACCAGAAGACAGAAAGGCACGAGTTGTAAAGCCAGAAGCTTGGACAAGCATGAATTTAGATGCTGGGTATGTGGGTGGCAGTGACTGTATTTTTTTTTGCTGCAACAGCTGGCGCAGAGATATTCGCCTGCTATACTTTACAACTGGTGGTGCACTGCTGCCAGACATGCTGCAAGGACCCGTGACACCCTTTACTATACCATCATCCCTGTCAGCGGAGGCTGCTGAGAGGGCATGAGATATAGCAGGGTTAGACCGGAAAGGTGAGGAGTGAGGAGGAGAAGAATTGTGTCCCTTTTGTGTGGCTTTCAGGTGCTCTTGCCAACGGGTGGGAGGTTAAATGCCTTGTCAAGCATGTGGTACCCAAATGGCTGGTGTTCTTGCCACCCTTCATCTGCTTGAGGCAAAGTTTGCAAATTGCAACAGTGCAATCGGCTGCACATGTGCTAAAAAGGCCCAGAAAGCTGAGCTGTGGGAAGTGGGTTGAGAGATAACAGCTCCACAATCTGATGGAATAGGGTGGCTGCTCTCTACTCTTCCATGATGGCTCCCTCTGGAGGACATCCTGCCTCGTTGGAGTTGTGTCTCCTCTCACTTTCCTCCTCTGCTTTTTCCAGCACCCAAGTCGTGTCAGTGACCTCAACATTTTCATCCCCACCATCCACATCATCACTGGAGCCAATGTGGCAATATGCTGTGGCTGGGGGCACATGACTGCCAATTTTTTGTTTGTCAGTGTTCTCCCCTCTCTGTAGGCTCATGTTCCTACCTTCCTCAACCTCAGAGTCAGAATCAACATCAGAATCAAGTAATGCATGTGCATCATCAAGGAGCAAGTGGCTGACGCTGTGTTCAAATAACTCAGCTCTCCTTCATGCATGATGCTTGGGCTATGGCAGGAGTAGCTATGGCAGCTGAGGTGGACTGAGCACTAGTCTCTGCTTGGGTGATAGAGGATGAGGAGGATGAGTATGGTTCAGGCAGGCCACCACCTCATCTGCATGCTGTGGCTGGATAGCACGGGCACAGAGAAAAAAGTGCCCTGCCTGAGGGTGGACCATGCCCACTTTTGCCTGTGGACACAGATGGAAAGCGGTGTTTGGTTCACTTTAAGTTGAGGACTGCCGCTGACAGATAACACGCAGCAAAAAAAGGGGGTTTGTACAGCACTGTATACAGCACTAAATATTATGTAATCCAGTGTAAAACACTGCACTACACAGACACACCCCACTGACACACTACAATGTACTGCAGTAAAACTGCACTGATGTACTTTAATATATTGCAGTAAAACTGGACTGATGCACTACAATATACTGCAGTAAAATTGCACTGATGCACTACAATATACTGCTGTAAAAGTGCACTGACGCACTACAATATACTGCAGCAAAAGTGCCCTGATACACTACAATATAATCTGGTAAAAGTGCACTAATACACTATAATATAATCTGGTAAAAGTGCACTGATGCATTACAATATAATCCGGTAAAAGGGCACTGATGCACTACAATATAATGCAGTAAAAGTGCACTGATGCACTACAATATACTGCAGTAAAAGTGCACTGATGCACTAAATATAATGCATTAAAAGTGCACTGAAGCACTACAATATACTGCTGTAAAAGTGCACTGATGCACTACAATATACTGAAGCAAAAATGCTCTGACGCACTACAATATGCTGCTGTAAAAGTGCACTGATGCACTAAAATATACTGCTGAAAAAGTGCATTTACGCACTACAATATACTGCTGTAAACGTGCACTGATGCAATACAATATACTGCAGTAAAAGTGCACTGATGCACTAAATATAATGCATTAAAAGTGCACTGAAGCACTACAATATACTGCTGTAAAAGTGCACTGATGCACTACAATATACTGCTGTAAAACTGCCCTGACACACTACACTAACACACTTCAATATACTGCAGTAAAACTACCCTGACTCACTTCACTGACACTGAAAATAATAAAGGAAGGTCACAATGACGCTGCACTATCACTATATTCACACTACATAACACTCTACACTCACAATAGAATCACAATAGCACACTAACTCGCTTGTAGCAATGAACAGAGCCCTGTTCTATCTATTTCCATTCCAACATCACACTGCAAATGGGAAGGAACCTTTTATAGTGTGGGATGGGTCTGTGAGCAATTAGCCATGATTGGGCACAGTCATCATTACTTTCTCCAATCATGGCTCGGATTGGGCAAAGCCTTCATTGCTTCAGCCAATCAGGGCTTAGAAATAGACCAAGAATGTCATGTATCTGAGCTTTAATGTTCTTCCAAAAGGGTTCTATCACAGGGCATTCCCACCACAGGTGCAACAACATATCTCTATGGCCGCAGTCTCCCCAGCATAGGTCAGAGGTGGAGGGATAAATGCGCGACAGGTCAGTAGGCACTCTGTACCAGCGTGATAGAATCTTATAGTTTGTCTTTAACCCAGTGAACTAGAATGGGTAATCTGGTACAGGTGAGTCAGCTGAGCCTCACAGAACACGAGCCCTAAGTCTCGTTCCCATGCCCAGACAAACAAAGGTTTGGCGTCGGGAGTGACGGAGCCTAGTAATTGATAAAGTTTGTATATTATGTGAGGTATAGGTTCCTCAGCTATAAAAAAATGTTTGAAAGGTGAAAGAGAGGCTATGTCCCTAAAAGCGCGGCCATGCTGTGCAAAGAAATGATGGAGTTGTCTGTAACGCCAAAAGTCCATAGGGAAGCCACCACATTGAGCCTTTAGAACCTCAAAGGTCAGCAAGTTACCATTCTCCATAAATTTACCACAACTGGTATTGCCATCATCCGCCCATGGTCCAAAGAAAGTAATGTGTTCGCCAGGGGGAAACAACAGAAACCCCCACCAGAGGGGACACAGGGGGGGCCAGGTTCCACAACTGATTAATTTGATCCAAAACTCTAAGGCCTCATGAACACTGCTGCTGATAAACGGACGTTTAGTTAGGCATTTTTTTCAGCAGCCCCTGAACTCTCCTGTATGTTATCTTATCTGTCCATGTACACTGATTAGTTCAAAGTCATTTAGAGGCAGTTGCGTTTAGTGGCATTTTTTTTAATGCAAAAAATTGCATTCAGGACGGAAGTTTACTATCATTTCAAATGCCAAATACTAGTAACTGCTTGTAATCTCGTGTAAAAGCTGTAACCTGAGTTTAGGCATGTTTTCATTTATAAGGGTTCTTAAAGTGGAACATGTGAGATATGGGAAAAACACAATTTTCACCACATGCTGGTGCCTGCGGGGAGGGTGGTTAGACAGACAGAGCGAGAGACAGGTGGAGAAAAAGAGACAGGAAGAGAGAGATAGACAGACAGACAGAGAGGGTGACAGTCAGAGAGAGAGAGGCAGAGAGGGAAAGAGACAGGCAGAGAGAGAGAGGCAGGCAGAGAGAGAGAGACAGTCAGAGAGAGCAAGAGAGAGACAGGCAGAGAGAGAGACACAGAGAGAGAAAGACAGGCAGAGAGAGAGAAAGAGAGCGAGAGACAGGCAAAGAGAGAGAGAAAGACAGGCAGAGAGAGAGAGACAGGCAGAGAGAGAGAGAGGCAGGCCGAGAGATAGAGAGAGAGACAGGCAGAGAGAGAGAAAGAGAGACAGGCAGAGAGAGAGAGGGGGGCAGGCAGAGAGAGAGAGGCAGGCATAGACAGAGAGAGAGGCAGAGAGAGAGGCAGAGAGAGAGACAGCAGAGAGAGACAGGCAGAGAGAGAAAGACAGGCAGAGAGAGGCAGGGAGAGACAGGGGAGAGAGAGAAGCAGAGAGAGAAACAGGCAGAGAGAGAGAGAGAGAGAGGGGGCAGGCAAAGAGAGAGGGGGAGAAGCAGGAGGAGGGAGAGAGAGACAGGCAGAGAGAGAGACAGGTAGAGAGAGACAGGCAGAGAGAGAGAGAGAGATGGGGAGAGAGAGACAGGCAGAGATATAAAGACAGGCAGAGAGAGAGAAAGACAGGCAGAGAGAGGGTTGAGGGAAAAGAGAGAGAGACAGAGAGAGGGAGACAGGCAGAGAGAGAGACAAAAAGAGGGAGAGACAGGCAGAGAGAGGAGTGAGACAAGCAGAGAGAGAGAGAGAGAAAGGGGGAGAGAGGCAGAGAGAGGGAGAGAGGCAGGCAGAGAAAGAGAGAGACAGGCAGAGAGAGAGACAGGGAGAGAGAGGGGCAGAGAAAGGGAGAGAGGCAGACAGAGAGAGAGAGGGAGAGAAAGACAGGCAAAGAGAGAGGCAGAGAGAGAGAGATAGGAAGATAGAGAGAGAAAGAGAGACAGGGGAGAGAGAGAGAGGCAGAGAGACAAACAGGCAGCGAGAGAAAGACAGGCAGAGAGAGAGATGGGAGAGAGAGAGGCAGGCAGAGAGAGACAGAGAAAGAGAGAGACAGAGAGAGAGACAGGCAGAGAGAGAGAGAGGGAGAGAGATAGGCAGAGAGAGACAGGGAGAGAAAGAGAGGCAGAGAGAAAGACAGGCAGAGAGAGAAGGAGAGAGACAGGGAGAGAGAGGGAAAGAGAGAGAGGGAGAGAGAGAGGGGCAGAGAGAGGGAGAGACAGGGAGAGAGAGACAGGCAGAGAAAAAGGAAGGTAGAGAGAGAGACAGGCAGAAAGAGAGACAGGCAGAGAGAGAGAGAGGCAGGCAGAGAGAGAGAGAGACCGGCAGAGAGAGAAAGAGAGAGAGAGACAGACAGAGAGAGAGAGGTAGGCAGAGAGAGAGACAGGCAGAGAGAGAGAGACAGGCAGAGAGAGAGAAGCAGGCAGAGAGAGAGAGAGAGACAGGCAGAAAGAGAGACAGCCAGAGTGAGAGAAAGAGAGGCGGGCTGAGAAAGAGAGAGGGGCAGAGAGAGACAGAAAGAGAGAGAGAGAGAGGCAGAGAGACAGGGGAGAGAGAGAGGCAGAGAGAGAGAAGGGCAGAGAGAGAGGGCAGGCAGAGAGAGAGGGAGAGAGGCAGGTGGAGGGAGAGAGAGACAGTCAAAGAGAGAGAGACAGGCAGAGAGAGAGATGGGGAGAGAGAGAGCGAGAGAGACACAGGCAGAGAGATAAAAACAGGCAGAGAGAGAAAGACAGGCAGAGAGAGAGAGGGGGCAGAGAGAGAGACAGAGAGAGGGAGACAGGCAGAGAGAGAGAGACAGGCAGAGAGAGAGGGAGAGAGACAGGCAGAGAGAGAGAAACAGGGAGAGAGGGAGAGAGACAGGCAGAGAGAGAAAGACAGGCAGAGAGAGAGGGGGCAGAGAGAGAGAGAGACAGAGAGAGGGAGACAGGCAGAGAGAGAGAGAGAGAGAGAGAGACAGGCAGAGAGAGAGATACAGGAAGATAGAGAGAGAAAGAGAGACAGGGGGAGAGAGAGAGGCAGGGAGACAGACAGGCATAGAGAGAAAGACAGGTAGAGAGAGAGACAGGGAGAGAGAGAGAGAGAGGCAGAGAGAGAGAGAGAGGCAGAGAGAGACAGACAGAGAAAGAGAGAGAGAGAGAGAAAGACAGGCAGAGAGAGAGGGAGAAAGGCAGGCAGAGAGAGAAAGGCAGACAGAGAGAAAGACAGGCAGAGAGGGAGAGAGGCAGAGAGAAAGAGACAGAGAGAGGGAGACAGGCAGAGAAAGAGACAGGCAGAGAGAGACAGGGAGAGAGAGAGAGGCAGCGAGAGAGGGAGAGACATTCAGAGATAGAGAGACAGGAAGAGAGAGAGAGACAGGCAGAGAGAGACAGGCAGAAAGAGACAGGCAGAGAGAGGCACAGCGCATGAGAGAGAGAGAGAGAGAGAGAGAGAGAGAGATAGGCAGAGAGATAGAGGCAGAGCGCAATAGAGAGAGAAAGAGAGAGAGGCAGAGAGAGAATCCATAGTTAAAGCACACTGCTCTCTCTTCTCTCACAGAATGGCTGAAATGTTTTTCCTGCATTGTGGACATTTGGGAGGGTCTCCAGAGGTTATCTTTAAAAAATGCTTCTAACCTCAACTGCTGATAACTGCTGCTAAACTCAGTATGTAAATGGATGTTTTTCACTGTTGTATATCAGCTGTCAGTTTCCAGCGTTCAGAAGAGGTTTTCAACTGCCCCGTGTACATGAGCCCTAAGAGCATGGGTCATTAAAGGAGAGGTGCTATCTGACAGCCCCCTGTATTACTGCGTCAGCCACGGCGCGTAGGACAAGTTCCTGCCTGCCATACATTTTTTCAAGGACAACAATTTCTTAGGTTGAGTATGGAAACGCCAGTTCAGGATCCGCTGGAGAACTAAGGCCCTGTAATACCTCTGGACATCCAGGATTCTCAGACCACCCCATTTCTTTGAGCGCCACAGAATTCAAAGAGCGTTTCATAGTCTCCTGTTTGATAGAGAAGAGGGCAGCTGGATAGGTAAGATCTCCAATTTCGTAAAAGTTATTTTTAAGTTTGAGAGCGTCCCAAAACGCTGAAGCTCTTGCATCAGGTAATCCAATGAGACAAGGGGGCTTCTGAGGTGAAAGAGCATATCATCCGCATAAGCTGACAACTTATGCTCAGTATTGCCCACTGTCATGCCTTTAATATCCGAGTTTGCCCTTACAGTACGTAAAAGAGGTTCAAGAACCAAAGCAAAAAAAAGAGGCAAAAGAGGACACCCCTGCCTCGTGCCATTCCTATTGGAGAACATGGAAGAAAAGAGGCCATTTACCTTAACCTGGGCACTAGGAGCTGAATATAGGGCCATGATCCATGCCAACATGTTCGATCCCAACCCTAGGGTCTACAGGACCGCCTTAAGGTAAGTCCAATCCACACGATCGAACGCTTTTTCCGCGTCCGTCGATAAGATCACTTAATTGTGTTTTAATAAAAAAAAGATAAAAACTATAAAAACAATGTATTTTTATTAAAGGAGGTCTTTTTTTGGAGGACAGCATAGCACATTGCAATATTGCTGCGAATGCAACGTGGTTTATCGCCCGCCAAACATGGCAAAATCGCACCGTGGTTGGGGTGCCATTAACAAGTAACGACATCACAATTGTGTCTTGCGGTTTACCTTGATTCTAGAATCACAGGCAGAATCGCGGCGATTCTATCCGCGATTCCAAATGCCTAGGTGTGAATGGAGCCTAACAGCACCCATTAAAAACAAGGGGTTTAGTTGCACACACATTTGCAAACAAATGTGTAAGGCCCCTTTCACACTGGGGCGGTAGGGGGCTTCAGCGGTAAAACAGCGCTATTTTTATCGCTGTTTTATCGCGGTATTCGCCCGCTAGCGGTGCGGTTTTAACCCCCCCGCTGGCGGCCGATAAAGGGTTAAAACCCCTCGTATAGCGCGGCTATAGCCGCGGTAGTACCGCGGTATAGCCGCGCTGTCCCATTGATTTCAATGGGCAGGAGCGGTGAAGGAGCGGTGAATACACCGCTCCTTCACCGCTCCAAAGATGCAGCTGACAGGAGATTTTTTCTTCTGCCAGCGCACCGCTTCAGTGTGAAAGCCCTCGGGCTTTCACACTGAACAAACAGCAGAGGCTGTTTAGGGGTGGTTTGCAGGCGCTATTTTTAGCGCAATAATGCCTGCAAACCGCCCCAGTGTGAAAGGGGCCTAAGCTGCAGACACCCCAGTTTACTGCAGTCCTAACTCAAACATTTTTAAAAGACTCACAAATTGAAACACATATATAGCAGTTGGATAGGTTAAGGGTGGGTGTGCGTAGAGGGAGCCCACCTCTTCTTAAAGGTATAGGGACACCCAGAAAGGGCATACAAAGGTTAAGTACAGCGCTGCGCTGGAAGTAAACAAAAACAGCAGCCAACACACCCGTAGACTCAGGATCAAAATAACAATAGAAAATTCAAAAGTGTGGCGCTATAAGCTCTGTAAATAAGTGATGAATAAATAGATCAGAATGATGGAAAAATCTTAAAAATTAAGTGACTTCAAAACATTTCAGTGTGAACCAAAAAGTGCCACGTGAATGGATGTAACTAGTGAACAAAGTAATAACACTTATATACATTCACTAAATCAAATGGTAAGTGAAAAAAACATCAAAAAATGGTATTAGATATAAAGTCCATATCACAATAAGTGGAAATAACAAAAAGCAAAAAGTCTGTGGTAATAGTGCATAGGCGATGATAAACAAGTGTCTCCTGAGCATGCAGAGGGATTGTTTAGACCCAGCAACCTATCTACCAGGTTGCCGGGTCTAAACACCCAGAAAGGGCACATCGGAAGATGAATGCGTTTTTACTAACTACGTTTCTCATGTTATACATAGATGACATTATAAATTTTTAAAGATATAGTCCACCTTTACTAAAAAACTGCCTATGCAGATAAGGGGCATCTGTAGATAAAATAAACAACTTTGATCAAAATTGAAAAATGTCATTGCTATAGGTGTAGGCTATTTATATACCTCATGAAGCCTGACTGGAAAACTCCTAGGATGTTGCTAAGGACTTTGCTATTACACTATTTTATGCTGTTGATTAAAGACATTAAGGTGAGGGTTCTGTGAGCTTATTGATGAGATTTTATACCTCTCACTTGTAACATATGCGGTTTGTTTAAACCTATTTCGAAGGAGCACTTTGGACAATAATTTGAAAAACATCTGAGTAGAAGATTATCACCACATTGACTTTTATTTATTTTATTTATCAATGCCCCTAAATTGATTTATTTATTAATTGTACACCATTTATTATTTGTATTTATTGGGCACTGTTTGCACTTTATTTCTATTGGCTGTAGCGCGGGATCATTATTTGATTGATTTGCTATTTATGAGTGTGATGTGAACGCTATTAGATCCTGCTGCAAACTGCGTCTCATTATATGTTTGATTGCACTTCAATTGCACACACGCACTTTGATTGATTTTTTTCACATATTATGGTAATTATTTTCACATAGAACTTTTTATCTTTGATCTTATATTGGAATATTTGAACACATCACAGTAGCGCGAAGGCTTTTTACTTTTATAGGCTATTTATATACCTCATGAAGCCTGACTGGAAAACTCCTAGGATGTTGCTAAGGACTTTGCTAAAAGAGACCTAGCTGTTACCATTCACCTTCGCCATCACAGGAGTGAGCAAACAATACAGGTACAATACAATTCAATACAGGAGGAATTAGGATACCCCGCTCGTTAGAGCTTACAATCTAGAAGGGAGGGTCAAATGATACAAAAGGTAATTACTGTGGGGGATGAGCTGACGAAGAAAACGAAAGTACAGTTGTTAAGTGGAGGCAGGATAGGCTTCTCTGAGAAGAAAAGTTTTCAGGGATTGCAAAAAAGCGGATAGAGTCGGAGATAGACAGATTGGGGTAGGAAATGCCAAAGGATAGAAGAGGCTCGGGAGAAGTCCTGGAGGTAATTATGGGAGGAGGTGATGAGGGAGCTAGAGAGCAGGAGGTCTTGGGAGGAACAAAGAGGATGTTTTGTTTGGTATTTTGAGACTAGGTTAGTGATGTAGCTGGGGGCAGAGTCATGGATGGCTTTGTAAGTTAGTGTTAATATTTTTAATATAATTTGTTGGGTGAGTGGCAGACAATGGAGGGGTAACAGACACTGAGTGATTTGTAAGGTGGATTTGTTTTTTGTAAGGTGGATGAGTCTGGAAGCAGCATTCATAAAGGACCTATTTAAAGGTAAGTTAATGAGGAGGGAGTTGCAGTTGTCAAGGCAAGAGTAAACCAGAAAGTGAATTAGGAGCTTTGTGGTTTAATTGGTTAGGAAGGGTCTCTAAGTGAATCAATAAGGGGTACAATGCATAAAAAGAAAGATAATAGTAAATTAACACACACAATTTTAACAAGCCCTTTAATTAACAAAAAAAGTCCCACAATGAAAATCCACTGCCAATCACATTGTAATACTAGCCTCCACCCTGTGGATGTGGGATAACTGGGGGACTCCATGGCCTTCTTTTTTGCTTTTGCGTGTGGTTCCCCCTTAAAGTCCATATCAGACTTAAAGAGTCCTATAGTATTTGGTGGGACCCCAGGCTTTTTTTAGTTATGAGGTCCACTTTACAAAGGGCCTAACAACCATAAGAAACCTATCGCATTTAGCAGTGGTAATAAAACAACTGTTAAATGTTTCGCTTCACACTGCAGCTGGAGGTTCACTCGGTTGAACACCCATTAGCTTTTCGAATAGGAATCTCCATAGATGTTCACTGCAGAGGTATTTTTTTCCAAGTTGGTTGAATGTTCTTAACCTATAGTGTTAGGCTGTTTCGTATATTAGTAAATGTTATCTCTCATGGTCAAATGTTCTTATGGCTATTTTTCTCTTAGGATTGAACGTTAGAGAATGTTACACTTGCCCGGCAAAAGGCAACAAAGAAGCTATTACACACATACAGTATTACAAACATTAAGGGTATTATTTTTTAAATTCACATGAATGTAGAGACATTCACAAAGCAAATTTTGGACCCCCAAAAGTTGATTAAATATTCACTTCAAATGCATAAAATAATGTTTTTCTTATATGAATGTAGTTTGTAGGCCAGCATGAACTGAATGGGTTCAGAAGTAATCGGTAGCAGTGCCATTCACCTGTGAGAACATTGTGTCATTCATGAATAATTCACACTGGATTCTCTAAACTGCATGACGGTTTACCAGTCTTCCTTACAGCAATGAACTGAAAGCATGGATCTTTCTGTATTGCCGAATAACAATCATCCTGATAAATTTCTACGTTTAGATGTAAAGACTTTACTAGCTAACTCTGCAGCTTTATACGCACAACAATGGCATAACAAGCTTTACCTGCCGGTGAGTACCCCTAGATGAATGAAAAACTTGTTTACTGCCCATTATAAAGAACCTGCTTTACAGGCCTGTTTTTATTATGCTTTTTTTATATGTTTAAAATGCATGTTTGAATATGTCCTTTTGAACAAGGGTTACGGAAATTAATAGCCAAATATTAAATTAGGTAATCTAAAAATAGTTCTTTATCAGGCCTGAGTGTTGCAATCCTCAAATGTATGGATTTCTAATTATAAAAAGCTAATGGACAAAGACCTAGCTGTCATCATCTGCTATATATATATATATACACAGTGTCTCACAAAAGTGAGTATATCCCTCACATTTTTGTAAATATTTTATATCTTTTCATGTGACAGCTCTGAAGAAATGACACTTTTCTACAATGTAAAGTAGTGAGCGTACAGCTTGTATAACAGTGTAAATTTGCTGTCTCCTCAAAATAACTCAACACACAGCCATTAATGTCTAAACTGTTGGCAACAAAAGTGAGTACACCCCTAAGTGAAAATGTCCAAATTGTCAATATTTTGTGTGGCCACCATTATTTTCCAGCACTGTCTTAACTCTCTTGGGCATGGAGTTCACCAGAGCTTCACAGGTTGCCACTGGAGTCCTCTTCCACTCCCCCATGATGACATCAAGGAGCTGGTTGATGTTAGAGACCTTGCGCTCCTCCACCTTCCATTTGAGGATGCCCCACAGATGCTCAATAGTGTTTAGGTCTGGAGACATGCTTGGTCAGTCCATTACCTTTACCCTCAGCTTCTTTAGCAAGACAGCGGTCATCTTGGAGGTGTGTTTGGGGTTATTATGTTGGAATACTGCCCTTGCGGCCCAGTATCTGAAGGTAGGGGATCAAGCTCTGCTTCAGTATTTCCCAGTACATGTTGGCATTCATGGTTCCCTCAATGAACTGTAGCTCCCCAGTGCTGGCAGCACTCATGCAGCCCAAGACCATGACACTCCCACCACCATGCTTGACTGTAGGCAAGACACACTTATCTTTGTACTCTTCACCTGGTTGCCACCACACATGCTTGACACCATCTGAACCAAATAAGTTTATCTTGGTCTCATCAGACCACAAGACATGGTTCCAGTAATCCATGTCCATAGTCTGCTTATGTTCAGCAAACTGTTTCTGGGCTTTCTTGTGCATCATCTTTAAAAGAGGCTTCCTTCTGGAACGACAGCCATGCAGACCAATTTGATGAAGTGTGCGGCGTATGGTCTGAGAACTGACAGGCTGACCCCTCACCCCTTCAACCTCTGCAGCAATTCTGGCAGCACTCATACGTCTGTTTCCCAAAGACAACCTCTGGATATGATGCTGAGCACGTGCACTCATCTTCTTTGGTTGACCATGGTGAGGCCTGTTCTGAGTGAAACCTGTCCTGTTAAAGCACTCTATAGTGTTGGCCACCGTGCTGCAGCTCACTTTCAGGGTCTTGGCAATCTTCTTATAGCCTAGGCCATCTTTACGTAGAGCAACAATTCTTTTTTTCAGATCCTCAGAGAGTTCTTTGCCATGAGGTGCCATGTTGAACTTCCAGTAACTAGTATGAGAGAGTGAGAGCGATAACCCCAACTTTAACACACCTGCTCCCCATTCACACCTGAGACCTTGTAACACTAACGAGTCACATGACATTGGGCAGGGAAAATGGCTAATTGGGCCCAATTTGGACACTTTCACTTAGGGGTGTACTCACTTTTGTTGCCAGCGGTTTAGACATTAATGGCTGTGTGTTGAGTTATTTTGAGGGGACAGCAAATTTACACTGTTATACAAGCTGTACACTCACTACTTTACATTTTAGCAAGTGTAATTTCTTCAATGTTATCACATGAAAAGCTATAATGAAATATTTACAAAAATGTGAGGGTGTACTCACCTTTGTGAGATACTGTATACAGTTGTGCTCATAAGTTTACATATCCTGACAATTTATGATTTTTTGGCCATTTTTCAGAGAGTATGAATGATAACACAAATTTTTTTCTTTCACTCGTGGTTAGTGTTTGGCTGAAGTTATTTATTATCATTCAACTGTGTTTACTCTTTTTAAATCATAATCACAACAGAAACTATCCAAATGACCCCGTTCAAAAGTTTACATGCCCCAGTTCTTAATACTGTGTATTGCCCCCTTTACCATCAATGACAGCTTAAAGTCTTTTGTGGTATTTGTGGATGAGGCTCTTTATCTTCTCAGATGGTAAAGCTGCCCATTCCTCTTGGCAAAAAGCCTCCAGTTCCTGTAAATTCTTGGGCGTGCATGAACTGCACGTCTGAGATCTTCCCAGAGTGGCTCAATGACATTGAGGTCAGGAGACTGAGATGGCCACTCCAGAACCTTCTCTTTATTCTGCTATAGCCAATGACAGGTCAACTTGGCCTTGTCTTTTGGCTCATTGTTATGTTGGAATGTCCAAGTACGTCCCATGTGCAGCTTCCTGGCTGATGAATGCAAATGTTCCTCCGGTATTTTTGATTACATACTGCATTCATCTTGCCATGAATTTTGACCAAGTTCCCTGCCTTTGTAGCGCACGCATCCCCAAAACATCAGTGATCCACCTTCGTGTTTCACAGTAGGAATGGTGTACCTTTCATCAAAGAGCTTGTTGACTCCTCTCCAAATGTAGTGTTTATGGTTGTGCCCAAAAATCTCAATTTTGGTCTCATCACTCCGAATGACTTTGTGCCAGCAGGTTTGAGGCTTGTCTCTGTGCTGTTTGGTATATTGTAAGTGGGATACTTTGTGGCATTTGCTTAGTAATGGCTTTCTTCTGGTGACTCAACCATGCAGCCCATCTTTCTTCAAGTGCCTCGTTATTGTGCATCTTGAAACAGCCACACCACATGTTTTCAGAGAATCCTGTATTTCACCTGAAGTTAATTGTGGGTTTTTTTTGCAATTTTCCTGGCAGTTGTGGCTGAAATTTTAGTTGGTCTACCTGACCGTGGTTTGGTTTGAACAGAACCCCTCATTTTCTACTTCTTGATTAGAGTTTTAACACTGCTGATTGGCATTCTCAATTCCTTGGATATCTTTTTATATCCCTTTCCTGTTTTATACAGTTCAACTACCTTTTCCTGCAGATCCTTTGACAAGTCTTTTGTTTTCCCCACGACTCAGAATTCAGAAACGTCAGTGCAGCACTGGATGAAAGATGCAAGGGTCTGTCAGGAGTCCAGAAACTCATTGAACTTTTATACACACACATTAATTACAAGCAAACAGATCACAGGTGAGGATGGTTACCTTTAATAGCCATTCAAACTCCTTTGTGTCAACTTGTGTGCATTTTATCAGACCAAAATCACCAGGGTATGTAAACTTTTGATCAGGGTCATTTGGCTAGTTTCTGTTGCCATTATGATTTAAAAAGAGTAAACATAGTTGATTGATAATAAATGGCTTCAGCCAAACACTAACCATGAGTGAAAGAAATGTTTTTGTGTTATCATTCATATTCTCTGAAAAATGGCCAAAAAATCATAAATTCTGCCAGGGTATGTAAACTTATGAGCACAACTATATAAAATGGAGTCAGTGGGGAGTAGGGATGAGCCAAATGTACCTTGGTTCGGTCCAAGGCAGGTTTGGAAAATGTTACTAAGGCTGGATTCACACCTATGCATTTTTGGTGCTTTTTGCATTTTGCAGATTTGCACTTCAGAACGTGTAGGAAACCATGTTAAATGAACTGTAGTGCAAATCTGCAAAATGCAAAAAGCACTAAAACTGCATAGGTGTTAATCCAGCCTAAAGGTTGGGTCTTAAAACTGAGCCCTGTTAAAGTCAATAAGTGCTTAAAGGGGTTGTAAACCCTCATGGTTTTTCACCTTAATGCATTCTTTGCATTAAGGGGAAAAAACCTTCTGTGGTGCTGCAGCCCCCCCCGAGCCCCCATTTTACTTACCTGACCCCGATCCTTCTCTGGCCGGGAACAAGCACACCAGCTCTACCTGGTGTCTCATGTCCTGGTTGGATAGATTGATAGCAGCGCAGCCATTGGCTCCCACTGCTGTCAATCAATTCCAATGACGTGGCACCGGGGGGGCCGGGCCGAGTCCTGCATTCTGTGTGAATGGACACAGATGCGAGAGTCAGGAGCACACCTGGGGGGCCGGGCCGAGTCCTGCATTCTCTGTGAATGGACACAGATGCGGGAGTCAGGAGCGCACCTGCACGACAATCCACCAAGGAGACTGCTTCTCCAATATGGACACTTGATGTGGAGAGGAGCCACCAGTGCCGCCGAGGGACCCCAGAAGAGGATGATCGTGGCCACTCTGTGCAAAACGAACTGCACAGTGGAGGTAAGTATGACATGTTTGTTTTTTAACATAATCTGGAAGCCCCTTTAACAAAGGGGGCCTTCAGACACTTGCAGACCACATGAATAAGTAAGGGGTACATAATAACCCCACTTAGCCACAAAAAGGTGTAAAGTGCTAAGACACACAGTTTTGATGAGTCTTTTATTGAAGAAAAAAAAAAAAGTTCCATGCTGCTGACCCATGGACACAATCAATCCCCAACAACTGCTTGCACCAAATGACATCTCCTGATCCCCACCATTAAAAGTAAACAAATGGGCAGTGATTTAATTGTTCAAATTTGGTCCTGTGTCAGAGCTATTCTTGCTCCTTTATTTACATGGCCAGAGATTCCCAGACAGTGAACGAATGAGGATGGGTCAAGTGACTGGTTGCTAAGGACATGGCTGATGCCAGCATGTACCTAGAATGTACCGTATTTTGCTTCATTATTAAAAACTTTAAAGGCTAAGTTTACCTTTTCCAGAAAATAAATCTATGCAGTCAAGGGGCCCCAGTGGATAAAAAAAAATTGTCAGGAACCCCTTTGTCCAGCTTGTTTCTAGGATATGAAAACTGTTGGACACTCACTCTCAGCATTGCAGGAGTGACTCCGTAGACTATTTTCCTCAAAAAGGTGAACTTAGGCTTTAAAGCAAAACTAAAGTCTCTGAAATAACTAGGAGTTTGAGATTTTTGGCAGAAGAGCTATGCAAAGTTTCTTGGCATGCCAATAATAAAGATGGGTGCAAGGGACAATGTAACTCCTTTACGCACAGGAATGTCATCAACAGTAGCTGTCCAATGGCAAAAGCATAAATAACAGCAAGAAGGGATGATGCTACATTTGCACAGGCGTTTTGCCACAGTGCAAATGGAATAGACAGCAATCTATTGATTCCTGCTGCTGTGTTTGACAGGTGTGAGTGGCTAGCTGCAGCTTCTGAGCCCATACACTTCAATGACAGATTGTCAGAAGATGTAACTATGTATGAATGTTCATATAGATAGTGATTACCAGCAGTGAGCTGGTTTGTGAGTATCCCTTACTAAAAATGTCACCTTTTTACAAATAGCAGTATGGTGGATGTGCAAAGGAAGCAGTCCTGTGGGCCCTTCCAGTTTAGAATCCACTAAGAGGAGGAGGCTTAAAATGTCCCTCCTCAAGTACCTAACAACAACCTAGACACTAGACACTACTCAAAGAAAAATGGACTATGTTTGTCTTTTTAAGAAAAGACAAAATCATGCAGAAGTAGGACATCCAATGAAACCAACTTAACTAAACAAATATATTTGTTTTGCATTGCTAAGTTACACTGGTGGCTTGTTATTTTTATTGCAGACCTCAGTTACCAGTTATCCCACTCCAGCAATACCATTTTTTTCCAAATACAGTGCCCCGGAAAAGGTTGATGGTAGTGTCCCATGTTCCTGCATGGATTCTCCATCATGAAGAGTAGGGATGGGCTATCTGTTCGAGTCGAACATGAGTTCGACTCAAACATTGGCCGTTCACCCGTTTACCAAACAGCGAACAATTTGGAGTGTTCACGGCAAATTCAAAAAGCCGCAGAACACCCTTTAAAATCCTATGGGAGAAATCTAGAGTGCTAATTTTAAAGGTTAATATGCAAGTTATTGTCATAAAAAGTGTTTGGGGACCTGGGTCCTGCTCTAGGGGACATGTATCAATGCAAAAAAAAAGTTTTAAAAACGTCAATTTTTTCGGGAGCAGGGATTTTAATAATGCTTAAAGTGAAACAATAAAAGTGAAATATTCCTTTAAATTTTGTACCTGGAGGGTGTCTATAGTATATTGGTAAGGGGTACCCCTACCATTTCACTAAACGAAAGTGTTAAATTGTTAAAAAAAAACACAGGAGACAGCTTGGGGCAAGTCCTTTATTAAAAATAAAAAAATAAAAAAGAGATTCCAGCGATGTAATCCAATAAATCCATGCTCCTACTCCATCGATGTAATCCAATTCTCGATCTCCAGCGATGGATGATCTCCAGAGACTCCAGCAAGGAACACACACAGGATCCTGCCTCCACCAGGGGCACCCAGCCAATGACACGGCGCTAGTCTAGCAGCTCTTATGTAGCTGAGGGCGGGGCCACCCATCACGTGACCCTGCCCCCCTCTGACAAGGGGAAACGCCGGGGTTTCCCAGTGACGTGTACAGGTGACCCTGCCCCCTCTGATGCAACGCAGGATACACATCACTGGGAAACATAAGAGCTGTCAAGCTAGAGCCGCGTCATTGATACATGTCCCCTGGGGCAGGACCCAGGTCCCCAAACATTTTTTATGACAATAACTTGCATATTAACCTTTAAAATTAGCACTTTTGATTCTTCATGTTCGTGTCCCATAGACTTTAACTGTGTTCGCGTGTTCAAACGAATTTTTTGCCTGTTTGCATGTTCCGGATGTGAACCGAACAGGGGGGTGTTCGGCCCATCCCTAATGAAGAGTAAACAAGCAAATGCAAATATTGGCATTCAGTTAATTCAATATCTTTAAGGTAAACCTATACACATTTTTCCAATAAAATTATCTAGAACTGCAGATTTATACTTAATACATTTTCTTTTTCTATATATATATGGACCCTACTACATCACAGGGGCAAAGCTTGGGACTTGGTGCCATGCAGGAAAAGGCTAATAAAAAGTAAAAGGGAACGTTAATCATCTTACCATTTTGAGCAGGGACTAATGTTAAGTTGAATCATTGCAATTTACATTTAATTCAAAAATCGTTTCTATGCTTTGTTTTTGTATACAGTATATGAAATGCATTGTATGTAGAAATAGTGAATCTTTCATTTTTATTTTGGACACAGAATGATAACAGTAATGTCAATGAAGCAAAGCAGTCATCAAAGTTGGAAAGCCATGTGGTGATTGACAAAACCTTGAGTGAACATTTTACTCCAGAATTTATGAAATCCAAAATTAAAAGCAATCCCCTGTACATGGATGCAGCCAACCAGGAGAAAATTACTACCACTAAAAAAAAGCCATCATGGACCATTCAGGACTATGACCAACAGTCCCCAAATCCAAAACTATCTCCACACTTGAAGGTATGGTGTAAGTTAATACAATGTATGTTGTATTTTAGCATCTTTAAAATACATTATGGTAAATAACTGTGTAAATAATAATATAGTAGATTATTCAGGTTAGATTTTTTTTAACTAAGGGCACATTCACACTAGATCCAAGATCATAGAGAGCAAACAAAGGCAAAGTCACTCATGTGGCCATCACCCATATGCTTCATATAGCACCTCCTAGTGCTCAGTGTTCAGTAGCATGTTACAAGTGTCTTTTTCTAGCCATCTGAAGCATTTTTGCTGTGAACTGCTCATAACCACATGTACCAGCATTCAAGATGTTTACATGTTTTGCAAATATTTCCACTGTAAGTGAAAGTGCTAGTAGAATGTTGCATTTAGAAGATTTCTTTTTAAAATGCTCCAAAATGTCATAATGTGAAAAACTCCAAACAAGAAAAAAAAAAAAAACAATTACTTGTATTAATACATTTTAATGTGCCTTTTTTTTTACTTTACTTTTACTGAAGCCTAAAAATGCTTGAAAACACTCATATTGTTAAAGGGGAAAGTCCATTATGTCCAATTTATAACCAATAGAAGAAAGAATGTTGCTGTAAAAAGTTATAAAATTGAATCTACAATTTTTGGTAGAAAATAAAAGAATGGACAAGAGAATGGACACTTCTTGTTTTCACCTATTAGCTCTCCAATTCCACATCTTTTTAACCACTTAAGGACCGAGCCTGCCTTTCAGACTCTGTGTTTACAAGTTAAAAACAATTTTTTTTTGCTCGAAAATGACTTAGAACCCCCAAACATTATACATTTTTTTTTCTAATACCCTAGATAATAAAATGGCGGTCATTGCAATACTTTTTGTCACACCGTATTTGCGCAGCGGTCTTACAAGCGCACTTTTCTTGGAAAAAATTCACTTTTTTGAATTAAAAAAATTAAGACAACAGTAAAGTTAGCCATTTTTTTTTATACTATGAAATAGAATGTTATGCTGAGTAAATTAATTACCCAACATGTCACGCTTCAAAATTGCGCCCACTCGTGGAATGGCGTCAAACTTTTACCCTCAAAAATCTCCATAGGCGACGTTTAAAAAATTCTACAGATTGCATGTTTTGAGTTACAGAGGAGGTCTAGGGCTAGAATTATTGCTCTCACTCTAACGATCTTGGCAATACCTCACATGTGTGGTTTGAACACCTTTTTCATATGCAGGCGCTGCTCACGTATGCGTTCGCTTCTGCACGTGAACTCGTCAATTTTTTTTCTTATTTATTTAATTTTAGTTTATTTTATTGATTTTAAAACTGTTTTAAAAAAAAAAAAAAATTGGGTCACTTTTATTCCTATTACAAGGAATGTAAACATCCCTTGTAATAGAAAAAAGAATGACAGGTCCTCTTAAATATAAGATCTGGGGTCAAAAAGACCTCAGATCTCATATTTGGACTTAAATGCAATAAAAAAAAATGTTGTCATTTGAAAGGCGCGGGAGAACAGCGGGAGGGAGGCCCCTCTCCGGCTGCCGATAACGGTGATCTTGCGGTGAATCTGCCGCAGAGACCACCATTATCGTAAAATGGACCGGCCACTGAAGAGATAGATATCTCGGTTATGGCAGCAGCTGCTGCCGTTACCGAGATATCCATCTTTAAAGTGCCGATGTATATATACAGTGAGCAGTCCGGAAGTGGGACAAACATATAGAAAAACTCTATAACTCTGGCGTTAAGGTGATAGTTTAGCACCATTAGGGCAGTACAGACAGCATCAGGATAAGGGACTAGAACATGTTATGATGAGACCTGGCAATTGCAGCCATCATATATATAGAATAGAGACAAGTATAGACCAGTCTAATGTGGTATTAAACCCGAAACTAAAAATGTAATATATTGCAGCTTACCAATCATTAGATATGATGGCTGCATTAGTTTTCATTTTTAGGATTTTTCCCTCTGTTTTCAGATGGTGATCTGGCCAGTAACACACTTCCTGTATTGGAGTGCCCCCTCTCTGAATGAAGGGGAACAGGGGCACCTTTTGATGGCAGCATTGTAAATTTGTGGGGAGAGGAGTGTAAGATGTACTAGCAAATCTAGATACATTAACAAATTGAAGTCAAATTTCAGCTCACACTTTATAAGCAGTTAAAGCAAACAGTTTTTCCCTTTTGGCATAAAGGTTTTACATAAATAAATTAAAGTTAATTATTTATTTATTATTATTTATTTCAGGTACTTATATAGTGCTGTCAATTTACGCAGCGCTTTACATATACATTGTACATTCACATCAGTGCCTACCCTCAAGGAGCTTACAATCTAAGGTCCCTAACTCACATCCATACATACTAGGGACAATTTAGACAGGATCCAATTAACCTACCAGCATGTCTTTGGAGTATGGGAGGAAACCGGAGTACCCGGAAGAAAACCCACGCAGACACAGGGAGAACATGCAAACTCCAGGCAGGTAGTGTCATGGTTAGGATTCGAACCAGTGACCCTTCTTACGGCTAGGCGAGAGTGCTACCCACTACACCACAGGTGTGTTCAGAATAGGAGCAGAAAAGCAGAAAAAATGCTAGAGACCAAAATGCGTCTAAAAGCTCAGAAACGCTACACACATTTGGCATTTGAGTGTTAATGCATTCCAGTGCCCAGAATAAATGAATGTTCTAGTCAATATTTAGCATTAAAATTCAAATACTAGACGCGCCTATACACGCCTGCATGTTTTGTATATGGCTTTTACCATGTTTTTTAAGTAGCTTTTTCCTGCCAGCAGTTCTGATGTTCACAGGAATTAAACTAATACCTCATGTACATGAAGCCTAAGATAATAAAGGAGAATATGATTTCCATTTAATGCAACTTCAAAACCTAGGAAAAGGCACAGCTGAAACGTTCTCAGTCATCCAGGTATCACATTTTGAATTAATCAGGTATAGCATCTGTCTGTAGCATGCTGCTAGTAGTTAAATAGGATAGTGCAGTGGCCAATAGCAACACAAAAACATTTGTGAATAGGGAACACACTTGTCTAGTATGGGCAGCTAGTGAGTGAGAACGCCCATACCATAATGGCTGCAATGTGAGTATATCATGATATTGACTAACTTTCAGCTAGGCATGCAGCATTGGCAAGATACGTTTTTTTATTTAAATAAGTGGATTTGTGTTGTATTCAGTAGAAGCTGAAAAAAATAACTTTACACTATATATTTCTTTTTAATAGTGATACCAGCTTGACAAGGTTCTACTCCTTTTCCACTAAAAAAAGTGTTATCTACATACACTCTAAGCTTCTGACTTGCCCCATGCTCTAGCCTTATGCCGCGTACACACGGTTGGACTTTTCAGCTACAAAAGTCCGACAGCCCGTCCGACAGACTTTCGACAGACTTTCGACGGACTTTTGGCGGACTTTCAACAGACTTTCTAATGACCGGACTTGCCTACACACGATCACACAAAAGTCAGACGGATTCGTATGTGATGACGTACACCGGACTAAAATAAGGAAGTTGATAGCTAGTAGCCAATAGCTGCCCTAGCGTTGGTTTTTGTCTGTCGGACTAGCATACAGAGGAGCGGATTTCTGGGTCCGGCGGAGTTACAACGTAAAGATTTGAAGCATGTTCCAAATCTAAAGTCCGTCAGATTTGTGACTGGAAAAGTCCGCTGAAGCTCCGGTGAAGCCCACACACGATCGGATTGTCCGTCGGATTTGGTCCGTCGGCGTCCATCGGACAAGTCCGGTCGAAAAGTCCGACCGTGTGTACGTGGCATAAGATGTGGCCCCCAACACACTTCACAGATGTAGACAGAATTTTATTTTGGAGAATTGAATTGAAAACTACTGTTTGCTCTGATGGCTTTTCCAATGCCTTTTACGAACAATTTAAAGAACCCCTAGTTCCTATCCTAAACTCTACATTTAATGCCATATCTGAATCATGTTGGTTCCCATGCCAATCTCAGAAAGTCCATATCACTCTAGTATCAAGACCAAAAAGATCCCACTCAGTGTTCAAGCTATTGACCAATCTCCCTATTCAAAGTAGACCTCAAGATTTTTCGCAAAAATATTGGTGGATAGGCTTTAACATCCTATTCCTTCTGTAATTAATTTAGACCAAGTTGGTTTTGTACCTAGGCGTGAAGCCTGATAATACCATCAAAGCTCTGTTCTTTATATCTTACTCACAAAAGCAAAATATCCCCATGTACCTTTTCTCATTAGATACCGAGAAGGCATTTGAACACCTTAATCAGGGCCAAATCTAGCCTAGTGCACCTGGGGGTGCAGTGAAAAAAAGTAAAGGGGTCTGCCTTCTGAACTAAAAAAAAGATACAGTACATGACTGCTATATATGCTAATGTGACAAAGACAATGCACTGGGTAATGCTAGCCACACTTTGCTGCACTACACATCACACCGCAGATAAAGCAGGTAGATCTTTGGACGTCGCACCTCCTAATTTTTCTGACTCCCAAGCTCTCCCTCCTGTGCCCAGCACCCATTATCTACAGCTCTCCCTCTCCTGTGCCCAACACCACTTATCCACAGCTCTCCCTCCTGTGCCCAGAACCCCTTTTCCACAGCTCTCCCTCCTGTGCCCCATATCCTTTATCCAGAGTTCTTTCTCTCCTGTGTCTAGCACCCCTTATCCACTGCTCTCCCTTCTGTGCCCAGAGCCCCCCTTATCCACAGCTTTCCCTCCTGTGCCCTACACCCTTTATCTACAGCTCTTTATCGCCTGTGCCCAGCACCTCCCATTCACAGCTCTCCCTTCTGTGCCAGGCACTCATTAGCCACAGCACTCACTCCTGTGCCCAGCACCTATTATCCACAGCTCTCCCTCTCCTGTGCCCAGCACCCATTATCCACAGTTCTGCCTCTCTTGTGGCTAGCACCCCTTATCCACAGCTCCCCCTCCTGTGCCCAGCATCCCCCATCCACAACTCTCCTCCCTGTGCTCAGGATCTCTCTATCCACAGCTCTCCCTCCTGTGCCCAGCACCCCATATCCACAGCTCTCTCTCTCCTGTGCCCAGCACCTCTTATTCACACCTCTCTCACCTTTGCCCAGCACTCCTCCTATCTGCAGCTCTCCCTCCTGGGCCCATCACCCCCCTTATACACAGCTCTCTCTCCTGTGCCCAGTACCGCTTATCCACAGCTCTCTCTAATGTGCCCAGTAGCCCTTATTCGCACCTCTCCCTCCTGTGCCTAGCACCCCCCCATCCACATCTCTCCCTTCTGTACCCAGCACCCCCCCATCCACAACTCTCAATCTTGTGCCAAGCCCCCCCCCCAATTCACAGCTCTCCCTCCTGTGCCCAGCACCCCCATATGCACAGCTCTCTCTCCTGTGTCCAGCACTGCTTATTCACAGCTCTCTCTAATGTGCCCAGCAGCCCTTATTCACTCCTCTCTCTCCTGTCCCTAGCACCCCTCCTATCCACATCTCTCCCTTCTGTACCCAGCACCCCCCCATCCACAACTCTCAATCTGGTGCCCAGCCCCCCCCCCCAATTCACAGCTCTCCCTCCAGTGCCCAGCACCCCTTATCCACGGCTCTCTCTCTCTCTCCTGTGCCCAGCTCCCCTTATTCACACATCTCCCTCCTGTGCCTAGCATCCCTCCTATACACAACTTTCTCTCCGTCACCCAGCACCCCTCATCCACAGCTCTCCCTCCTGTGCCTAGTATCCCCTATACACAGCTCTCCCTCCTGTGCCCAGCACTGCTCAACCACAGCTCTCTCTCCCATGCCCAGCAACCCTTATTCATGCATCTCCTTTCTGTGCCTAGCATCTCTCCTATCCACAGCTCTCCCTCCTGTGCCCAGCACTACTTATCCACAGCGCTCCCTCCTGTGCACAGCACCCCTTATCCAAGGCTCTTACTCCTGTGCCCAGCACCCCTTATCTACAGCTCTCACTCCTGTGCCCAGCACCCCTTATCTACAGCTGTCCCTCCTGTGCCCAGCACCCCTTATCCACAGCTCTCCCTCCTGTGCCCAGCACCCCTTATCCACGGCTCTCCCTAATTTGCCTAGCACCCCTTATTCACAGCTCTCCCTCTCCTGTGCCCAGCACCCCTTATCCACACCTCTGCCTCCTATGCCGAGCAACCCCCCTCACCTTTTGGTGCTGCACACTCCAAAACCTTTCTCCCTTCTAAGGCTCACTTCTCATTTCAGTCGCAGCCGACAACATTCTATTAAGCAATGGTAAGTGCAGGCTCTTTATTTCTTTTTAAGCACACAGCACACTCACTGCTCTCTGGCAGCGGTAGCATGCAAGGAAGCATTGCCAGCGAGTGGCATCACTACCTGGGGAACCAGTCGAGAAATGTGGGACAAGTATCCTGGATGCCAGCTCTAGCAATGTCCCTGTCCCAGCATCTCAGTGGAGCTATGCAGTTAGGTGATTAGCAGGATAGAGATTAGTAGGAACATTTATACCAGCGCAGCATCCAAAGCAGCAAGGGGGGCACATCTGAAATCTGGGAGGAGGCGTAACCCACTCCAGCATCCCCTTAGGTCCAGCCATAACCTTAATTGGGAGTCCCTAAAAGTGGCTTTGGAACAAATCAGTCTGCCTTATGAGTTTTTCCAGAAAATTATGATGCTATAAGCTTGTCCTATGGTTACAATCTGAGTAACTGGTTCTCTATCTGCTTCAGTATCCATATCAAATGGAACACAACAGGGATGCCACCTTTCCCAGCTTCTATACATAATTGCAATGGAACATTTAGTGAATTCCCTAGGGGCTAATGTCATACAAGGCATTGAGGTTAAGGGTAAACAACACAAGTTAAGTTTATGACTTTAAGACTTACTGATGACCTGCTACTCTATGTATCAATTATGCAATAGCTGGAACAATTTGGCTGTTTTAGCAATTTTAAAATCTATGCCTTCAAATCGCAATGCCTTAAAATCACGCTGCCTTCTAGCACTCAGGAGTCTCTCCCTTTCTACTCAGCACAGAGATCGATTAAATACTTAGAAGTGCATATTCTGACACAACTTGGCAAATTGTATGAGCTTAAATATCTACCAACACTGGAAGTTGCACAACGTCAAATCCAAAGTTGGTTACTTATGAGGCACTCGTGGCTAGGTACGACGTCCCTCATTAAGATGGATATCCTTCCACGTTTTCTATATATCATTCAAACTCTATCGTTCTGGGTTCTTCATCAATTTTTTCACTCTGCTTGTACTGCTTTGCTTAAGTACCTGTGGCCTCGCTCCCCTACTTGAACATGTTATGACATTCTAGTTAAAGTGGTTCTAAAGGCAGAACGTTTTTTACGTTAATGCATTCTATGAATTAGGCTAAAAACCTTCTGCCCCCCCCAGGCCCTTATTATACTCACCCGAGCCATGATCTCAATCCAATGGCATGCATGAGAGCAGAGATACTCACAGCTCTCTCTCTCCTCATTGGCTCAGACACAGCAGCGGAAGCCATTGGCTCCCACTACTGTCAATTACAGCCAGTGAGGAGGGAGCAGGGATTTGATGGACACATAGAGCGGGGCTCAGGAACAAGTATGCATGAGTGGCCCCACAGCAAGCGTCTTGCTTTGGGGACACTCAGCGGGGGCTTGCCTCATCTATAACTATACTCTACGGCAGTAGTAGTACTGTGCAGTCCTAGACTGGTTCCATCACAATCAGTCTAAGCTCTGAGTTAGTATAGAATGCAATATTACACAGCTAACGTCCCTGAATTGGCTTAATCCAGCTTCTCATCGAGTCACTTTATTGCTCTCCCCTTAGTAGCTTCTCTTCTACACGTTTGGGATCATACCATTAGAAAACACAATGTTTCTTACCACATAGGTCCCATGATGCCGATTCTGAAAAACCCAGAATTTCCCCAAGGCATGTACTGCAAAGGTTTACTCCAATGGCAGGAATTTAATCCATCTCCTATAAAACAAGCCATTGGACTGACGAAATTAAGCCTCTTAAAGGGCTTGCGACTCCTCAGTTGCTATTCCAGAGTTGACGGCTCTGGTATTTCAAGCTTCGACATTTCTAGGCTAGGCTTGCAGGAATTGGACGACCCACAGGGACCTGATGTCATGGTTATGCAGTAATGTTTGTCTGTCAGCTTACCTCTCCTCCATGTGTTCACCTTTAGAGGCCAGCCACTCTCACCTGGCTGCTTAAATAATCTTCCCTCAGCATAGCTCCACCCCAGCCTCTAATTAGGAACACTATTTTAACCTGTGCATTGCAAGCCAACCTCGGTGATCAATATTGTGATATGGCTTCCGTGTGCTCATTGCTCTGTGTTCTAAATCTGATACTGTTTACCGATCTTGGCTTGTTCTTAACTATTCCTGCTTGCTTGTGACCTTGACCTTTTGGCGTGTTCTCTGTTTATTCCTGTCTGCTAGTCGCCCTGACCTTTGGCTTATCTCCTTACTATCCCTTGTTGTCCTGGACTGCTGCTTCCTCTCTGTCCTCCTGTAGGCTACTGTGAGTGTGAACTGGGAGACCCTGGGGGCCGCGACCTGGAGCCAGTTGCAGCGCAGTCCATCCTCACCACTAGAGGCTCTGGTGAACACCTGCTGGCTCTTAGACTCCGCTCCCTGGGGAATCTTATGCTCTAGCTCCCAGTGGGATCTGTGTTGTGCTCTAGTGGACTTGCCTTCCTGAACCACCCAGTGTTCCATCTGCAGCAGTCAGCCGTAGGGTCCACTACCTTGCAGTGCACTCCTGACTCCAACGGTGGGCATCTGTCACCTGACCCCATTGAAAGCCTTTTCTTTGCTTGAAACAGATTGTCAACATACCATCTATAAGTTGTACAACATTATTCTTTCAGGAGCTTTTTCAAATTATCCCTTCTATGTCCAAGACTGGGAGCTGGAACTGGGACATCCTCTCTCTGAAGAGGATTGGAACTAATCCTCTCTTTTCGGTTTCAAAGTAAGCATAGCCTCACAAGCCCACAAAAGAAACTTTAAACTTCTGACCAGGTGGTATAGAAGCCTAGCCACATAAGATTATACTATTGATTCCTGACTGGTGCTCGAGGTGTAAGGAGCAAGGCAGCACACACATACACTTCTAATGGTGCTGTTCCCAAATCTGTTTTTCAGCTATGTCTACAAATTACAGGTAAAGCCTGGCCAGTAGCTCTCTTATCGGTTATACCTGGGTCAAAGTAGTGATATTTTCCTGTCCAAACATTAGCTAATCACGCATTGATGCCCAGATACTGGGAAACAACCACGGTCCCTACTATTAGGGAATAGGTGATAGAACTAAACAGTATTAACAGTATAGGGGAGCTAACTGCCTGCAATAATGAGCGATAGCCAAAGTTCGTGGAACTGTGGTACACCTGCTAAAATACTACTCTTCCACTAAGTGTTGCACAGTCTTTTGATTAAAATCCTCACTGGGCTGATGGACCTTCCTACCTTCCTATCATTTACTTCCCTCTTCCCACCCCAGCTTTACTTCTCTAATTAGTGGCTCTCATTTTTATTTGGTATTTTCTATCAATGTGCAAGAAGCAGCACTTGATGCCATCAAGCCCTTGTATCACCTTGGTTATTGGTCCAGATTTTGCAACTACCACTACAGTACCTGACTATAATTTCTTCCATACCAAAGTTTGGCAGGAGGTATCTTGGGCTTGACTCTTGTAATAGTTTAAGCATTAGGAACTGTGCCCTATAAGGATTGTCATTCCTCTTCAATATAACCTCCTTTTTGTGTTTTTTACCCGCACATTTTCTGTAACAGATAACGATGTTGATTGAATTGACACTGAGCCACAATAACTTATAAACTTTATTCTTTAGAAAGGAAAAAAAAAAACAGTTTGTTCAGATATGTACACAGATATATATAGATATATTTTCAGGATAGCACAGTGGGATTTGGATGGCTGTTGATTAGAAGCTAGATGACCTTCACGTGGTTCCTACTGACAATTCCTCCTTTAATGTGCATTTATATAATGCTGCAAGGTTTTAATGGCATTAATGTTGCTACTAGAGGAAAAAGTATATTAATGGTACCAATGAGTGGGGTTGGTACAATAATAAGGCTGGTGGTGCCTTATGCATGCAGAGTTTGAAGGGTTCACTGCTGTTTAACTGCTTGCTGACCAGCCATTGTCATTCTACAGTGGCAGATTGGCACGGCTGCCCGAATCGCAGTAGCTATACAGCGGGCGTTTTAGGAGCTATAGGGGGCGCTCGCCCACGACAACCTGCAATCGCTCCTCAGAGAGCCAGAACAGGGATCTGTCAATGTAAACAGACAGATCCCCGTTCTGTGAGGGAAGTAGAGAGAGAGCTGCTGTTCCTAGTGATCAGGAACATCGATCTCTCTGTACTCCCTGTCAGTACACTCCACCCACAGTTAGAAACACCTCCCTAGAGAACACTTAACCCCTTGATCGCCCCCCTAGTGTTAACCCTTTCCCTGCCAGTATCATTTATAAAGTAATTAGTGGTTATTTTTAGCTCTGATCGCTGTACAAATGTCAGTGGTCCCAAAAAAGTGTCAAAAGTGTCTGATCTGTCGCAGCCCCGCTAAAAATCGCTGACCACTTCCATTACTAGTAAAAAAAGGAAAATTAATAATAAAATTCCCATAAATATATCACCTATCTTGCAGACGCTATAAATTTTGTGCAAACCAATTAATATACACTTATTGCGATTTTTTTTTACAAAAATATGTAGACAATAACATATTGACCTAAAATGATGAAGAAATGTGTTTTTTAATTTATTTTTTTTTGGATATTTATTATAGCAAAATGTAAAAAATATTGTTTTTTTTTTTTCAAAATTGGTGCTCTTTTTTTGTTTTTAGCGCAAAAAATAAAAACTACAGAGGTGATCAAATGCCACCAAAAGAAAGATCTAGTTGTGGGAAAAAAAGACATGACCGCGCAATTGTCAGTTAAAGCGACGCAGTGCCGTATCTCAAAAAATGGCCTGGTCATTAAGGGGATAAATCCTTCCAGGGCTCAAGTGGTTAAAGTGGTGTTCCGGCCGAAATTATACTTTTTAAATAAAAATACCCCTATAATACACAAGCTTAATGTATTCTAGTAAAGTTAGTCTGTAAACTAAGGTCTGTTTTGTTAGTTTATAGCAGTAGTTTGTTATTTTATAAACTTACAGCAGGCCGTGGCCATCTTAAGTGTGGGCATCTGAAGCCAGACTGTATTTCTTCCTGGATCTCACCCTTGCAGATCTCGCACATGCTCAGTGCAGCACAAGCAGTGTAATAGGTTTCAGGTCAGGTTTCCATAGCAACGGCAGTGTCAGAGGAAGTTGCCGCCCCTTCCCAGAAGGCATTTCAAACAGGAAATGATGCGATGGGCCACGGCCAGGGAGGAGGAAGTGAAAAATGAATACAGCAGATATACAGTAGGTGCTGGGAAAAAAAATAAAAAAATATCCAATTCATTTACAGTGCACAGTTTAGTGGGGGATGCTGAAGAGTTGTAAAAGTGGGTGGAACTCCACTTTAAAGTGACACTAAAGGCAAAACTTTTTTTCTTTAGTTTTGGACAGAGTGCAGAGGGTTTAGAAAACCTTTCTGTTTTTAATTGTTGTCTGTGTCCCCATTAGAGAGAGTCACCCTCTCTATTTGTCCTGTTTAGCCTTATTATTGAAAGTGAAAGTAAAATAAAATCACAAATGTTGGGTTGACACCAGAACATTAAAAGAGGGGAACATTTCTGATAGAGACCCTAATTCTGGTGACCATAGTGACACACTGAGATACACACACTGAGATTCCCTCCTTTGGAGGGATTTCCTCTCACCTCCTGTTTTTGCTATTGAACAGAAAGTGAAGGGAAATTAGATCAGAGGGCAAAAAACTAACAGATATTATAACCCTCCCTTACTCTATCCAAACTGAAAAAAAGTTATTCCTTTAGTTCTAATTTAATTACCTTACCTCAAACCACAGGAGGTGGCAACCCTTTCCATCTAGCTGGTGTTGACATCTTCTGTATTTAATCTCTGTAAACACCCATGTTCAGACCCATTTTGGCAGGCCACTGTGACATGGTGCTGCCCAAACATGATGGAACCGGGGGCAAAGCTGTAATTTCAAAATCCCAAATGATGTTATCACAGGCTGTTTTTCCCAGGCAAGCGGCTTGAAGACTTCTTGGAGTCCATGCTAGCAGTTTAAATGTCTCTGAGGTTGTTGTCACAGCTAGATGCTAGATATGGGAATAGGCAAAGTGGAAGAGACAAAGACAAGGGGACCTGACATGTAGAAAAGTCGGGGCTGAATCTCTTTGTTCTTCCCAGTAGGCCCTGAAGCTAAATGAGGAATCAGGTTCAGGTACATTACAAAAAGTACATTTTTCTCTGTAAGTCTCTTTTTAATATAGTATCTCTCTTTATTAAATGAAACTCATACTGTATAGAACAACAGCACTGGTTTGGAAAATCAGAACCTTACCTTGGATATAACTTCTGCCCTGCATCTAAATGTTTAAATAAGAATCCCCAAATACTTATCTCACAATTAAATCAAGGTCCCTCTGTGAACCTAGACACTACTGCACTGATGCGTCAAGGCATACTTCACCCCTACCAGAAAACTGCCTATGCAGATAAGGGACATCTTTAAATAGAAAACAAGCTGTGCAGCTTTGACTGAAATTGAATAATGCCCTTGCTATAGGTGTAGACAAAAAAGAAAAGTTTTGGGACTTTGAATGAGGTGAGCAAGTGGGGCCAAAGGATCAATCAGCATTGGAAAAAATCGTTTTATTGGAAAAATAAAATAATAACATAATAACAAGTCAAATGACGGGTAACAGACACATAGTGTATGTACAAAGGCAGATACATTGTGAACAAGATAACAACCCACTTGTGATGCAGGGCAATGATCCTTATTAGATGATAAAAAACCATACTGAGATGCACATATTCACCAGACTACTGGATAAAACTATACTGATATAAAAGAGCTTAATAAAAAATCGATTAATTATCTTGGTGCCTGTCAAAATCTGACGCGTTTCGTGTATCGAACACTCTTCAGGGGCAATTTGCACCAAAATCTAAAAAATAATAATATATAGAGAGATCGATCAATAAAGTACAGTGTGCATTGTTGGAGGAAAAGGTATAGGGAAGAGAGAGAATCACTCATCCCCGATAGGATTCTCACATGCCAATGGAGTGCGAGTCACATGAGGTTAGTGGCTGCAGGCCACCAAGTGAGGTTCTAGTAACTATATAGTTAGTTTTTATACACATTTAAAATTACATTTTATTACTTCTAGAACCAACACCATTCCACATCACCAGTGTGGCTCATTACCAGCACACCTCATGGGGTTTTCCTTGTGTGCCTGGCCTCCCCTCCTTGGGCTCTTCCCTCTACTCCCAGACTTGACCATACTGCATCTCAGTATGTTTTTTTTATCATCTAATAAGGATCATTGCCCTGCATCGCAAGTGGGTTGTTGTCTTGTTCACAATGTATCTGCCTTTGTACATACACTATGGGGTTGATTTACTAAAGGCAAATAGACTGTGCACTTTGCAGAGTGCAGTTGCCCTCTGCAGGTGCAATTGCTCCAGAGCTTAGTAAATGAGGTAAGGCTTGACTTTGCAAAGAGTACCCAATCCTGTGCAAGGAGAATAAAAAAAACAGCATTTTTGCTTGCACATGATTGGATGATGGAAGTCAGCAGAGCTTCTGCTCATTTACTAAGCTCTGGAGCACCTGCTCTTGCAGAGGGCAATTGCACTTTCCAAAGTGCACAGTCTTTTTCCCTTTAGTAAATTAACCCCTATGTGTCTGTTACCTGTAATTTGGGTTGTTATTATGTTATTATCCTTTTTTTACCAATAAAATGATTTTTTCCAATGCCGACTGATCCTTTGGCCCCACTTGCTCACCTCATTCAAAGTCCCAAAACTTTTTTTTTTGTCTGTACCAGGGATGGAGACTTCTGTCTCATTCAAAGTCCCAAACCCCCTTTTTTATTTAACTTGCTATAGGTGTAGGCCATTTATGTACCTCATTAAGCCTGACTGGAAAACTCTGAGGATACTGCTAAGGATGTTGCGAAGAGAGGACCAGCCATTACTGTTCACCTTCATCATCACAGCAGTAAGCTCTTTATCTGATTCAAACCCCTTCACATGCTCTTTCGCTCCCTTGATGCAGTAGCTCTGAGCTCAGTGTTTGACAGCTCACTCTGGTGATGGTGCAGGTGAGTGACAACATTAGGCTTCCCCTAGCAACATCTTTAACAATGTCCTATAAGTTTCCCAGTCAAGCTTCATGAGGTACATTAATGGCATACACCTATAGCAAGGGCATTATTCAACTTTAGTCAAAGCAGCACAGTTTCCCAGATAACAAAAAATTGTGCTGCAAGGTGGAAAATGACTTGTTCAGCTATTGCTAGATTTACCAAGCTTCACAAGTTTGTTGCACAATTGCAGCAAGTGCATGAATCCAGATCAACTTTCTTTGCAAACATTCTGCAAGTCTACTGCAAGTTCTGGTTCTTGTGCAATAGTTATCCCACCACACCCCCTGTGGCTGAATCTTCATGCTGTACACTTGCAGAGGTCTTGCTATAGACTCACCAATGCAACTTTGTTCTTGCTAAAAACTTGCCACACAAATATACTACAAATTGGAAAAGTGTCAACTAGAACTTGTGCTTCAAGTGCTCTGAAAGTGCACAACTTGCCAGTGAAAATGTGCAGCAGGTTAACAGACTTACAATTAAACACTGCCACAAATTTGTGGCAAGTTATCCTTGCTATCTTTTATCTACAGATGCCCTAGTATCTGCATAGGTAGTTTTTTGAGTTAATACTTGAAGCCGGGTTCACATATGTGCGGCAGCGGTTTCCAGTCTGGGGTCGGGTGCGTTTCTATTCACTGATTCACTTGCGATTCAGGTCCAAATTTTTGTCTGAATTCACACCTGAACCAGACCCAAAAACACACAGAAATGATGGTAGATAGGGGGCGCTAATGGTTACCAGTAAAAGAAAAGGAAACCAGTGAAACAATTAAGTCTCAATGTGAAAAACTTTTTATGGACATGAAAACATAATTATACTAGTAAATATAGTAAGTGAAAACATAATTATACTAGTAAAAGTAAGTGTAAAATATTGGCACACATTAGCGCTTGTGCAGGATTGTGCCTGCTCATCTGGGACGGCTGGATGCTGGATAACAACAGATAGAGAACCCTTCTTCCCCCGGTATTCAGACATGGGATATATAAAAAAACAATAGAATCTTCCATAGCATAATACAGTTTATTAAAAAATGTTAAAAACAGAAAGTGAAGCCAAATGGCCGCTTACATGGATGGGTGCCTACCCGGTACTGGGGCTGCTCACTCGTCTATGTATAGATCTCAGCATGTATGCCGTCACACCACCTCGATGGTCAGTGTGCGTTCCACCCGACGAAAGCAACAACCAGGAATACCGGACGTAGGAGGAGATCATGTGACCAGGTACCGCTCTGACGTACGTTTCGTATGAACGTCTTCAGGGAAGCGTTCCCTGAAGACGTTCTTCCCTGAAAACATTCATACGAAACGTACTTTGGAGCGGTACATGGTCACGTGATCTCCTCCTATGTCCGGTATTCCTGGTTGTTGCTTTCGTCAGGAGGAACGCACGCACGTTGTTTCTACTAATGTGTGCCAATATCTTACACTTACTTTTACTAGTATAATTATGTTTTCACTTACTATATTTACTAGTATAATTATGTTTTCATGTCCATGAAAAGTTTTTCACATTGAGACATAATTGTTTCACTGGTTTCCTTTTCTTTTACTGGTAACCATTAGCGCCCCCTATCCATCAGTTCTATTGACCATTTTTTTGCTCAACAAGGGGAGCAGCTTACTATTTAGTTTTTCTTTATTAATTTATCCTCACAAACAAAATTTTTTTTTGCGCAGAGTTTTATTTTCTATTCCAAATACACACAGGACCCTTTTGGAAACCGTGCCACGGCCGCCCCGGACGTGTGTGAACCGGCTCCATTGAAAGCCAGTCACAGTCACATTTCATGCGAATTGGTAGATATGTGAACCAGGCCTTAAGGCTTTGCTATGGCCAAGAGCAAGATCTGTGTGAAGCAGAGGCACTGCTCTGGCTCAGTACTCATACTGATTCCACCCACAATCATAGCTGTAAATAGAAGTCCCATATTGCCCAGTAGTTTGAGGAGAACCTCCAAATGAGCTGCAAGGTATTCAGGGAAGTCTTATCCGCAATTTTTTTATAAAGAGCAGCAAGGAGAGACAGAGCGCACAAGATTTATCCTGGGTTTTGGTCCACTCTAAATGCAATATATATAATCTAGCAACCTTAACCCTAATTTTTTTTGCAGGAGAATCCATATGAGTTAAAGTATTGGCTGGAAGACATTTATACGCCTGGGTTTGACTCTCTATTGAAGAAGATGGAGAAGGAGCAGAAAAAATCCAAACTCTGTAAACTCTTGTCTTTTTTGGCACTCGCTGTTTGCATTCTCATTGCCATAGTAACAGTTACTGTTTTGTTTACTTAAAAGTATTTCTTTGGTTAATATTTTAGCATACTTTTATAAAACTGTAAAAATTTCACAGAATTAATTTAACATACAGCAGGTACTATTTTTATAATAATAAAACAGAATGTCACCATCTGCCTGGGTGTGCTTTGTACATTATGTGGAATGCCATGTTTCCAGCCAAAGTGTCAAACTTTTCATTCCAATAAGCCAATGTGACTCCTATATGTAAGATTTTGAATAAAACCACAATTAAGTCATTTTTTCCACATTTAACTCATGTGCAGTATATAATATTGTGTGGCCGGTGAGGGAGGGACACTTTGCAAACAGGTGAATATTTCACTGACCTGCTATGTCCTGCATTGTGATCCTGCTGCTGGTGAGTTGTCAGAGGCAAATGGATCTCTAGTTTGACATGGCCTTCATGTTGCACTCACATTTGGCTGTTTTTGAATGCATTTTCCATGGAAATGAGTGTACAATTTTTGCAATACACTTTGCAGTGCACACCAATGGGCTTCATTGCATACAATATGTAAATATACATGCACACACATCGATTAACATTTTACACCGGAAGGGAAACTTTGGAGAGCACAATGACATGCATTTTCATGTGTTACATTGATTCCAATAGAAACACGTGTATAAAACAGAAAGGTGTGACTGAGCTCTTGATGGAAATGTACACATTCAAATATATTTTGTTGCTTTAACTAGGTATTAGTGCAGTTTAATTCCCTGTGTTTGCCTTACCATATAATGATGGCCTCACATAGTGTGGCTTTGGCTTGTAGTGTCATGGTAGAATGATTCTCTTATGCACCAGACTTCTAGTTCTGGGTAACATAGCATCCAGCGCACACCTAGTCATTTTCCTGTGTTGCCTCACAAATGTGGGAGTGCTCTTGTGATGAAAACACATATCTTTCAGCATGGTAAGCTCTGGTAATAGCTTTCACCTGCAAAGCACTAGACTGAGAGACCCAGGGAATTTCGGATATGTCGTTTTTCACAGGAAATGTCAGTTCTCAGACTACAGACAGAGGGGATGCAATAATCTGTGCAATGCTATGTGGCGTGCCTCATGTTTCAAATAAACAGAAACTTCTGACACGGGAAAGTGATGGTTTACTCTACTATAAGCTGTATGTATAGACTAGGGATGGGCCGAACACCCCCCTGTTCAGTTCGCAGCAGAACTCCCGAACAGGGAAAATATTCTAACGCGAACGGCGAACCCCATTGAAAAATCAGAAGTGCCCATTTTGAAGACTTATATGGAAGTAATTGGCCATAAAAGCGGTATGGGGGTCTGGGTACTGCCCTGGCAGACATGTATCAATAAAAGAAAAAAAAAAAAGAAAAAAATATAATTTTTTCAGGAGCTGTGATTTTAATTATGCTTAAAGTGCAACAATAAAAAAGAAAAATTCCTTTAAATATAGTGCCTGGGGGGTCCTCTTAATGTGCCTGTAAAGTGGTGCATCTGATGCATGCATAAAACATGCTGCACCAAAAATGAAATTTCTAAAGAAAAGAAAATGAGTCAAATCCCATTTAAAATGACTTGCAGTTACAATTGTCGGCATGTGGCTATTGAAAAAATAAAGAAAAAAACTGTGTGGGGTCCCCCCCCCCCAGTCCATACCAGGCCCTTTGAGTCTGGTATGAAATTGGAGCGGAACCCCATGCCAAAATCCTAACCAGACCCTTATCCGGGCATGCAGCCTGGCAGGTCAGGAAAGGGGGGGTGCTGTTTTTTTATTTATTTATGCTATTTTTTTATTTATTTATTTTACCCGTACTTTTTTTTTACTGTTCAACTGTCAGCGGGGAAACCCATTGACAGCTGATGACTTATTGGTTGTTAAGGATGCCGTAGCCGGCTTCCCGGCCCTGCTGCTTAACAACCAGCTTACCCTGCACCCTGGTTGGGCAAAGCTTTGTCCAATCACAAACCGTGCAGCACTCGTTCCCCAGACTACGCCGTTTGTGGTGAAACGTACGTCGGGAGGTTGACACTCTGACGTCATCGCCATCCTAGTGTGGACGGGTGCTCGCTATGCCGGCCGGCTATTTTCTGTTTTTAATCTACTTATGTAAGTTTTCTACCTTTTTTTATTAAACTGTCCTGCCAGTATTACACTATGGTCAGTTTCTTTTCATTCACATGCCTGTGAGACGAGAGTTTGGGGTCCTTGCTACATCCTCTTAGCCACGCTGTATGCAGTCAAGTCACACCAGCTGGATTTTCCCATAGCAGAACGGAACATAGGCTGGTTTTTGTTTGCCTTGTGGTAAGCGCAATATTTGTGCGGTGGCGGATCACTGAGTGTGGTGTCTCTTTCATCTTTACCACCAAGTCTGGTTGTGTCCATTCATGGGCTTCTCTCTGTGACTGATTCTGGTCAATTATCATATATAAAGATTTCCATCTACCACATATGGACATCACCTTTTGATTCACAGTTATATGTATGGACTTATATATATTTTTCTGATTATCGCAATGTTTCACATACATATATGAATTTTCTAACAGAGGTTTTTGGGACATCGATATAAGAATATTTCACATATCTTAGGCATTTTTTCACCTCCCTGCCAGCGCACTGCCCCGGTGTGAAAGCATTCATTGATTTTAATGGAAATAGGGTTTCGTGAGCTTTTCAAGGGGCTTTTTTTTAGCTTGAAAGCTCCTGAAAAGTGCCACAGTGTGAAAGGGGTCTAAATGTAGTTCTCAGAGCATGGACACTACTCATCTGTTCTGTGGTTCCGGTGATACCATAGCATTGTGCTGAGATGTAGTGCCAGGCTGCACTAAAGAAGTAGCACGTGCATTCGTTTTTAAGTATAACAGAGGGAAATAAAGCTGTCCTTGATGACTTTGGGATTCTGAAAAAAATGCACACTGGGCCTCCTGTTTCCTTTTACTTGTGTAAACTAGTTAGCTACTATCAGTGAACTGTTGCTATGGATCAGGTGCAGAGTTTAATGCAGAGTATCAAGTAGCTGGAAGCTCAGGTTGCAATTTTTCTTTTACACCGAAGTGTGCAGGACAATGTCACAGCCAGAAGCAAGAAAAAAACCTTCTGAATGACACAGTGAAGCCAAGGTGTTAAATAGATTGTATACCCACCAGTGAGAGCAGAACACTACACAAGCACTTAGTACAGCCCTAAGCAGAGGAAGGAAAGAAAATTAAATTTAAGAGAAGTCTCCTGAGGCAAAAACAATATAATATGGTTAAACTTAAAGTAACCTTTTGAAAATAATAGAATGAAATAGTGCAACTTTTCCTATGCAGACACCCGTATATGGAAGGACCTTTATATGACTTTACTTGGAAATAAAATGAATGGGATTAGTAAAATGCTTTTAAAAAGCACATGCATATAATAAAAATATAAAGATAAAAACAACCCCTTACAACCCATAAATCAATTTACTGTGGCACCAGGATCTTAGTACGGTAAGCCTCCAGTGTAAAGTGAGGCAATTAAAATAAAAACAAGAATACAAGAAAATTCCTAATTTGTGTTAGGAAGACTTGGGGTATTCACTGATTAGATATTGGCTGTACAAATAAAATGAATCAAAACTATGCACACTAAAGTAATTACATGGGATTGTACATCCCCACAAACAACCACCCTCATTCAACACACACCATAACTGTCTGATCACTCATAATAAAGAAAGCCTGAAAACGAAAGTGTGGAAAATGATGGCAGCGCCCCTTTTATTTGGAATTAAAACAGAATATGATAACCTTTATTATACCAGACCTTTAACATTAACACTCAGAGCAATACCACTGTTAAAACTTTAACCAAACCACCTGCTCAGTCTGTCAGGACTCAAACACCAAGTAACTGTACCAACCATCAGGTACCGCCATAAACACTGTCCACCCACACCTGTGAGCCAAATTACCCCAGTGAAGTTAAGCCCCATACATACGATCAAAATATCGTACAAAAAAAATACCGATTTTGAAGCAAGTGATCCCACAATATTCTGATTGCTAGTACACAGCTTTCGTCTGAAATTTTCCAAAGGGACAAACATGAAAAATGTTCTCGTACGATACCAGTACCATACGATTTTTGTTTAATCGGTGCAGTTTTCATCTAAAAATACAATACAAATACATTACATCACTTCCGAATTTTTATTCTGTTGTATGATAATTTTTGTACTTTAGTAACCTATGCATTTTTGATATGGAGACTAGCATGCAAGAAAAAAGCGGACAATCATTTAGGGGAGAGGGGAGATGATAGCTTGACTGAAGATTCAGACTATTGCACCAGATCACAGATGTTGGAACTTATAAAGGAAAGCACTTCAACGCTATTGGTTGCCAAATTTACATTCAAATTTCAGTTTTTTTTTTTAACTACCCAGGATCAGAGCGGTGAGGCTCTTCTGGTAATAGTTGTTCTCTATTACTGACCAGGATGTAAGCCGGGGGCAAGGTGCCACAGGACCTGAAAAGATAAACAGAGAAAGCCAGCAGAAATTCAAAATCTTTTATTGCTTTAATTCAATTAAACTGTTAATCATGAAGCTAATACAGGGAGAAAAAAAGAGGTTGGTGATAAGTTCCATGAGGACACTTGGCTAGCCCTGTATCCCCAGCGTATTCTGAACAAGCAGTAAGAGCATTTTAAAAATCAACATTGTTTTAAAAATCAACATTGTAATAAGCCTAGCATACTTATTATTATTATTATAAATATTATTATTATTATAAATGATTTAGATATTGCCAACAGTTTACACAGCGCTTTACAGCATGAAGGCAGACAATACAATTACAATACAATTTCATACAATAGGAATCAGAGGGCCCTGCTCATTAGAGCTTACAATCTAAGATAAATCATCAGTATACAGTTTATGTAATACAATTTTTCCACTAAACTAATATTTTGGAAAACATGAAAGCGCAAACGCTAACGTTAGAACCGACTATCAGAAAAACGTATATATATATATATATATATATATATATATATATATATATAAACATAGCTGCTTGCATACCAAAGTCTAATACAAACTCAAACAAATACATATATTCAAAAAACGTGATGATGTCACTGTCGCAGGCTCCACCTTGTGTGTTTCGTCACTACCGGACGTCACCTGGAGATCCACCTGGTCAATTTCCAGATGATGTCCGGTAGTGACGAAACGCGCTGGGTGCAGCCTGCAATGGTGACGTCATCAAGTTTTTTCCTCTTAGGAGGTTGATGGACAAATGAACCAGGAAGTGAAGCAAAGCCTGTGGAGACACCACGGTTCTTATCACAAGACATGCTGCTGTATTGCTTATGAGCGGCTTTTATCTTGTGAGCGCAACCCACTTATTTTATTAAATTCATTTATATAAAGTACTGCACTATGGGAGCAATTCAATATAAAATTCAATTTATTATCTTGTAGATGAGAAGGTGATACTCTGAGGTACTGTAAATAACTTTTTACCTGTTACCCAACCGGACATTTTGTGCTGTATTGATTTAATAAAATGCTATATAGATGTTTTGAAAGTGCTATATATTTTGAGTATCTTATTGTGATGGGGTGATTTTAAGTTTTTGACTATATTGACTATATGGAATATAAATGAGTTTTATCCCCTATTTGAGAAGCTGAGCTCTCTAAAAGGTTAATTGCTATGTGTGAAAGGGTGAAGCCGATCCAGGGAGGGCCTTTAAATCTTGGGTTGTTGTGCCATGCAGCCTTACCCTTTGATGAAGTCACAAGGACAACACGTGTCAGAGCGGGGCTGCACAGTAACCAGTAGAGACATTAGAAGTCAGACCAGAATTAATGTGGATGTGGACTGGAAGTGATAAGAACGGGAGATCGGGTGAGATGCTGCATCCACCAGCCTGACTGGTTCTGATTAGGGATGAGCCGAACACCCCCCGGTTCGGTTCGCACCAGAACCCGCGAACGGACCGAAAGTTCGCACGAACGTTAGAACCCCATTGACGTCTATGGGACTCGAACGTTCGAAATCAAAAGTGCTCATTTTAAAGGCTAATTTGCATGGTATTGTCCTAAAAAGGGTTTGGGGACCCGGGTCCTACCCCAGGGGACATGTATCAATGCAAAAAAAACTTTTAAAAACGGCCGTTTTTTCGGGAGCAGTGATTTTAATGATGCTTAAAGTAAAAAAAAAAAAGTGAAATATTCCTTTAAATATCGTACCTGGGGGGTGTCTATAGTATGCCTGTAAAGTGACGCGTGTTTCCCATGTTTAGAACAGTCCCTGCACCAAATGTCATTTTTAAAGGAAAAAATCTCATTTAAAACTGCTTGCGGGTTTAATGTCATGTCGGGTCATGGCAATATGGATGAAAATCAGTGAGACAAACGGCATGGGTACCCCCCAGTCCATTACCAGGCCCTTTGGGTCTTGTATGGATATTAAGGGGAACCCCGCACCCAAATTAAAATAAGGAAAGGTGTGGGGCCACCAGGCCCTATATACTCTGAACAGCAGTATACAGGCGGTGCAAACAAGACAGGGACTGTAGGTTTGTTGTTAAGTAGAATCTGTTTGTAATTTTGAACATTTTTAACGTGTTTAGCTCCAGCCAAAAAATCTTTTCTAAGCTTTTTGGAAAACATAGGGAAGGGTTATCACCCCTGTGACATTTGTTTTGCTGTCTTTCCTCCTCTTCAGAAGATTTCACCTCACTTTTTTGTCCCAATGAAAAATGTTTTTTGAAAATTTGGGTTTTTTTGTGGAACAAGGATTGGAAAGCATCAGTGGAAAGGAGAAATTGTTTTCCCATATTAACTCTTACAGGAGAGAATTTCCCTTCCTAGGGGTAGATTTCATCTCACTTCCTGTTGTCTCCTTCCGTTTGCAAGTAGGAGTCGTTTGTAAGTTAGATGTTTGAAAGTAGGGTCCTGCCCTATATACTCAGCAGAAATTTGGGCCTTAGGTGTTGCTGTGGCCACAACACTGTAAGCCCTCACAGGGCCCTGCTGTGAAATATTAGATCAAGAATTGTAATTACATGCCCCTGTTGAACAGGAGCTGAAAAATTAGGCCTTAGGCACTGGTGCTGGTGCCACAACACTGCAACCCCTCACAGACACTCTAGTTGGAACGCAGGAACGAGCCCTGCTGCAAATTATTGCTTCAAAAATTGTAATTACACGCCCCTGTTAGACAGGGGCAGAAAAATTGGGCCTTAGGCACTGGTGCTGGTGCCACAACACTGCAACCCCTCACAGACACTCTAGTTGGAACGCAGGAACGAGCCCTGCTGCAAAGTATTGCATCAAAAATTGTAATTACACGCCCCTGTTAGACAGGGGCAGAAAAATTGGGCCTTAGGCACTGGTGCTGGTGCCACAACACTGCAACCCCTCACAGACACTCTAGTTGGAACGCAGGAACGAGCCCTGCTGCAAAGTATTGCATCAAAAATTGTAATTACACGCCCCTGTTAGACAGGGGCAGAAAAATTGGGCCCTAGGCACTGGTGCTGGTGCCACAACACTGCAACCCCTCACAGACACTCTAGTTGGAATGCAGGAACGAGCCCTGCTGCAAAGTATTACATCAAAAATTGTAATTACACGCCCCTGTTAAACAGGGGCTGAAAAATTGTGCCTTAGGCACTGGTGGTGGCGCCCAGAACCAAAAATGTTCTTACAAGCTATCAGCGTGATGATTGAGGAGGAAGAGGATAATTACTCAGGGATAGTCACTCAGCATCAGCATAGGCAGTCTTTGAAGGGATCTGAGATTTCAAAAAAAATTATTCGGTTACATCAGCATCAGGTGCTTGGTAGCTGGTGGTGATCCAAGACTCATTCATTTTTATGAAGGTCAGCCGATCGACCGAGTCGGTGGACAGACGCACCCTGTGATCGGTTACCACGCCTCCAGCAGCACTGAATGTGCGTTCCGAAAGAACGCTGGATGCAGGACAGGCCAGTAGCTCAATTGCATACTGTGCAAGCTCTGGCCAGTGATCCATCCTCAAGACCCAGTAACCCAGAGGATTTTCGGTGGGAAAGGTGTCCAAGTCTGATCTTGCCCCTAGGTATTCCTGCACCATGTAAAACAGACGCTGGCGATGGTTGCTGGAACCGATCATACCTTGGGGCTGCGGACCAAAAAATTGTCTGAACGCATCGGTCAGACGGCCACCTTCTCCACCGCTCCTTCTTTGACTGACCGAAGCCTCAGCAACACGTTGTCCAGAAACAGGAGTTTGTAACCTCCCAGTCTCTGGGAACGCGTTGCACAGACCTTTCTGCAAGGCCTCCCGAAGATGTTTCATCCTCTGCTCCCTCTGCGATGGCAAGATAAGGTCCGCAACCTTACCCTTGTAACGTGGATCAAGGAGGGTTGCCAGCCAGTATTGGTCCTTCTCCTTGATACCACGAATACGAGGATCCTTACGCAGGCTTTGCAGGATCAGGGAGGCCATGCAGCGTAGGTTTGCTGAGGCATTCGGTCCGGAGTCCTCTGGGTCACTAAGAACGACATGGTCCGCAGCCACCTCCTCCCAGCCACGTACAAGTCCATGTGTTTCTTGGGACTGATCCCTTAAAGACTGCTGCTGATGCTGAGTGCCAGGCTCCACCTCCATACTGACACAATCTTCCTCCTCCTCCTCTTCCTCCTCGTCCTCTTCCTGTGTGATCGGCGGGCACGCAGGAACACTGTCTGGATAAAGGGGGCCTTGAGAGCTAAGGAAGTCCTCCTCTTCCTGCCTCTGTTCTGCCTCAAGTGCCCTGTCCATTATTCCACGCAGCGTGTGCTCCAACAGGTGGACAAGGGGGACAGTGTCACTGATGCATGCACTGTCACTGCTCACCATCCTCGTGGCCTCCTCGAATGGTGACAGGACAGTGCATGCATCCCTGATCATGGCCCACTGGCGTGGGGAAAAAAAACCAAGCTCCCCTGACCCTGTCCTGGTGCCATAGTCGCACAGGTACTCATTGATGGCCCTCTGCTGCGTGTGCAGCCGCTGCAGCATGGCCAACGTTGAGTTCCACCTGGTGGGCATGTCACAGATTAGGCGGTTCTTGGGCAGGTTAAACTCCTTTTGGAGGTCCGTCAGCCGAGCACTGGCATTATATGACCGGCGGAAATGCACACAGACTTTCCTGGCCTGCCTCAGGACATCCTGTAAGCCCGGGTACCTGCCCAAGAACCGCTGCACCACCAAGTTAAGGACGTGAGCCAAACAGGGCACATGGGTCATTTGTCCCTGTCGGAGGGCAGAGAGGAGGTTGGTGCCATTGTCGCAAACCACCATTCCTGCCTTAAGTTGGCGTGGCGTCAACCACCTCTGAACCTGCCCCTGCAGAGCTGACAGAACCTCTGCCCCAGTGTGGCTCCTGTCCCCCAAGCACACCAGCTCAAGCACCGCATGGCATCTTTTGGCCTGCGTACTTGCGTAGCCCCTTGAACGCCTACGGAGCACCGCTGGTTCCGAGGAAGAGGCCATGGAGGAAGAAGAAGAGGAGGGGGTGGAGGAGAGAGGTGTGTCACAATCAGCATTTTGGAGGCGTGGTGGCAGAACAACCTCCAACACTACTGCACCTTGTCCTGCATCCTTCCCAGCTGCCAGCAGAGTCACCCAATGCGCCGTGAAACTTAGGTAACGTCCCTGTCCATGCCTGCTGGACCATGAGTCAGCGGTAATATGCACCTTACCGCTGACCGCCCTGTCCAGCGAGGCATGGACATTGCCTTCCACATGCCGGTAGAGAGCCGGAATCGCCTTCCGTGAGAAAAAGTGGCGTTTGGGTACCTGCCACTGAGGAACCGCACATTCCACAAACTCACGGAAGGGGGCAGAGTCTACCAACTGAAAAGGCAGCAGTTGAAGTGCTAGCAATTTTGCCAAGCTAGCATTCAACCGCTGGGCATGTGGATGGCTGGGAGCAAACTTCTTTCGGCGGTGCAGCAGCTGGGGCAGGGAAATTTGCCTGGTACAATCTGACGTCGGTGTACCAAAAGCAGATTGCCCACAAGTACTTGGCTGTGACACACCTAATTCTACACCTTCATTCCTCTCACTGCAGGTCTCAGAGAGGACTGAAGGTCTAGTGGGGTTGGAAATCTCAGCTGATGAGGAGCAAGGAGAGATCCTCTTTGTTCTTTGGTGTGGGTCTTTTAGATACGCTTGCCAACGAACTGCATGGCAGGTCAACATATGTCTGGTCAAGCATGTGGTACCCAAGCGGGAGATATTTTGGCCACGCGAGATACGCTTGAGACATATGTTGCAAATAGCAGCGGTGCGATCTGATGCACTCGTCTCAAAAAAGGCCCACACCAAAGAACTTTTTGAATAACGCGCAGAGACTGCAGCGCCCTGCACATGTGGAGCTTTGGGGTGTGATGCAGTCAATGTGTTGCCCTTAGGCTGGCCCCTGGAGGGCATCCTGCCTCGTTGGTGATGTGCTGCCGCCTCCTCCTCCTCCTCCTCCTCCTCCTCCTCCTCCTCCTCCTCTCTCCTATCAGGCACCCACGTTGAGTCAGTGACCTCATCATCCCCTCCCTCCTCATCACTGGAGCAAACCTGGCAGTATGCTGCAGCAGGGGGAGCATGACTGCCAGATTGCTGTCCTTCTTGGGCACCCCCTCTGTCCGCGCTCATGTTACTGCCTTCATCGAGCTCAGTATCGTCATCAGAGCCTTCCAAACGCTGGGCATCCTCCTGGAGCATGTACCCAACACTGTGGTCAAACAGTTCGAGGGAATCCTCATGAGGACATGGTGGAGCTAGGGAAGGAGTCACTGATGACATTGAGCTGAGGGAAGAGGCCGCTGCTTTGCCAGACAAAGCACCCTGGGCATGGGTGAGAGAGGATGAGGAGGATGAGGACGGCTTGGTCATCCACTCGACCAAGTCTTCCGCATGTTGTGGCTCAACATGGCCAGCTGCCGAAAAAAAGGCCAAGCGTGTCCCATGGCCACGTGCTGATGAGGATGCACCGTCTCCACGACCAGCACTAGACACAGAGCCTGCTTGCCCTCTCTTATTGGCTTGTGACTGTCTGCCTCTCCTTCTTGGCCTTCCAGACATACTAATGGCCTGTAGCTGCACTAAGCTGGGATAGAACACCTGTAATTTTCTTCAAGTAGCTTTATATACTGTAACCAGACAAGCCTGCCTGTCAGTAGGAAGATAACAGGAACGGATCTAGCTGAACACTGTGAGCAGGACGCACTGTACTAAATGTAAATAGTCTAGCTGCCTGACCGTGGTACTAATAGGATCAAATAGAACACCTGTAATTTTCTTCAGGTAGCTTTATATACTGTAACCAGACAAGCCTGCCTGTCAGTAGGAAGATAACAGGAACGGATCTAGCTGTACACTGTGAGCAGGACGCACTGTACTAAATGTAAATAGTCTAGCTGCCTGACCGTGGTACTAATAGGATCAAATAGAACACCTGTAATTTTCTTCAGGTAGCTTTATATACTGTAACCAGACAAGCCTGCCTGTCAGTAGGAAGATAACAGGAACGGATCTAGCTGTACACTGTGAGCAGGACGCACTGTACTAAATGTAAATAGTCTAGCTGCCTGACCGTGGTACTAATAGGATCAAATAGAACACCTGTAATTTTCTTCAGGTAGCTTTATATACTGTAACCAGACAAGCCTGCCTGTCAGTAGGAAGATAACAGGAACGGATCTAGCTGAACACTGTGAGCAGGACGCACTGTACTAAATGTAAATAGTCTAGCTGCCTGACCGTGGTACTAATAGGATCAAATAGAACACCTGTAATTTTCTTCAGGTAGCTTTATATACTGTAACCAGACAAGCCTGCCGGTCAGTAGGAATTTAACAGGAACGGATCTAGCTGAACACTGTGAGCAGGACGCACTGCACTAAATGTAAATAGCAGGAACGGATCTAGCTGAACACTGTGAGCAGGACGCACTGCACTAAATGTAAATAGTCTAGAAGATAACAGGAACGGATCTAGCTGAACACTGTGAGCAGGACGCACTGCATTAAATGTAAATAGTCTAGATAGAAGATAACAGGAACGGATCTAGCTAAACTGAATACAGTGTATATATATATATGCAACACCTGGGATGCATATATATACACAATACACTGTAAGTGCAGCTAACTGACTGACTGTTCTGCCTAATCTATCTAACTCAAATCAAATGACACTGTCTCTCTCTCTCTCTATCTCTCAGCACACCGGAACACACACTACACAGGGCCGCCGTGCAGGCGGCCTTATATAGTGTGGGGTGTGTACTAAATGCCCTGAGCCGTAATTGGCCAAAGCCACCCTGGCTTTGGCCAATTACAGCTCTCTCTACTGACAGCGCTGTGATTGGCCAAGCATGCGGGTCATAGTGCATGCTTGGCCAATCATCAGCCAGCAATGCACTGCGATGCCGCAGTGAATTATGGGCCGTGACGCGCCACACGAATTTAGCGCGAACGGCCCATAACGTTCGCAATTCGGCGAACGATCGAACAGCCGATGTTCGAGTCGAACATGGGTTCGACTCGAACACGAAGCTCATCCCTAGTTCTGATGACTCTGAATCACTTAAAATGCAATATTGATGAACGCAGTTTTATTGATGTTTGAGAGTGTCATTTTAATCAGTTGTATTTTAATAAACAGTATTTGCAATATTACGCTATGGAAGCTTTTCTTTCCTCTAAGTCCCAGTGGCATTATGAGGGGTGAGAGTGAATTAAAAAGATATAGATCAGAGGAGCCACTAGATTTTAAGGGCTTTTTACTAATCATGAAAATGAGAGGCAAATTTCAAATTGAAAACATGATAATCACTGTAACAAGCAATCGCAGTGTCCCTAACCCCCCTCCCCACTATGGTGACAATGAACTACTCTGATGGCAGTATGTAATAAAAAAAATGAAAAAACTAAAAAAAAAATCAAAAAAGAAAAAATAATGTTAATAAAAATGGAATATAAAATTATTTGTTTGTTTGTTTTTTACAAACTGTCACCAGTCAGTATCCCTGATCACCACCACGCTCATATTATGAAGCTGTACAATAAAAATAAATTTCTTCATTTTCCAAACAATTGTGACAAAAATCACAGCTTCAAAAAACTCAGCATGCCTCTTACTAAATATCTCGGACTGTCTACTTTCCAAAAATTGGTAATTTGGGGGGTATTTGTACTATCCTGGCATTTTAGGGCCTCAAGAAATTTGATAGGCCGTCAGTACATCAGGACTAATCGATTTTCAAATATATATGCCATAGTTTGTAGACTCTATAACTTTCACACAGATTAAATAATATACACTGATTTGGGTTATTTTTACTATATAAATGTAGCAGAATAAATTTTGGCCTAAATTTATGAAAAAAAGATTTTTTGTTTGTAAAACTTTATAACAGAAACTTTGAAAAATGTGTTTTTTTTTCATAATTTTCTCTCTTAGTATGAAAAAAAAAATATATACATTTAATTTTGGTACAGTATTGTATGACCGAGCAATTGCCAGTTAAAGCAGCACAGTGTAAAAGTGTACAGCATACTAAATCATACCAATTATACCACAATATATAAATAAAAAGGCCAATACTAAAAAACATTTTCACATAGAAAAGGTGCTCCCTTAATGTGTATAATACCACAAAGAAACTATAATATGTTGAAAGCAGCATTAATCCTATACTCAAAGTGCTAACGCTTAAATGAACCATGCAAATATCAAGTTATATACACAACAAAAACATAAATTGCTATATTCCATAATCTGCATAAAATATATTAGTGCAATAATATGCCATAGAGTGCATAAAAGTCTCCATTCCACCATGTGTTTACAAACTGTACACACCAGAGGTAAATAATCAAATAACAAAAAACAACCAAAGTCCATTAAGTGCTCCACTCAAAAGTGAACTTTCATATGTGATCAATCCACCCCCAAAAAGTAAAAATTTTGTGCACACTCCTTTGGATAGCCTTAAACTCACCATAAGAGATGGACAAAAGGTCAATAGCGCATTAAGGTGTTAAACATCCTCTCCTTCTCCTTTACAGACCCGGATTTGCTCTACTTATAGAAAAGAAACGGGGGGGAGACTCATCGTGTAAAACCATAAAAACCTTCAATCCATATATATTGCTACACACTGATTGCGTCATGTTAGATTTTTGGGTTTTAACAGCCAAAGTAATTTTTACTATTTTAGGTTTGTATATTTCTGATTATCATAGGTAATTATGCTTAGTTACTTTATCATGTAGTTCTACTGTAATGCACTGCGAGTTTGGTACATGCTTTTTCCCTATCAGCCTGGTCAAGTTTAGGTCCCGGGATCATTTTCGCCACTATGCGGCCGCCCAGCACTACATTCCCTAATCCTTAGGGTTGTATGCGCACTCTGGGTTCACCAGGGGTTAACTCCCCCTGTAGGACCCACGGTTACAGCTGCGCTCCTTATCTCATAGCGTCAGGCTGTCTCCTTGCCGACGCTGAGATGGGGAGCATGCGCAGTCTGTACCGAGCGGCCGGCTTGGATGACGTCACCTCGGCGTTCGCTGATTGGTTGACTACAAGCGGGGCGTGTGCACAAATAGGCACGCCACTCAGCATCCCTCTATACAGCTCCTGGTTACGGCCGCTCTCTACTTAGGCGGCTGTGTCTCTGCAGATCCAGGTCTGCTCCATATTAGCAGCAGGTACGTCCTCCAGCATAGACCATGTCACTGGCATATCTATCTGTGCTTTTCCTCCCTTCTCTCCTCTGTGTTTGCCTCCTCCCTGCTAGACCTCCCTGCTGTTTTCTCTTATACTAACTATTCATTTATTAGCATATATATACACATTACCTCTAATAATTCAGTCCTTTTATTTACTTACATGTCACTAGGTCCCGCACTACCAACTCACATTTGGGAGATGCAATCACCCTCGGCGACCATATATATAAAATGTTTGTGACTGCTGTGTTTTTCTACACATCCCAGTAATCCGTCACTGTTACCTACTTGACGGTCTGGTAAGTACTATGGGCTACTAGATGTTTACAGCACTACATACTATAGTGCAAGTTTTAAGTTCATATTCCTGGCAGGTGTCCATCCCATCCCTCCTCCATCCCTTCCTTTCCTCACATTCAACTACTATATCACTACCCTCACGGTAAGTACGTGGAACTTTTGATATTGTCAAATTTATTATACTCATGATGTCGATGTTTATAGAGCCCATTAGTACCCACCAGATATCTGATGTATTACGTATACCTACATTTTTTACTACAATCCATTGTTCCCTATTACACTATATGGTATTCATGTGCGTTTATTGTTAACAACTCCCCCCTTCCTTTCTGTTCCAACCCTCTTTTCTTCTTTCCCCCCCCTCTTTTCCCTCCTCCTTCCCCTCTTTTTCCTTTTCCCTTTTATTATTTCCTTTCCACTCCTCCTCCTCCTTCCTCTCCCATCTTTTCCTACCCGGCCCTTCCCTCCCCTCTCTACTATCCTTTCCCTCTTCCCCCCCCCTTCTCTTTCTTTTCCTTCTGTTAGGTACCTGGTAGTTGAGCCCGACTGATGAAAGGAGACCTCTCTTAAGCACTGGTTCAGAAGCCACTGGAGTGGGGACAGCAGTCTACTGAGCACAGTGGGTAGGAGTGCCTGATGCAGTTTCTTGCGATGACCAGCGCAGGAGCTGATGAGACTTCCTTCAGGGAGGCTGTATAGCGGATGCGGGCAGGCAGAATCGGATCCGTTAGCAGGCAGGAGAAGGATGTTGCAGCAGCAGAACCTGGAGCTGGAAGAGCAGGTGGTGAGCAGCGTCACAGGACACAAGCAAAGCAGAGTCAAACAGTCCGTATCAGCAGGAGATCAGGCAGGTATATGGCAGAAGGGATGATCACAGAATAGTCAGGCAGGCAGGTAATCGGCAACGGGTAACAGGATACAGCAAGGTCAGGCAGGCCGGGTCGGGTAGGAGATAGCAGAATAGTCAGACGGAGCCGGGTCAATTCACAATAGTAACAACAGGCAGATACAGAACTCAGGTGCAGAGCTGCAGACGAACAGCACCTGATAGAAGTAACTGACATCTATTTAAAGGGACTTTGGCGCCAAACAGCGCTAGCGCGAACGGGCGCGCGCACGCGCGAACGGGCGCACGCGGAAGCGCGCCAGCGCCCCCCAGTGGGAAATTTGGCTGAATTGCTCTGGGAAAGCCTGCGTGCACGTATGTTAGCCCGATGACCACCAACACGTCCCTGACACCTTCTTTCTTTCCCCCTTCCCTCCCCTTTTCTTTTTCCCTATCCTGATTTACCTTCCCCTTTCCAAACCCCCCCTTCTCTCTTCCATCTTATTTTCCTCCCCCCCTTTCTTTTTTCCCCCTCCCGCCAATTGACATATTGGTTACTTAGAATTATTTGGTCCCCTGGCTATCTTTATACATCAAATTCGCTTATTACATTACCAGTACATACAAAATATAAAATATTCCATTGCTACTATGTTGCATGCGTCCCCATAGTGGACGAATATTTCTTGGGTCCTTTCGGACTAGGACTGGCTCATTAGGTTTTCCATCTTTGCCTGCCCAAATTCACAGTGTTTTTCGATTTGTACTGATATGACATTTTTGGTTTATGTTTTATATTTATGAATTTATATTTATTCTATGTCTTATGTTTCAGTTCCATGCTCCTGAAGAAGCGCTAGGCGCGCAACATGTTGAGCTGTAAATACTAACATCTATCTAGCTCCTTGTTAAATCTTATACCCCTTGATGAAATGATGTTTGTCTCATTCTTGAATTACCAGTTATTTCATTGAGCTATGTATGGTCTATATTGTTGTAACCATTTTCATGGACTGAATTGTATACAGATTTCTGGGATCTGTTTTTTCTCTTTTTAACAATATTTTGTATTTCAATAAAAGTTAGTTTTTAACTGTACAACATTTGTTATCGTGCCTAAAAAGTCCAAGCCCACATATTGCTTTTTTCTATTCTATCCAATCATAGGACGTGGCACAGAATACTCCATAAGTATCCGCAGTACCACTCTGCGTTGATACTACATTTCTGTATAAAAACCTCTTTTTTTCACAATTTATATGCACTCACATTTGCTGGTGTCCATAGATTACTGGCACAATCAAAAAGTATAGACATACAGTGGAAGCTGCAGCCGCTCCGTTCCGCTATACAGACACAGTTCACAAAGCACTCCCTAGTGACACATTTAACCCTTTGATTGCCCCTGATGTTAACCCCTTCCCTGCCAGTGTCATTAGTACAGTTACACTGCATATTATTTAGCACTGATCACTGTATTGGTGTCACTGGTCCCCAAAAAAGTGTCAAACGTGCCACTTAGTGTCCGATTTGTCCGACGCAATGTCGCAGCCCCGCTATAAGTTGCTGATAGCTGCCATTACTAGTAAAATAAATAAATAAATAAACATTCCATAAAAATATCCCATAGTTTGTAGGCACTATAACTTTTGCACAAACCAGTCAATGTACACTTATAGGGATTTTTTTTTTACCAAAAACATGTAGCAGAATACAAATTGGCCTAAATTGATGAAGAAATTTGATTTTTTTAAATGCTTTTGTTGGGTAGGTTTTATAGCAGAAAGTAAAATATATTGTTTTTTTGTTTTTTTTTTCAAATTGTCTGTCTTTTTTTGTTTATAACGCAAAAAATATATGTAGAAGAATACATATTGGCCTAAACTGGGGAAAAAATTAGCTTTTTTAAAAAAAAATTGGAGATATTTATTATAGCAAAAAGTACAAAATATTGTGTTTTTTTCAAAATTGTCGGTCTTTTTTTGTTTATAACGCAAAAAAATAAAAACCGCAGAGGGGATCAAATACCATCAAAAGAAAGCTCTATTTGTGGGAAAAAAAGGACATCAATTTTATTTGTGTGCAGTGTTGCACGACCGCGCAATTGTCAGTCACAGTAACGCAGTGCCGTATCTCAAAAAATGGCATGGTCATGAAGGGGGGTAAACCTTCCGGGGCTGAAGGGGTTAATGCAAATGAGAGCCGCTCAGAGCCTAAACCAGTCGATCCCGCCCCCCCACAGCCCAGAGATCCACTGAGAGGGGTGGGGGGGAGCAGAGTCAGCAGTCGCCAGATCTCTGCTCACGGGGCACTGAGAACTGAGTGATCAGCAGTGTTTGATCACTCAGCCTTAGAGCCGACGAGGGACAGATGCAGCATCGAACTCGGACCGATGCTGCATCCACCTAGATAAGTATGATTTTGAAAAAAAAAAATAACCATACTTCTCTTTTAAATGCTTGTTCAGTTCAGGTTGTAAGGAATAAGCTGAAATACTTACCTTGTTCTTTGTTCTTTGCTTTCACTTCATTGGTCCCTCAAATCTTCTCTTTTTCACTGGGTGTGCACTCACGTTGTTTCCAGCATCACTCCGTACAATGCAAGACCAGCAGTCCTATATTGATCATGGAAACATCAGGGGCCAGCCCACATACCAGGAACGGAGGAGTGAGGAGTGTGCCAGCTGTAGGGGTGGAAAGAATAAAGTAGGTATTTCAGTGTAGTCCCTACCACCTAGGCTAAAAGAGCATTTAACCCTTGCAGTGCTGTGCCTTACTAATTGTCTAGAGTTCAGCTTTAATTAGGCATTAAAAGAGAAGTTTGGAATTAAAAAAAAACAAAAAAAACACCACATCTAGGTGAATGTAGCATTGGTCCAATGATGCAGCTGTCCACTGCTGCCTCTAAGAATGAGAACCGAGTGATCAAAAACCGTTTCTCGGTCTTCAGCAAACAGAGAACCAGTGACTGTCAGTCACTGGCTCTCTGCTCTGCCCAGCCAGTGCTCACTGGAGTGCCGGGCTGTGGAGGGGGCAGAAGTGGCTGGCTCAGACTCTCAGTGGCTAAGCTGAGAGTCTGAGCCCGCTGTCAGCTGAAAATGGGTCAGAGAAGTTCAGAACGAAGTGCACTCCTGTAATCTATAGGAGAAGTAGGGCCAAAAGAGCTGTGGCCCTACTTCTCTTTTAAAAAATATTCTATATATAATGTAACTTACATATATTTTTTTGCAGGGGTGTTATATTTGATGAAGTTCAAGCTGAACAGGGTAGTCTATGCAGTAAGGACATACTGTATATTAGGTCTTTAAGCAAGCAAACTTTAAAACTGCTTTAGATGCATTTTTTTAATTAGCAGTCTTTTCTAGCTGCATCAAAGAGCAACAATCCCCTTGGGAAAACAGCCTTCTCTCTGTTATCGCTTGACTTTGTACACTTTCTGGCATTTCAGCATTCAAAAGCGTGCACACACGTAAATGGAATCAGGTGGGAATGCACGTTTAAAAAACAAGCTTTTTTTTTTTTTTTTTTGTTGAAGAGCACATTTTTACACCTTTGCCTTTTAGGGACTTGAAGCCTAAGTCTTCCATCAGACTTTTTAGGAAACATACAAAATCTGATTTCTCAATGCAACATGTGTATTATTGCAAATGGCCAGGCTGTGTGCTTTTAAAACGATAATCTTAAATTTCAGTATTCAGCTCAACTTTATGTTCTTCCTGTGGATACTTTTAGTAGGCCTTAAACTCAAATGATCTGAAAAATATTGCTTTGCTGCCATCTAATGGCTTTATATGGTTAATGCATGCTTTGTAGTCCCAGCTTGCTTAAAGTGAATCTGGCATGCATTTTAAACTTTTGAAAATTACACTACTGCTTAAAACCATATTAACATTATGTGTAAGAACTCCCCCCCAGGATATACACTTTGCAAGTGAATTTTCAAGGCAATGTGCACCCAAACTTAGTGAATGGGGTAAAAGAAAAGAAAAAAAACTATGACTTCCCATCATCCAATTATGTGCAAGCAAAAATAGTGTTTTTTTTGCATGTGATTAAGTAAATTTAGCAGAGTGAAACTTCACCACATTCACTAAGCTCTTGGGCAAATTCCCTTGACAGTGAACAGCCTATTTGCCTTTAGAAAATGAACCCTATAGAATAGTATGTAAAGCATAACTTTAATAAATAAAAGCAATGTATAATAGATTACCAGCTGCAAAAGAGAAGTGGATCCTTAACCACTTCAGCCCCGGAAGTTTTGGCTGCTCAATGACCAGGCCATTCTTTGAGATACGGCACTGCATCGCTTTAACTGATAATTGCGCGGTCGTGCGATGTTGTACCCCAAAAAAATCACATTCTTTTTTTCCCACAAATAGAGCTTTCTTTTGGTGCTATTTGATCATCTCTGCGGTTTTTATTTTTCGAGCTATAAACAAAAAAAGACAGACAATTTTGAAAAAAACACCATATTTTGTACTTTTTGCTATAATAAATATCCCCATTTTTTTTTTAAAAGCAAATTTTTTCCTCAGTTTAGGCTAATATGTATTCTTCTACATATTTTTGGTAATAAAAACCACAATAAGCGTATATTGATTGATTTGCAAAAACGTTATAGCGTTTACAAAATAGGGGAAAGATTTATGGCATTTTTATTATATTATTTTTTTTACTAGTGATCAGCGGTGATCAGCAATTTTTTATCAGGACTGCAACATTATGGCGGACAGATCGGACACTTTTGACACATTTTTGGGACCATTGGCATTTATACAGCGATCAGTGCTATACAAATGCACTGATTACTGTGTAAATGTCACTGGCAGGGAAGGGTTAACAGTAGGGGGTGATCAAGGTGTTACCTAGGGAGTGATTCTAACTGTGGAGGGATGGGACTGCCTGGGAGAGGAGGGCGATCGTTGTTTATACTCAGTATGAACAACAGATCGCTCTCCTCACCCCTGACAGTTCGGAGATCTGTCTGTTTACATTGACAGATCTCTGTTCTGTCTCTGTGTGGAGCGATTGCAGGTGCCAGGCAGTCATCGTGACCGCCAGGCATGCGCATTGGCTCTGGTGTTGCGCTGCGTGTACACGCGCGCCCCCTAGTGGTCAACAGGCAAACCGACGTACAGCTACGTTGGTTCACCCAGGGGAGCCAACCTGCTGCAGTATAACTGCGGCGGATGGTCGGGAAGGGGTTAACGTAAACATTATATACCACTCAACACAGGGTAACTCTAACTACTAAGATAAAACTATGCTATAGAGCATAAAGGAGAAGTTTAGGAATGAACAAAAAAAAAAAGAAATTGACTATACATACTCACCTCTTTGGCTGCAGCATTGCTGTGATGCTGCAGCTGTCCCCCTCAGCTCTATGGCCGAGCACTGAGTGATCACATGATAGCTAATTGCTGGTCAGCAGAGAGAGGCGACTGTCAGTCATCTCTCTCTGCCCTGCCCCTCCAGCACTCACTGGAACGCCAAACTGGCGAGGGGGCAAGAGAAGCTGAATCAGGCTCTCAGCAATGTGCTGAGAAGTTGAGTCAGCTGCCAGTCAGGCATCTGGGTGGATCCCAACATTATTCTTGGGATCCTTCAGAGCCTGCTTTGAGAGAAAATCGGAAGTTTTTTCCTGCACAGAGGTGCAAATAGGAAGCCTTTACACAACCAGGGGCTGACTGGCAACTTTTGGCCCAGGGGGCAAGTACAACCCAGAGGCCCATGGCGCAGTGACTCGGCCCTCCCTCACAATCTCTCTCTTCCCTGCCTCCTCCCGACCCCACAACTACATAGGATGCTGGGAGGAAGTGATATGCCCTGTACACACGATAGGTTTTTCCAACAACAAAATCCATTGTTGGAAATTCCGATCGTGTGTATACAATTCCGACACACAAAATTCCATGCATGCTCGGAATCAAGCAGAAGAGCCGCACTGGCTATTGAACTTCATTGTTCTCGGCTTGTCGTACGTGTTGTACGTCACCGCGTTCTTGACGTTTGGAATTTCCGACAACATTTGTGTGACTGTGTGTATGCAAGACAAGTTTGAGCCAACATCCGTTGGAAAAAAATACACGGTTTTGTTGTCGGAAAATCCTATCGTTTGTACAGGGCATTGGTGGAGGTGTCATTTCTGCCCTTATCACTTACTCCCTGCCAGCACTACTGTGGAACCAGCCAGCCAGCCCTACTGGAAAAAACTCTGCTCCTCCCACCCCCAGCCAGATCCTAGTGTATTCTTGTCCTGCATACTACAGTAGTGAGAACAGGTAAGTGGACGGTCTCATGGCTGCTGCGTGCATGATATTAGTATTACTGACGGTGACGTATGCACTGTTCACGTAAAATTACATATACATGGTACTGCATAAAATTGTGTAGTACCCATAGTTGCCATCATTTAAACAAAAAGGACACCTTTTTCACTGTGCATTCAGAAAGCCATTGTAGGTGGAGAATGTACTTTAATTAGGGGAAGGGCATTCATTTAAAGTAGGCATGCTTTTACAAGCGGCATATCTTTAACCTAATGCCATACTTTAATTAATCATATAAGAAAGCTGTAAACAAATACATCAAAACACTGGTAGAAACAATGAGCATATAAAAACAGAGTCCCAGACTGCAGACATTAATTACATAAACAATCATTCTACATAGTAAAGAAATTCAGGTGTAAAATCACTACATGAGTAAAAATTAAGTAATGAAGTTGTACTGTCCAACATAATATGCCCAACAAGTATACACCTGGTCAGATTATTTGGCAGTATAGTGGCAGGCCAGGGCTGTATAGTGGAAGCGCTAACCCCTGTTTTATATTTCTAAATACACCACTTATGTTATACCATTGGATGAATATTGATTAAATTATCTTATGTGCGATATACTAGTGCCTACATACATTTTTTCATATATATCTCCCCTTTTTAGTATATACACTTCTTCAAATATTGAAGATTTGAAAAAGATCTTAATCATTATTAATTATGAGTGAATTAAAGGCTATATATACAGATCTAATAAAAATTAAGATATGACTATGGTATGTTAAAATGTTTTTAAAAAGTTTTAAATGTTGATAAAATGTATAGGAACATAAGGATTGTTAAAACTTTTCAATCCAGTTACATGGAATGAGCCTGGCGAGGCAAAGAGGATCAGGACTATACATGAGTTTAAACTGCACCGGGGTGAACTTTTGAGGTGGTGTCTACTATTAATGTAATTTCCGGAGACACTGAGTAGGGGGGCCAATAAGAATAAAAAACTCTGAGCATAGGCAAAACATTAATCAAAATGGTGGAACAATTACTTCCAGTAGCGCGGAGGAAATGATTGATCCTAAAGAAGTAATCCAGGGTATAAATAAAGTGACACACCAAAACAAAGCAGCTTTCTGATGATGCAATTGTATTTGCGAAACGCGCAGAGGCTGCTGGGAAAAAATACTACGTCACTTCCTGCCGGGCGATATCGAGGCTTGAGACGCACGCCGGCATAGGAGACACACAGGGACATACGGCAATACCTTACCCATCCAAAACGCTGGAAAAGTTTGGTTCCAACTTATGGGCACAGGGAAATGTAAGTTTACAGTCTCTTTTATAACCTTTTAAGAATAAACGGTACTTACATACTGCGCAATTATTACTGTTTATTTTTTATGAGGATGGATACCTCTTGTACTTATTTCATTGGGAGTAGTCTAGATCAACATCCTGAGCGGAGTGGTTATCCCTATTAATGAACCAAAGGCGTGTTTTTATCGATATCTGGTGAGTGGTCAATCCATATGGTGGTGGTGTTGTCACCAAATTGGTGGATTAGTCACACGGAATCACGGATGTGGGACAAAAGTGCACGGGTATAGTTTAATCACAGAGGAGAAATTATACTGAGATTGATTAATCAGCTGGCACATTTAAACCAGCAACAACATTGGGCACTTATAGATTTTTTATTTATTTATTATTGTAAATTATCTTTTGTTTTGATTGATTCACCTGTAACATTTTTTGCATATTATTTAATGGTTTGATGATTGCACACATGCGGCATAGGCACTAGTATATCGCACATAAGATAATTTAATCAATATTCATCCAATGGTATAACATTGCTGTATTAGAAATATAAAACAGGGGTTAGTCAACACTTTGTGGTTATTATTATTATTTCTTTCCACCCAAAGGTAGAACATTTTTTGACTGCAGCAAACGAAATAAGGTTTCACAATAGTTAGGTTAAAATTTATTATTATATATATACATTTATTTTTTTTACATAATTTTATTTTTATAAACTTTGTTGCGCCGGTAGCACATATATTTGATTTAACTGTATAGTGCAGGCTAGAACAGTATAGTGACAGGCTAGGGCTGTATAGTGACAAGCTTGGGCTGTATAGTGACAGGCTAGAACAGTATAGTGACAGGCTAGGGCTGTATAGTGACAAGCTTGGGCTGTATAGTGACAAGCTAGAACAGTATAGTGACTGTTCTAGCCTGTATAGGGGTGGGCTAGTGCTGTATAGGGGTGGGCTAGTGCTGTATAGGGGTGGTCTAGTGCTGTATAGTGACAGGCTAGGGTAGTATAGGGGTGAGCTAGGGCTGTATAGTAGCAGGCAAGGGCTGTAATGGGGCAAGATAGGGCAGTATAGTGACAAGCTAGGAATGTATAGTGGCAGGCTATAACAGTATAGTGACAGGCTAGAGCAGTATAGTGACAGGCTATGGTAATTTAGAGACAGGCTAGGGTAGTATAGAGACAGGCTAGGGCTGTGTAGTGATGGGCTAGGAGTGTATAGGGGCGAGCTAGGGTAGTATAGAGATGGGGTAGGGCTTTATAGGGGCGGCATAATGGTGTATAGGGGTGAGCTAGGGGTGTATAGGGTTGGGCTAGGGCAGTATAGATGCGGGCTAGGGCTGTATAGGGAAGGGGTAGGGTAGTATAGAGGCAGGCTAGGGTAGTATAGAGGCAAGCTAGGGGTATATAGAGGAGGGCTAGGGTAATATAGAGGCAGGCTGGGGGTGTATAGAGGTGGGCTAGGGTAGTATAGAGGCAGACTAGGGGTATATAGTGGTGGGCTAGGGTAGTATAGAGGCAGGCTAGTGTGTACAGAGGTAAGCTAGGGTAGTATAGAGGCAGGCTAAGGTAGTATAGAGGCTGCCTAGGGTAGTATAAAGACAGGCTAGGGTAGTATAGAGGAGGGCTAAGGATGTATGGGGCGAGCTAGGGGTATACAGGGGAGGGGTAGGATAGTATAGGTACAGGCTAGGGCCGTATATTGATTTTTAGTTTCAGGATTACAGGTTAGCAACATTTGGGCTTATGAATAAATTAAATGACCTTAGCAACCAGACATCAGATCAGCAGCCACTACTAAAATATCATGGATTCCCTCTGTGCTCTGTCATATATCCTTGTCTTGTCAATATTTCTATCGCACATGTTCCTGGAAAGTATGGCTCCTAAAATGGTGGGTGCTGTAGTGATTACCAGTTGAGTCCTGGAAACATCAAGCACTAGTGTTGATCCATAGTGTGCTGGCGAATATGTTCGCTTGCCTGCCATATATTCTGCCACAACAGAACTAACTTACCAGGTGACCTCCCTGGTGATCTCTCTTGCCTGTGCCAGAGAAGAAGGCTGCTCAGGAACAAGGCTGGCTGCGCCTCTTCCTCGAGTCCCACCCAATGGAAATGCATGCCTCGCAGGCTCCGCCCCTATTCTCGGTCTCTCGTGGGTACCCAGGCCCCTGCAGCACCACTGCTCTTTATGCATGTCAGTCTGACTCTGTGTGCAAGCAGCGCTGGGGCAAGAATGAGTACCACGTGTGCTATATTGAGGGCAGCTGGGCGGCCATTTTACAGAGTATTAGAGCGGCCCGAGGGGCAATTGCCGCCCTGCCTCCCAGTCTGCCCCTGTACACAACGCACCACAGATCACAAAAACAAATTAATCAATGTAATAAAACAGCACATCGTGTGAATATTAGTGGTAGGAAGATATGCGCAGGTAGACTAAACCTAGGTACAGCCAGGAGCAAAGGCCTGGTTTCAACCATACCCCTGCCATCCCTGTTTCTATGCCACTGTACTCTACAACTCAGCACCAATGCTGATAAATAAAATGTATCATCATTTATCAACAATTTTTTTTTTTTATTTGATCCTTTTAAAATGATTACTTTTCAGGAAATTGTAACTATATATATATATATATATATATATATATATATATATATATATATATATACACACTGTATACAGTATATACAGTATAATGTACATATACAGTATAATGTACATATACAGTATATATATATATATATAATTATTATTATTATTATACAGGATTTATATAGCGCCGACAGTTTACGCAGCGCTTTACAACATTAGGGCAGACAGTACAAGTACAATACAATTCAATACAGGAGGAATCAGAGGGCCCTGCTCGTTAGAGCTTCCAATCTAGGAGGGAGGGTCAAGTTATACATAAGGGTAATAGCTGTGGGGGATGAGCTAACGGAGAAAATAGTGCAGTTGTTAGATGGAGGCAGGATAAGCTTCTCTGAAGAGGAAAGTTTTCAAGGATCACCTAAAAGTGGATAAATTTGGAGACAGTCTGACAGATTGGGGTAGGGAATTCCAGAGGATGGGTGAGGCTCGGGAGAAGTCCTGGAGGCGGATATGGGAGGAGGTGATGAGGGAGCTAGAGAGCAGGAGGTCTTGGGAGGAACGGAGATGGCTATTAGGTTGGTATTTTGAGACTAGGTTAGTGATGTAGCTGGGGGCAGAGTTGTGGATGGCTTTGTAACTTATTGTTAGTATTTTGAATTTAATTCGTTGGGCGAGTGGTAGCCAACGGAGGGATTGGCAGAGAGGGGTAGCAGACACTGAGCTGTTTGTAAGGTGGATGAGTCTGGCAGCAGCATTCATGATGGACTGAAGGGGGGATAGTCTGTTTAAAGGTAAGCCAATGAGGAGTGAGTTGCAGTAGTCAAGGCGAAAGATAACCAGGGAGTGAATCAGGAGCTTTGTGGTTAGAAAGGGACGTAGTTTAGAGATGTTGCGGAGGTTGAGGCGGCAAGCTTTGGAAAGTGATTGGATGTGGGGCCGAAAGGAGAGTTCAGAATCCAGGATAACACCTAGCACCCTGACATGTGGGGACCGGTGGATGGTTTTGCCATTGCTCTTGACAGAGAAGTCAGGGGAAGAGGCACGTGGGGGAGGAAATATTATAAGCTCGGTTTTGGACAAGCTGAGTTTGAGGAAGTGGTGTGACATCCATATAGATATGTCGGTTAGTAAGTTAGTGATGCGTGAGGAGACTGATGGAGTGAGTTGAGGGGTGGAGAGATAGATTTGTGTGTCATCAGCATAGAAATGATATTGAAAGCCGTGAGACCCAGGGAAGAGGTGTAGATTGAAAATAAAAGAGGTCCAAGAACAGAACCTTGGGGGACCCCGACAGAGAAGGGAAGAGGAGTGGAGGAAGTCGAATTGTAAGTGACACTGAAGGTGCGTTGAGATAGGTAGGATGAGAGCCACTGAATAGCACAGTCACGGAGACCGAGGGAGTAAAGTTTTTTGAGGAGGAGGTCAACCGTGTCAAAGGCAGCTGAAAGATCCAGAAGTAGGAGTACAGAATAGTGTCCGTTGGTTTTTGCAGTTAGTAGGTCATTTGTGAGTTTTAAAAGAGCAGTTTCTGTGGAGTGTTGAGGGCGAAATCCAGATTGAAGGGGATCAAGAAGGTTGTTTTTAATGAGGTGGTCACTCAGTTGGTTGTAAACCAGGCGTTCAAGGAGTTTAGAGGAAAAGGGGAGCAAGGAGATAGGGCGTAGGTTGTTAAGTTTGGTAGGGTCCAAGGACGGCTTTTTGAGTATGGGGGTGACCAGTGCATGTTTTAGAGCATCGGGGAAGATGCCAGAGGTGAGGGAGAGATTTAAGATGTGGGTTAGAGAGTGTAGGATGGAGTCAGAGGGTGACCGTAGCATTTGAGAGGGAATAGGGTCCAGGGGACAGGTGGTTAGGTGGGCGATAGAAAGGAGTTTAGCAACTTCGTCTGTAGTAGCAGATTTGAATAGGGGGAGTGTCAGTTGTACCTGTTGACATGGGGTCTTAGCTGGGGGAGATACCTGTAGAATGGATATTTCATCACGGATTGTATCAATCTTGTTTTTGAAGTGATTAGCGATTTCCTGGGCAGTGAGTAAGTCAGTGGGTGGAGGCGGTGGAGGACAAAGTAGAGAGTTGAAGGTAGAGAAGAGTTTACGGGGATTGGATGAAAAGGTGTTAATAAGAGTTGTAAAATAGGTTTGCTTGGCAGTGTGGAGGAAAGAATAGTATTTTTGGAGGGCAGATTTGTATTGGTTGAAGTCTTTGAGAGACTTAGTCTTGTGCCACAGACGCTCAAGAGCGCGACTATGTTTATTGAGAATTTTAGTGTCCTCTGTTTGCCAGGGTTGTAGGGGTCGAGGCCTGATTCTGCGTGTAGTGAGGGGAGCGAGCTTGTCCAGGGTGGAGGACAGAGATTTACTGTAGATGGACGTGGCTTGGTTGGGGCAGGACAGGGGAGAGATTTTGTCATAGAGGTGGTCAGTAGCAGAATAGAGGAGAGAGGAGTTGAAGTTGCGAAAGTTTCTACGGGTGATGGTTAGGCGATTGGAGGGAAAGGTGGTGGAAGACAGGGGGAGAGAGAAACTAATAAGGTGGTGGTCGGAGAGAGGAAAAGGATTGTTTGAGAAGTTGCATGGAGTGCATAGGTAGGAGAATACAAGGTCAAGGGTGTTACCATCAGAGTGAGTAGAAGCCTGTACCCATTGCTTCAGGTCAAATGAAGAGGTTAGACTAAGAAGTTTAGAAGTAGCAGGAGTGTTTTTGTTAGCAGGGATGTTGAAATCACCGAGTAGGATTGTGGGAATTTCCAAAGAGAGAACGTAGGGTAGCCAGGCAGAAAACTCATCAAGGAAAGTTGATAATGGTCCAGGGGGCCGGTAGATCACAGCAATTCTTAGGGAAGTAGGAGAGAATAGACGTATACAGTGGGCTTCGAATGATGAGAGGGAAAACGAGGGAGGAGGGTAGGTGCTCTGGGGGGATAGGAGGAATCCCACTCCACCTCCCTTGCGTCCATTAGGCCTAGGGGAGTGAGTCCAGTGAAGACCACCCTGGGAGAGGGAAGCAGGAGAAGGGGTGTCATATTCGTGGAGCCAGGTTTCGGTGAGAGCAAGTAGATTAAAGGAATTAGTGACAAAGAAGTCATGAACAGCAGTGAGTTTGTTGCAGACAGAGCGGGCGTTCCATATAGATATATATATATATATATATATATATATATATATATATATATATATATATATATATACAGTTGTGCTCAAAAGTTTGCACACCCTGGCAGAAATTGTGAAATTTTGGCATTTATAATGAAAATATGACTAATCATGCCAAAAAAATGTCTTTTATTCGAGGATAGTGATCACATGAAGCCATTTATTATCACATTTTTTTGTCTCCTTTTAAAATCATAATGATAACAGAAATCACCCAAATGGCCCAGATGTAAAGTTTACATACCCTGGAATGTTTGGCCTTGGTACAGACACAGAAGGTGGCACACACAGGTTAAAATGGCTATTAAAGGTTAATTTCCCACTTTGGGGCTTTTTAAAATGCAATTAGTGTCTGTGCATAAATAGTCAATGAGTTTGTTAGCTCTCACATGGAAGCACTAAGCAGGCTAGATACTAAGCCATGGGGAGCAGAAAAGAACAGTCAAAAGACCTGCATAACAAGGTAATGAAACTTTACAAAGATGGAAAAGGATATAAAAAGATATCCAAAGTCTTGAATATGCCAGTCAGTACTGTTCAATCATTTAATAAGAAGTGGAAAATGTGGGGATCTCTTGATACCAAGCCAAGGTCAGGTAGATCAAAAAAGATTTCAGCCACAACTGCCACAGGAATTGTTCGGGATACAAAGAAAAATCCACAGGTAACCTCTGGAGAAATACAGGCTGCTCTGGAAAAAGATGGTGTGGTTGTTTTTAAGGCGCACAATACGATGATACTTGAACAAAAAAAAGCTGCAATTTAAAGTTGCCAGAAAGAAGCTTTTACTTTTTGTTCCACAAAAAAGCCTGGTTACAATATGCCCAACAACACATTGACAATGCTTTTTTTGTGGCATTGGCACAGTAAACGCTTCCTTCTAGCAGCTCAACTATGCAGCTCTTTTTTGTTCAAGTATCGTTGAATTGTGCTCCTTAAAAACAACCACACCATCTTTTTGGAGAGCAGCCTATATTTCTCCTGAGATTACCTGTGGGTTTTTCTTTGTATCCTGGGCAATTCTTCCACCAGTTGTGGCTGCAATCTTTCTTGGTCTACCTGACTTTGGCTTGGTATCAAAAGGGCCCCTAATTTTCCACTTCCTAATGAGTGATTAAACAGTACTGACTGGCATATTCAAGGCTTTGGATATCTTTTTATATCCTTTTCCATCTTTATAAAGTTCCATTACTTTGTTACACAGGTCTTTTGACTGTTCTTTTCTACCTCCTCATGGCTCAGTGTCTAGCCTGCTTAGGGCATCCAAGTGAGAGCTAACAAACTCATTGACTATTTATACACAGACACCAATTGTGATTTTTAAAACCACAAATGTGAGAAATTGACCTTTAACCACTTGCCAACTGCTTACAGCAATATACATCGGCAGAATGGCACGGGCAGGCAGAGTAACGTACCCGATTGTGCACCCCCCCAGTGCCCGAGGCGGTCGGCATCGTTACAGGAGCAATCCATCCTGAGGGGGAGGCCACTGATTCATGGCCTCTCCCTCACGACGAATGAGAAGCCTCCTCTGCTTCTGAAACTGTAAACAGAAGCAGAGGAAGTGATGTCATCTCTACTCATGGAGCCTTTTCGTTTCGGCGCCATCTGAAGACATCAGAGTGAGTTACATTAACAGCACACTAACACCAGTACACATAGGCACACAAATCACCCCCCAATCACCCCCCGATCACCCCCCTGCACCCCCTGTCACCCCCTGTCACAAGGGCCACCAGTAGCAGTTTTCGTTTTTTTAACTGATCACTGCATTGGTGCCATTTTGTGACTGTTATAAGTGTTAGGGCTGTTAGTGGTAGGCCCCTTTAGGTCTAGGGTACCCCCCTAACCCCCCCAATAAAGGTTTAATCCCTTAATCGCCCCCCAGTTAACCCTTTCACCCCCTGTCGCCAGTGTCACTAAGTGATCTTTTTTCTGATCACCGTAAAAGTGTCGCAGGTGACGCTAGATAGCCTGTTAGTTCTTTAGGTTCACCGTTAGGTTTTTATAGCGTCAGGTACCCCCATATACTACCTAATGAAGATTTTAACCCCCTGATTTCCCCCTAGTTAACCCTTTCACCCCCTGTCACCAGTGATCACCGTATAAGTGTTATAAGGGTAAAAGGGTGACGCTGGTTAGTTAGTTTGTTTTTTATAGCGTCAGGGCACCCGCCGTTTATTACCCAATAAAGGTTTAACCCCCTGATATCAGTTAGGGTCTGCGTTGCCTCAGGCAGCGTCAGATTAGTGCCAGTAGCGCTAAAACCTTCACACGCAGCATACACCTACCTTAGCGGTATAGTGTCTGAACGGATCAATATCTGATCTGATCAGATCTATACTAGCGTCCCCAGCAGTTTAGGGTTCCCAAAAACGCAGTGTTAGCGGGATCAGCCCAGATACCTGCTAGCACCTGCGTTTTTTCCCTCCGCCCAGCCCAGCCCACCCAAGTGCAGTATCGATCGATCACTGTCACTTACAAAACACTAAACACATAACTGCAGCATTCACAGAGTCAGGCCTGATCCCTGCAATCGCTAACAGTTTTTTTGGTAGTGTTTGATGCAGTTTCTGACAGCCTAGGAGCCTTTTTTCCTGTGAGTCTCACTAGCGTACCAGTAAATTTAGAACCCAAAATGGCAAATCGAAGGTACGCTATTGAAGAGGCATACACGTTTCTGAGCATGACAGATAATAAAGAGGAAGTCACTCATCTGTCAGATTCAGGCTCAGAATATGATCCTGTAGACCACAGCAGCTCCATGACAAATAGCTCTGACGACGGAGTTGTGGTCCCTGCCAAGGTCAGGCATACCAGACCCCGATCATCTTCTGCTGTTGTTGAGGAGCAAGAACTGCAGGACTCTCGTATGGAGCAGAAAAGTACTAGTGCCACTCATCCTTCTGGTGAACTGGCAAGCACCAGCAGCCTAGTACACCCTGGTCGTACATCCAGCACTGCAGTATCACGTGATCACGTGGCGAGTCCCATAAGTACATTTCAGACGACAAAGATAGGCCCGTTGTGCCCTCAGTGTCCTTCCTGCAGAATTTGCCAATCCTAATTGGGAACCCACCACTTCTGCAGCACCCGTACTTCCCCCATTCACTGGCCAACCCGGAATTCAGTTGATTTTACGTCACTTGATTTTTTATTCGCTGTTTTTCACTGAAGATCTCTATAGATCTATTGTGGACCAAAGTAATTTGTATGCTGGTCAATTCATCGCCGCTAATCCCCAGTTGTCCTCGTTGCCAGAGATCGGAAAACAATTACGGTTTCTGAATTTAAGACCTTTCTGGGCCTATCCCTCCTCATGGGCGTAACTAAAAAGAGTGAGTTGCAGTCATATTGGTCCACTGACCAAATTCACCATACGCCCATGTGCTCTGCTTCCATGGCCAGGGCACGATACGAGCAGATCTTGCGGTTCATGCACTTCAACGACAATGAACTCTGTCGTCCTTGTGGAGACTCTGGATACGATCGGCTCTACAAAATTCGGCCCCTCATAAACCACTTCAACCAACGTTTTGCAGCCTTGTTTACTCTCGATCAAGTTGTCTGCGTTGATGAGTCCCTGATTAAATTTTCTGCCCGCATGTCTTTCAAACAGTATCTTCCCAGCATGCATGCCAGATACGAGGTCAAGATGTATGAGCTCTGTGACAGGGCCACAGGCTATACATAAAGTTTTAAGGTTTACGAGGGAAGAGATAGTCACGTAGAGCTGCCAAACTGCCCAGATTACATAGGGAGCGCTGGCAAGATTGTGTGGGACTTAGTGTCACCCTTATTCGGAAACGGGTACCATTTGTATGTGAACAATTATTACATGAGCATGCCACTTTTTAGTCAGTTGTTTTATCATCAGATTGGCGCATGTGGCACTGTGCGATCTAATCGTCGGGGCTTACCCCAGAGGCTTGTAGATTCCCGTCTTAGGCTGGGGGAGAGAGCCTGCTTGAAGTGTAATAATTTGCACACTGTGAAGTGGAGGGATAATAAGAATGTTTTCGTTCTGTCCTCCCTTCACACAGACACGACGGTCCAAATTCCTACGGCGACTGGTGTTGTGGAGAAACCACTCTGTGTCCACGAATACACAGTACCTAATTTCCTGTAAGGCCCGACGTTGGTACAAAAAAGTGTCTGTTTATTTATTTCAATTGGCTTTGCTGAATGCTCATGTGCTATACAGAGCTTCAGGATGGACTGGATCCTTCCTTAAATTCCAGGAAGAGATTGTCAGAGCCCCTCTGTTTCCAGACGGTGCTTCACCTCACCGTCCCAATCCAAATGCAGTAAACAGGCATTTTCCGTATATCCTCCCTGGTACCCCTACCCAACGAGCCCCCCAAAGAAGATGTCGTGTCTGTAGCAAGCGCGGATATAGGCATGACACCTGCTATTATTGTCCCTCCTGTCCTGACAATCCTGGTCTGCATTGGTGAATGTTTTGAACGCTACCATACACTAGTGGAGTTTTAGTGTAGGGTACAGCACTTCACAGACTAGGATACACTTTCACAGGGTCTCCCAAGATGCCATCGCATTTTGAGAGACCCAAACATGGAACCGAACCCTTACAGTTACAGTTACAAATAAAAGTGTAAAAAGAAAAACAAATATATATATATATATATATATATATATATAAATTAAAAAAACAAAAATAGTTGTTGTTTTATTGTTCTCTCTATTCTCTCTATTGTTCTGCTCTTTTTTACTGTATTCTATTCTGCAATGTTTTATTGTTATTATGTTTTATCATGTTTGTTTTTCAGGTATGTAATTTTTTTTATACTTTACTGTTTACTATCTTGACAGCAACAGCGTTTGCTCCCACGATATATAAAGCGGCGACTCCAGCGCTGTACGAGGTGATTTCACCACCACAGTTAAAAAAAAGAGCATATATGGCGAAGCATGGGGGCAGCAGGGGTGGAGGAGCGATTTGCTCTCAATTTTTAGGGCTGATGCCCCCACGCTTCGGCATATACATATATTTTAGGCATGTTTTATTTTTTACTATTTTTTTTTGTATTTGCTTTGCAGGTATGGTATGTCTTACTGTTATACTGTAATGTTACTTTGTTTTATTGTTAACCATCATTTGCTTAGCAGGTACGCCATTCAGTTGCAGCGTGGATTTATTTATTTTGACAGCAACAGCGTTTGCTCCCACGATACATAAAGCCGTGACTCCAGCACTGTAGGAGGTGATTTCACCACCACAGTTAAAAACAAAATGGTGCATGTATGCCCATCATTAGAAGTGGGTGGATGAAGGGAGGTATTCTAATGGTGGGCATACCCACCGATCAATCTCTTTTTTTCATTTAGCCCACAGGGTACATAAAAAAAAAAGATTACAATATATGTCCAACAAGGACCAGCAACGTACTGGTATGTTGCTGGACTTTGAGTGGTTATACCAGAATGATGCCTGTGGGTTTAGGTATCATCTTGGTATCATTCTTTTCAGCCAGCGGTCGGCTTCCATGTAAAAGCAATCCTAGTGGCTAATTAGCCTCTAGGCTGCTTTTACAAGCAGTGGAAGGGAACATCCCCCACCTCTCACCGTCTTCTATGGTTTTCTCTGGCTCTCCTGTCCCAACAGGGAACCCGAGAATGCAGCTGGTGGCTTCACCAGCTAACCATAGAGCTGATCAGAGACCAGAATGGCTCCAATCATCTCTATGGCCTAAGAAACCAGAAGCTATGAGCATTTCATGACTTAGATTTTTTCTTCATCTTCTTCTTCTCCATCTTCTTCTTCCTCTGCTCTTCTCATCCCACATCTTCCTCCAGGCATCTTCTCCGCTCCGTCCGCACGATCCGCCTCAGTTACGTAAACGGGTGACCCCGCCCCCCTCTGACAACATGGGGAAAGTCACAGGGAAGTCCCCGTGCATCGGAGGAGGGCGGGGTCACTAAGGGGCCCCGCCCTCCATTATAAAAGAAATGTCAGAAAAACCGAAGCGTCACACGGCGGAAGACTCCCACTGAGGCGGATCATGCGGACAGAGCGAAGAAGATGCCTGGAGAAAGATGCGGGACAAGAAGAGCAGAGGAAGAAGAAGATGGAGAAGAAGAAGATGAAGAAGAAGATGGAGGAAGAAGAAGAACACCGAAGGAAGACCAGAGGAAAGAAGATGAAAGAAGAACAAATTAAACAAATAAAGGACTTGTCAAAAACCATCTCTTGTGTTTTTTAACATTTTTGACACTTTTTTTGTGAAATGGTAGGGGTACCCCATTACTATTTCACAAGGGGGGGATCTGGGGGCTTCCAGATTCTGATAAGCCCCCCGCCCGCAGACCCCCACAACCACCGACCAAGGGTTGTGGGGATGAGGTCCTTTTCCCCATCAACATGGGGACAAGGTGCTTTGGGGGCTACCTCAAAGCACCCACCCAATGTTGAGGGCATGTGGCCTGGTATGGTTCAGGAGGGGGGGCGCTCTCATCCTCCCTCTTTTCCTGTGGCCTGCTAGGTTGCGTGCTCGGATAAGGGTCTGGCATGGATTTTTGGGGGGACCCCACGCCATTTTTTGAAAAATTTTGGCGGAGGGTTCCCCTTAATATCCATACCTGAAGGGCCTGGTGTGGAATTTAGGGGGACCCCCATGCATTTTTTTATTTTGGTTTGGGGTTCCCCTTGGGGAGATCCCATTCCGTTTTTATCAATGAACCTCTATGTGTATTGTCAGACCAACAATTCATTAATAGCTGCGGGTAGTTTTAAATTACTTTTTTTCCTTTGAAATGTCATTTTGCTGTCAGACTGTTCTAAACACGGGAAACATGCGGTGTTCGGGGCAAATTCGAACACCGTTAAAGTCTATGGGACATTAACATGAAAGATCAAAAGTGTTCATTTTAAAGGCTTATATGCAACTTATTGTAATAAAAAGTGTTAGGGGACCTGGGTCCTGCCCCAGGGGACATGTATCAATGACATTTTTTTTTTTTTTTTAAACTGCCGTTTTTTCGGGAGCAGTGATTTTTATAATGCTTAAAGTGAAACAATAAAAATGAAATATTCCTTTAAATATTGTGCCTGGGGGTGTCTTTAGTATGCCTGTAAAGTGGCACATTTTTCCCGTGTTTAGAACAGTACCACAGCAAAATGACATTTCTAAAGGAAAAATTGTCATTTAAAACTGATCGCGGCTGTAATGAATTGTCGAGTCTCAGTAATATAGATAAAACTCATTGAAATTAAAGAGCATGGGGTCCCCCCCAGTCCATTACCAGGCCCTTTGGGTCTGGTATGAATATTAAGGGGAACCCGAACCACAATTAAAAAAAAAAAATTGCATAGGGGTCCCCCTAAAATCCATACCAGGCTTTTCGGGTCTGATATGGAAATTAAGGGGAACCCTGCGTCAAATTTTAAAAAAAATGGCTTAGGGGTCCCCCTCAAAATCTATACCAGACCCTTATCCGAGCACGCAACCTGGCAGGCCGCAGGAAAAGAGGGGTGGATGAGAGAGAGCCCCCCTCCTGAACCGTACCAGGCCACATGCCTTCAAATGTACCCCTATCATTTCACAAAAAAGTGTCAAAATATTAAAAACGACAAGACACAAGTCCTTTACTAAAAAATAAAAAAAAATAAAATGTCCCATGTCCATTCATCTTCTTCTATTACATCGCCCGGACCGAAAAAGAAAAAAAAATCTGAGACCGATCCGCCTCAATGGGAGGCTCCCGCCATGTGACGCTTCTTTGCTTGTGACAGTTCTTAAATAACTGAGGGAGGGGCCACCCGGGTACGTCAACGGGTGGCCCCACCCTCAGTTATATAAGAACTGTCACAAGCAAAGAAGCGTCACATGGCGGGAGCCTCCCATTGAGGCGGATCGTTCTCGGCTTTTTTTTTTTTTCTTTTTCGGTCTGGGCGGTGTAATAGAAGAAGATGAATGGACATCATGGGACATTTTTATTTTTTTATTTTTTAATAAAGGACTTGTCCCCAAGCTGTTTCTTTTCGTTTTTAACATTTTGACACTTTTCTTGTGAAATGGTAGGGGTACATTTGTACCCCGTTACCATTTCACACAGGGGGGAGGCTGGGAGCTGGGGGTCCCCTTGTTAAAGGGGACTTCCAGATTCCGATAAGCCCCCCGCCCGCATACCCCCACAACCACTGGGCAAGGGTTTTGGGGATGAGGCCCTTGTCCCCATCAACATGGGGACAAGGTGCTTTGGGGTCAGACCCCAAAGCACCCTCCCCATGTTGAGGGCATGTGACATGGTATGGTTCAGGAAGGGGGGCGCTCTCTCATCCCCCCTCTTTTCCTGCGGCCTGCCAGGTTGCGTGCTCAGATAAGGGTCTGATATGGATTTTGAGGGGGGCCCTACGCCATTTTTTTTTAAATTTGGCGCAGGGTTCCCCTTAATTTCCATATCAGACCCGAAGGGCCTGGTATGGATTTTAGGGGGACCCCTATGCAATTTTTTTTTTTCATTTTGGTTCAGGGTTCCCCTTAATATTCATACCAGACCCAAAGAGCCTGGTAATGGACTGGGGGGGATCCCATGCTCTTTTTTAATGAGTTTTATCTATATTGCCAAAACGCGACAATTCATTACAGCCGCGAGCAGTTTTAAATGACAATTTTTCCTTTATAAATGTCATTTTACTGTGGTACATTTCTAAACATGGGAAAAATGTGCCACTTTACAGGCATACTATAGACACCCCAGGCACAATATTTAATGGAATATTTCATTTTTATTGTTTCACTTTAAGCATTAAAAAAATCACTGCTCCTGAAATAACGCCTGTTTTTAAAAAAAAAAATTTACATTGATACATGTCCCCTGGGGCAGGACCCAGGTCCCCAAACACTTTTTATTACAATAAGTTGCATATAAACCTTTAAAATGAACACTTTTGATTATTCATGTTCGTGTCCCATAGACTTTAACGGTGTTCGTGTTTTCTTGCCAAATATTTTGCCTGTTAATTTTGCTCAGTGTATATATATATCTAGATAGATAGATAGATAGATAGATAGATAGATAGATAGATAGATAGATAGATAGATAGATAGATAGATAGATAGGAATGCTATTATAAAAAATGTTATGATAGTTGAGGCTGCACTAGAGAGGTAGCCTTCTGTGTTATGGATGTTCAATGACCCAGCCAATCAGCAAACCTTGAGGATGCTTTTGAGAGAACTGCAGGCATCTCCCCCCCAGAAGATAAGCCTGAAGATTCTGGCTGCTAAGATTCTTTGGCCTTAAGGAACCAGCTGACAAGAGAATGAATGTTTGAGTGGAAAATATGCATGGTAACCTTTTTATGTTGCTTTTCCTTGGAAGAGAGAATAAATTGCTGAGCTGGTCTGTGTAGCCTAAACGAGCAATTCAAACTGCCTGGTTAGGGGGCTCTTTGATTGGAATATTTTTTGAAACTTGTTTTTCACTCTTTGTGATTGTGTGTAATTGCACAGGTACTATATAGAGAAACTTACATCATTTGCTGTATATAATCAGTTTCCATGGAGTGATTGCAAATGAATTCTATGATGAACAGGACCAAGCAATTGTAGATATCTTCTATTATTTTCTCTTGATTACTAAACTAAAAGATCAAATGCCCAAACACTAAATTCAGAGAGTTTAGAAAGAAGACCAGAGTCTCTAGAAAGATACGCTTTCAGGTATTTTGTGCTCCCTTCATCCTTTCATCCAGTTCTCCATGTTTTAGTCCAATAAACCTGTTCCAGGGTAATCCTAGTAACGGGTCCCATTCATACCATAAGATCAAGGTTCTTGAGAACTTTTTGCCAAATAAGTGGACCTAGAGCATTCACTAATATTGCTACAGCTGTTATTGTTAGACAAGTGGTTCTATGTTAATAGTTTATTATTGTTGCCCATAACTTAATTAGTGTATATATGTATATATTTAACAATTTGTGACAAAAGTACCATATTTATCAGCGTATAACACAAACTTTTTCCCCTTGAAAACAGAGTGCAAATAATGTGTGCGTGTTATACGCCAATATTTTCCATTAGTCTGCCTCGGAGGGAAAGGCGGGCTAGCGCCGCCGGATTACACAGAACGAGGATCTCCTGCTTACTCGGCGGCCACTGTTATATGAAGTCCCGCCTCCTGGACAGGCTCCTATGATAGACGGCACCCTGGTCCAATGCCAGGACATGTGCCGTCTATCATAGGAGCCGGTCTAGGAGGAGGGACTTCCAATAACAGCCGCAGTCAAGTAAGTGGGAGATCCCCACTCTGTGTAATCCGGCGGCTCTAATCTCCAAGCACTGGTAAAACTGCACTGATGGGCACCGATTAGGCTGCATTGATGGGCAATGGTGAGGCTGCATTGATGGGTACTGGTGAAGCTGCACATGGGCATTGATCAGGCTGCATTGATGGACAATGGTGAGGCTGCAGATGGGCACTGATCAGGCTGCATTGATGGACATTGGTGAGGCTGCATTGATGGACATTGGTGAGGCTGCATTGATGGGCACTATTCAGGCTGCATTGATAGGCAATGGTGAGTCTGCCTGCACACCCCAAATCATGTTGTAAACTAGTGCCAACAGGGCAACTTTTAACCCGCCCCTTCACATGGGGCATATTGTGTTTCCGAAAATTTCTTGTGGGTATGGCTATTCCACAATAAAGTCAGTTGTTTCTTAGTAAATCACTTGTAAATAAAGCTCTTGTCAAGTGCTAACTTTGAGAAAATGTGAACATTGTCCCGCATTGTAAACTGCAGACTCTAAACATCAATAAGCTACATACTGACCCCTTGACTCCACGTGGCTGATATCAGTCTCCGTTGTCGGCCTCTCTGTGTCTCCTGAGATCCTGAAAAAAAAAAGGTTGCCTGCCCTCTGGCAGTGATACGTAGCTTGGCCGGGTACAGCATGGCGTATTTAACTTGGATTCTCTGCAGATGTTTCTTCACCTCAGCAAACTTTGCCCTCCTGCGTTGCACCTCTGCCGAGAAGTCAGGGTAGAATGAGACTTTTGTTCCCTTATAGTGCACTGCGCCTCTCTCCCTGGCCAATCTAAGTATGATTTCTCTGTCCTTGTAGTTCAGGAGCCTGGCCAGCATGGATCTAGGTGGGTTGCCCGGGGGAAGTACGGTGAGCCCGTTCCACCGCGAATAGCGTGGCTTCTGTAAATGCCATGGGGTCCCTGCCCTCCACCTTCCTGGGAGCCCCACAATACGTACATTGTTTCTCCTGAGACGGTTCTCGATGTCGTCGGTTTTGGCATTGGCTTGTGCTGATTGCTGCAGCGCACTCCTGGCATCTCTGGTGAGGGCAGCATATCCTCTACCTCACTAATCCTGCCCTCTACTGCTGTGGTTCTCTCTCTGATCTTTTGTATATCATGTCGCAAGAGAGACACTGTCTCTGTAAGGCTTCCAAACTGTGCTTTTCGTCCATTAACAGACGCTGTGCAGCTCTGCACGGCCCTCAGGATGTCACTCAGTGTGGGCTGCTGTGTCTCCTCCTGCAGGGAGTCAGTCCCGTCTGGAGTGAGGGTCAGGGAGCCTTCTAAGGGCAGCGTGTCATCTAATGCCGAGGCGCCATCTTGTCCATCAAGCTCCTGTGCTAGTGGCTGCTGTTGTGAGGAGAGTCCCTGCATCTTCTGTGTGTAATACAGCATATCCCGGGGTTGCTCCTTCCCCAGCTGTTTCAGTGACTTTAATGTCTTACCACTCGGTTCCTGTGGCTTGTCCGTGCTGCACGTCACACGCTGAGGCAGAGGGGGGCCGGCGCCATCTTGGCTCTCCATGGCCGCCGCAGCCGCGGCTTCTTTCTCCCCCTTACGAGTCATCATAAGCTCCAGTAATCGGTCCCCAATACTGTAGGGCTGCCTGCTGAGTCAGACTGTACCAGTGGGTCGGTTTTGGACGCGGATCCGTGGCGGGTGCAGGATCAAGAGAGGATCAGTAGCGGGAACTCTGTGTTAAGCGTCCGCTCACATGCCCGTCCAGGCCACGCCCCTGGCTTATGACATCATGCACAGCTCTCTCTCTCACTGTCATGAGAGTTTGCCAGGCAGGGAGGAGGGATGAGTCATAAGAGGGCCAATGAGAGCTGCAGGACTGGAGGGAACTAGAGGAGCCAAGGGAAAGTTATTGGGGTCTCAGCTAGGCTTAGCTGGGGGGGGGGTCTGACGAAGAGAACCTTGTCCAGAGACAAAATGGACCCAGAGAGGAGTTGGTAGGAGGAAATCCAACCATTCTAGGAGTGAGTATTTGACCCCCCTCCCTTTTCAGAGGAGAAGTGGCTGTTGGGTGGTTCGGTCTACTAAGCAAGTGCAGTGCAGCCAGGGGTTGTGCAAAACAGCCAGGAGCGAAGTCTGCCCAGTACAACCAGGAGTTGTGCAAGACATCCAAGAGTTGTATGAGACAGCCTAGAGAGTACAGTGCATCCAGAAGTTGTGCAATACAGCCTGCATTTTTGTACAGAGCAACCAGGAGTCAAGTAGTCCTTAAGTCGTACATTTGTACAGTTGCTGGGTATCCCATGCTTCCCATCCCTATCCAAGTTCCTTTTGCAATAAAAAAAAAAGAAAACAAAAAAAAAACCCTAGACTGATGTTTGGGCCAGAGGAAGAGTGCTGTAAATGCTGAATGCTTGGCTGTGTGTGGACTGAAGGGGGGGATCCAAACTACCAGTGGATCTTATGGGGTAGCACTACACTTGTTTGACCCGGCTTGCCACCTGAGCTGCCTCTAGGCATTTGCCTCTCTGTTGTGATCGTAGCTTGCCACTTTCACTCTGCTTACCGCCTTCTTCCTTGTACCCAGCTGTTACTGACTTTGGCTTGTTTGTGGTACCATGTTGTTCCTGTGCCTGGTTTCTGCTTCCTGATCCTCAGCTTTTAGCCCTCGCATCTGGATGAAACAGATACTGTACAGTTTGGCCTGTGACTCTGCCATTTGTGTCAATCTGTGCCCTCACACTCTTTGTCAGCACCTTCAGTAGTGCTGGGCAGAAGGTTGAGGCGGAGCCTCTCATCTACTCAGTCTCCACCAGGTATATAATATTCAGATATCGAAAAGTGGTAAGTCTTAGTTTTTTTTTTCAGTAGCAACAGCTTTCTACACCAGCAGCTGTGTGAGAGCAGTGGTCCATTGTTTCTCTTGATCAGCGCCGACGGCTATAGCCAGCAGTTCTGATGAGTGTATACTGATGGCAGGGAAATCTCCTCGCAATATAAATGCAAAGGCTCGGTGGGAAGGAACCCTCCCTTTAACACTGAGTGTGTGGATAGGAGAATCAAGTCATTTTCTTTCGCTCAACCAGTCTTACTCCCCAACATGGATGAAAACTTTCTCAGTAACATTATGTAACCTGCATTTATGAAATAATAAAAATAACACATATACTTAGATGGCATTTTAGCTGCATTCAAAATGTTAATTATTCAGTTATCATATGATTCCTCACGCAATGAATGTATGTATGAATTCATGTTTATACTCAGTGAACTAATGATGTGCAGAATTATGGATGCAGCAACAGGCTCATCTGCAGCTCAGAGGGGGCCCATTTATAAGGCAATAGAAACCTTCAATAAAAAGAACAAATGTTGATTACTTAGGATGCCGCCTCGTTCCTCACATAAAGAACAGAGTATATAAATACACAGAAAATGCTAAAGTGTTAAGAAATCACTTGGGATAACCTCTTTACAAATAGCATGTCTCTCAGAAACATACTGCTTACTAGCATGTGTCAATTAGCTTACTGGGAGCCCTATACAAACTGGAACATACCAGAGGATTTTAGGGAAAAAATGGGGGAAAATTGGGATCAGCAAAGACTGAATCCGTTTTTGGAAATAAAATAAATATATTGCCATATCCCGGGTCACTGATAAGCCCATAGAAAATAAAGCATTGCCATGTAGCAAGTGCCAGAAGTCAGTCAAGAGCAGACTCAGAACCAAGTAAAAAAATTGGGATTAACCCCTTACAGACCGGAAGATTTTCCCCCTTAATGACCAGGCCATTTTTTGAGATACAGCACATAGCTTTAACTGACAATTGTGCGGTCATGCGACGCTGTACCCAAACAAAATTGACGTCCTTTTTTCCTATCATTAGAGCTTTCTTTTGGTGGTATTTGATCACCTCTGAGGTTTTTATTTTTTGCTCTAAAAAAAAAGAAAAGAGCAAAAAATTTGAAAAAAAAACTATATTTTTTACCTTTTGCTATATTAAATATCCAAAAAAAAACTCACAATGAGCATATATTGATTGGTTTGTGCAAAATTTATAGCGTCTACAAAATAGGGAATAGATGTATGGCATTTTTTTTTTACTAGTAATGGCGGCGATCTGCGATTGTTAGTGGGACTACAGGACTTCGACATTGCGGCGGACAGATCGGACACTTTTGACACTCTTTTGGGACCATTGACATGTATACAGCAATCGGTGCTATAAAAATGAACTAATTACTGTGTAAATGTCACTAGCAGGGCAGGGGCTAACACTAGGGGGTGATCAAGGGGTTAAATGTGTTCCCTGTGTGTGTTTCTAACTGTGGGGGGATGGGACTGACTGGAGGAGGAGAGAGATTGCTGTTCCTAATTACTAGGAACAGCAGATCTCTCTCTCCTCCCCTGTCAGAAAGGGGATCTGTCTGTTTTCACTGACAGATCCCTGTTCTGGCTGTCTTTCCTGCAATTGCAGGTGGTCGGCGGACATCGTGGCCTCCAGCCATGGGCATCGGGTCCCCGCACACCGCGTCTGCTATGGCTCTTAAAGGAGCCGATATACCGATTCGGTGATTCACGGGAAGGAGCCAACCTGTCACAGTATGGTTAAACAACTGTGATATACAGAGACAAAAAAAAATAAAAAATTGCTAACATTACATTATCGACCTAAAGGGTAACCACTTTTGTGTGAAAAAATAAAAATGTGAGAAATAAAAAATAATATAGCATATACAATTGTGACAGTCATATTGTTTTTGATACAAGTCAGCCTGTAGGCATCCCTGCAAAAAATGTCAGTTTCTGTGAGATGTTCCAAAAGGATTAATCACTTCTAAAGGGATACCAATCTCCTCAGAACATGGCAAGTGCATCAGCTGAAAAAAAAAATGACAAAGTCATTACCATTCAGTATGCAAAGTAGTATGCAAAAGACATAGAAGAACAAACCGCTTTTTATTTAGAGTAGAAGCAGGTAGAAATCTGCAATAAAGTTTGTTAAAATCACGGCAATGTACGTTGATTACCCTGGGGATTGTTTTTGTTTTTTTTCAACAAAAGTGGCATTCCTTTTAACCACTTCAATATTGGGCAATTTAACCCCTTTCCTGCCCAGGCCACTTTTCAGCTTTCAGCGCTGTTGCACTTGGAATGACAATTGCGCAGTCATGCAACACTGCACCCAAATTCATTTTTTTATATTTTTCTTCACACAAATAGAGCTTTCTTTTGGTGGTATTTAATCACTGCTGGGATTTTTATTTTTTATAAAAAAAAAAGAAAGAATACCAACAATTTTGAAAAAAATTTTTTTTTTTAGTTTCTGTTAGTAAATTTGTAAATAAGTAATTTTAATCCTTCACTTATGTGTGTTGATGAGGCTGCATTGATGGGCACTGTTAAGCTGCACTGATAGGCACTGATGAGGTGGCATTTATGGGCACTAATGAGGCGACAGTTATGGGCACTGATTAGGTGGCACTGATGAGGAGGCACTAATATGCCACACTGATGGGCACTGATAGGTGGCACTGATATGCGGCACTGATGGGCACTGATAGTTGGCACTGGTGGGCACTGATCTGATGGGTGGCAATGGAGGGCACTGATGAGCAGCATGGTGGGCACTGATAGGCGACATGGATAGGCAGCACTGCTGGGCACTGATGGGCAGTGCTGATGGACACTGATTGGTGGCACTGATGGGAGGCACTGATGGGCATTGATGGGCAGCACTCAGGAGCAGGTACTGACAGGCTGCACTAACTGGCATCACTTATAGGCACTGATTGGTGGCACTTATGGGCACTGATTTGTGGCACTGATGGGCACTGATAGGCACTGATTGGTGGCACTGATGGGCACAGATGGGGCTTTCCTGTAATCAGGGCACTGATGATCAGTGCCCAGATTACCTGCCCAGGTCACCCCTGCGAGGAGATGCCGCTGATCGGCACTCCTCGCCACACACTCTGTCAGTGTGAGACGAGGAGAGCAGATTCATAGCACTTCTGTATTTACATGTGACTGGCTGTGATTGGATACAGCCAGTTGCGTAGACCCACATGCAGTTGGAATGCATGCTGGAGTCTAGTCGCCATCAAACTAGGGCAGTGATGGCGAACCTTGGCACCCCAGATGTTTTGGAACTACATTTCCCATGATGCTCAACTACACTGCAGAGTGTATGAGTATCATGGGAAATGTAGTGCCAAAACATCTGGGGTGCCAAGGTTTGCCATTACTGACCTAGGGTCTCTTTCCTAATACACCTTGCAGATTAGAGAGTTCAGAGGTTATTTAAATTATCGTAATTATTGTAGTCATTGCCTTGATATGTTAATAACCAACATGTATGTGTATATGGATTGCATTTATGGTTTATATTACCACTATTAATTATTGTTTTTTATCTTGTTAATCATGGCCCTATTGTACAAAAATAAACATATTTATATTTATACTATTGATAGTTGGTTGTCCCTGAGACTGCATGCTTCATACAAAGTCCCAATTGCCCTCATTGCTCCCCTTTTCCCATATTTCTCAATAGATAGGGATGGAGGTACATGACCTAATTAGTCTTGACCTCATATATATACAATTGTTTTCTTTTCAGAAGCCTAGTGGCCCGCGGCTTCCGCTGTACTAATAGCCTGTCCACGATTTTAATTTTTGCATTCAACATTTGCATTCAATTGCTGTAAGCACAACAGCTAGAGAAGCATGTTTAATAAAGTGGAAACTTTTTTTACACTATGAGAGGCCTGTCCTTCTCCTTTTTTCTCCAGAAATAAACAATCTTGCCACGAGAGACATCGGTGACGCTGCTGCGGGAAAAGGATACCGGTGAGCGGTCGGAGGATTGGTCTGGGAGAGAGACCACCAAAACAATTTTTTACTCCTCTATGTCATATGACAAGAGGGTCAATTACATCTGGTGAGTGAGGACCTATATCAAATATGTGGTGAATTGGTGACACAGGAGTTTTTCACTACATTTGAAGATAGCACAAGACACTATCTGAAGTTGAAGATTGGCTTATTGCACATCATATATCTACTTGGGACTGAGCACCAATTGTTTTTGGTTTCACTAATTGTTCGCAGTTTTTTGGGAATGAATACTGTAACACTTATTTCTGTTTTAGGTTACAACCATTGTTTGATGATTAGTTAAGATTTATTGGAGCACTAAATATTTGCAGTAATTGTCTAACATTGCAAGTGCTATTTGCACACAGGAAATAAACCTGTGTGTCTTTTTTCTTCGAGCTATATACCATTTTATGGTTTGGAATAGCAGCTGCATTGAGTTATTGTTGGTGCAAGTGTTTTTTATTTCAACAATATGACCTGTGTTGCAATTGTATACGCTATATATATTTTATTATTATTTGCTCACAAAAGTGGAGAGGCCCTTTAAGTTTAGTTATGGAAATCTTTACATCCATTTCTAGTTTGGACCAATGTAAGTGTTTCTGTGCCATACCTGTGGGATCCCACCACTACTACAGTCATCTCCACTAGCTTCCGGGTCCAGTGCCAAGCTGCTGCCCTGCATTGTGAACACAGGAGGTCACTCATTCAGCATAGATGCCACTCAGGGAACACTTTGCATTTTTTTAATGAATGCAAAGTGTTCTACAATTGGATGAGGTGGCTGGCGGTGTCATCGCGATCTTGACCTTGTCCAACCAGAAAGCAGTGTGCATTATTTGAGAAAATAGAAAGCATTCTCTGAATAGAGCCCGTGCCACGCGAGCAAGCCCATGTGCTCAGTATGCAGCAGGGCAGTCACTCGGCCCAGGACCCGGAAGCTAGCGGGCACATCGCTGTAGTAGCTGTGTCTACTGCAGTGATTTCATGCCTCCATGGGCAGGGGCGGATCCAGGGGGGGCAACAGGGCAATTGCCCCCCCGAAATAGTCGCACTGACAATCTCCCATGTCATTGCTCCCTCTGCCCACAGCCCGAGTCTCTCTCTCACATCAGCCGATCAGCGGCAACGAGAGAGAGACCCGTCTAATGTAATTACGGCCGCACTGACTGACTAGGAGGAGGGGTGGGTGGAGCCTCTTCCCTGCACTCGTTGCTAACGTCGGGGCCGCCCGGCGTCTAGTAGCGAGTGACGTCAGAGTCACGTCGGCAGTGGCGTTTCTGGGGTATGGCAGCCATGGGCGCCATTGGGGGGCGGCAAAAAGCCACCCCCGCACGAAAAAACCTTCACCCGTCCTCCCGCGGCCGCCTCCCGCAACCATGTAGCTTCCGGCGCCGCGGCTGGCCTGCAGGAGCACGGCGCTGGCACAGCAATTGTTTCTTGGCCTGAGGGGGGCGAGTGACAGGCGCCTCCATTATGGATTACGGCCGATGACTGGCCAGACCGGATCCACGTAGGGTAATAGTGTCCCTCTGCGTGGCATCTTCTTCTCCACGGAGGAGCGGGGAATGTGGCATGAGGAGAAGGAATGGTTGAGGGCAGGACGGAAAACCCCCAGCAGCAGCACCAAGGATAGCAGCTTTAGTGTTGGCTCCAGTGACTGGGCAGGCAGCAGGGAGATTACATTATCTCTCTGCTGCCTGACTCTGGGAGTCTGGGACACAGCAAGAGACAACCAAAACACCACCTTAGCAGGCAAGTGGCAATCCGCAAGGTGTGGCAGGCAAGCGACAATCCACAAGGTGTGGCAGGCGACGTGGCAAGTGGCAATCCGCAAGGTGTGGCAGATGACGTGGCAAGTGGCAATCCGCAAGGTGTGGCAGGTGAAGTGGCAATCCGCAAGGTGTGGCAGGTGACGTGGCAAGTGGCAATTTGCATCTGGTGGCAGGCAAGTGACAATCCGCAACGTGTAGCAGGTAACGTGGCAAGTGACACACTCAGGTCTCCCACTGATTCTGCATTATGGTGAGTTGAACTATTTCATTTTATATTACAATGTAATCATAGAAAAAATGCGCTTCAATCATCCTGACACTGGTGCCGGGATGATTGAAGCACAAACACCAGCCGTTTCCCCGATAAATTGCCCACAAAGAAAACAGATTTTCTGGCAGTGCCCCTCCCGAGACTAGACTCTGGATCCGCCCCTGCCATGGGGATCCTATATACTTACAATGGTCCAAGCTGGACATATGTAACTATGTAAAAATTTCCAAACCTAAACTTCAGCTTTAAGCACTGTAACACTTGAATGGCATAAAGATAAATAATTGCACTCATGAATGTTCCATAATAGTAAAGCTTATCACAGCCACTAGAGGGTCCAATAGTATGAGTCTCCAGGCATATAGAACTTCCAAACTGTATAAAACATAAGCATGCTATTAAACACAACCTAATGCATAAAATGGCCAAACATTTTTTAATAATATAAAAACAAGTATGCACACAAAAATAGGCTTATATAGATAGCAAATCAACCCTTTTATAAGTCTTCTGACTGATGCATGGCTTATTCATATTTATAGTGTACTGGGAACATTGTCACTTATATGTTAGAAGTACTATACACGCAATCCCAGATGTGAGAACATTCTAATATTACAATAGCAAGAAGCCTATGTTCACACTAGTACTGCTGCATAATCATGCATTTTTCAGAGCACATTTTACACACATTTTTAGTGTATTTTCATGCAGGAGGAGACTGGATTTTAAACACAAAACTCTGCCAAAAATGCACTAAAAGTACACGTATGTGCATTTTATATGCACTTTCCATGCGCTCTCATTGGGTCTATTGGGCCAAAAACACACTGTGCTGCACCAAAGAAGAACCTGCACCTTTTCAAAAATCGCATTGCACCATGTTACATTGATGTGAACGGGCAATATAGGGAATAATGTGATTTTCATGTTCAAGAATGGCAGCGTGACCACAGACACAAAAGTAATCAAACTAGTGTGAACGGGGCCTAACAATGAATTGGTGTGAGCGTTTGCCCACTATGCATAAACGACTAAAGCCATTAAGAAACTAATGGGATGGTGAGAATATCATGTGACCACTAGATGGAGTAAGAACACCTAAGAAACATGAAAAAAAAAAAAAAACATACAGTATATCAACTATTGCACAACACAAGAGTGTAAGGATAGTACTAAAGATAGAACAATATAGTTGTAGCAATAAGTAGATACTAAGAGGCTATAAAAAAATCAGATAAAGGAGGATGTATTAAAGGTAAATATCTAAAAAAAAAACATGATGTATATACTGTAAGAGAGAGTAGACGTAGAGCACCTGTGCTAGTGATAGACTTAACAACAAATTACAAAATACTCCTATCAGAATAGGTAATAGCACAATAACAAGGAAGCCAACTACAACTGCTATCTCTTTCAACATTCCCATCATCAATACTTTTTGAGCGGTGAATACATTCAGGAGGGAGCAGTAAGGAGTTGGTGAGTGGTGCAAGTCTTTCATAAACACAGCTGCTGTTAAACCCTGCCCTGTCCTGGTTCTGCCTATAGTTCTGCATTAAAGATTTTTAAAAATCAATATATCGTCACTTAGATGGGGTATTTCATATCTCCCTGTATTTTTGCTTATGTCACCCCTGTTTTAATAGTTAGATTTTTTTCTATGTTTGATCCATGGTTAAATCTGAGTTGTGAGTGGAGTCCCACAAGAAGGTTACTGTCTGCAATATTCCATAATCAGAATAGCTAGATGTGAGCAAAATGTAACAGTTTAGTGTTCTACAAATGAGGCATTTATCAACATGATGTTAATCTTGTGTTACTACACTATTAAAACTGCAAATATAGCTGAGCCCATAACACAAACCATAAAAATGTTTTTACAGTGTTTATTATACTTGTCTCCATAACAAGCTAAGAATCATTACATTACTTTCTAGTTAATAAAAAGTGAATACCCTCTTAGAACTGCACTATCACACAGTAACCACCAGAGGACAAAAAAGCATAAGAAAAAAAAAAATAGAACAGGCTTGTTGGCTTATCGGATGTTAACTGAGGTTAATGACAATTTATTATCCCGTAAAACCTTACATATGATGGAACAAGACACTTGCCAATGGAAAAGCACAACTACTTGGAAAAAAAAAAAAAGAGAGAAATGGTTGTTTAAAAAAAGAACTTTAAAGCTGACCTAATTTAAGGCACTTTTTTAATAGGTTGTTTGACTTTTAACTACTTCATTACTAGAGGTGAGTTTACACCCGACAGTAAAGTGCTATGCTCTACTGTGAACTCATTTTAGGGCCTATCTCTGTGCAAAATTACCCATCCTCATCCCTACCATTAACCCTTAATTATTATTTTTTTTCTTCTTTGATGCTTTTTTTTTCTTTTCTTTTTTTTTTTTTACAATTCTGATTGGAGTTTTTTGTCCATGTGCATCAGCTATTTGCCCTCATGAGAATTCTTCAGAACCACCTACTCAGAACCCTTTGAAGAACCTAATACCAGATGAAATTTCTTATTTAGAGGGTAACTCCACTTTTATGGGGAAAAAAAAGCAAATAGAAAAATAATATAGCGTATACAATTGCAACACAAGTCATATTGTATTTGAAAGTTATTAAAAATGACCTTTCCTTTTCAATCTGCAGCTCTGCAATTTTCTGTAAAAACGCAATGCAATCCTTGAGGTGTTCTGTACACAGAATGTGTACAGATCGCCCCCCAGAAACATAATTTCCTGCTTGTGTAAGGCTCACTGATTTTCCCAGAAGTCTGAACAAAGATACAAGTCAGATTTCCGGCATCCCCTGAAACAAACATGTCATTTTTTGGTGAGATACTCCCAATAGGAAATCATGTCTAAAGGGATGCAGATCCTGTAATTTTCCTGACTAGAGCACTGCAGGTAAAGCATCTGATTGATAATTATGAAACCACTCTCATTAGACTCACTTTCCACATGGACACAGAGAAACACACAGAATAACAAAAGGAAGAAATCTGTAACAAAGATTGTTAAAATCCTTGTAATGTACTGTATATAGATCACCCAGAGGAGTTACTCTTTTAAGTTCTTTTTGAGGTACCCTTGGACTCTGCATCTTATCTCTGAGGTGTTATTACCATTGGTGTTACTATTCAATCCCCATCAGCGTTTATTGTATTTTTTATCCTCCCCTTAGCCATTTTGGTGAACCTTATGAGTCCACTTGGTCATTCAGTAAAATAGGGGGATATAATCTTTGCTTTATGAACTGCATTGAAATTTGTTTCATGATAAGGATGTCAGTGGTTTGTGTATACAGGGAGTGGAAAAGATGGTGTTATCTAGAAGGAGGGGAGGGAGACACATTTAGATTACTGTGCAAAAGAGAAGTGTATTGGATTTTCCATCTCAACACTAGAAAGCCCATTGGGCTCAACTTTGAGTGGGACGTCTCACATTTATAGGAATAAAGATTGCAGCACCACATTATCTGATATTTGGTGGCTGCGTCGCCTTCCTTGTTTTTCTAATTTTTTTCTAAATTTTTCCTATATTTTTCCATATTTTATTTTTTTATTTTTTCCTTACCCCTCTTTTCTCTCTCTCCCCCTACCCCCCACAACCCCGCCCTTTTCTCTCTCCCCCACCCCACTTTTTTTTTTTTCTTTCTGTTCTTGTTGTCTTTATACATCCTATATCTCTCTATCATCTTTGGACACCAGGAAGACACACACATATATATACATATACTGTAAGTTAGTCTGACATATAACAATTTAATGATTATAGTCATAACAATTTAATGATTTTCATTTGCCTTTAAAGTATCATCCTTTGGGGGTTTCTCTTTCTGTACATAGATTCTTTGGGAAGTGGGCAAGGACGTGGTGGTCTTTATTGGTGGATTTGCAATCATAAATTATTTGTTTAAACATTAAACTTATTCTATCTGGACAAGAGGTTCTTAAGAGGGAATATGATCACAATATACCAATGTTTCAATGCTGACTTAAACATTGGGAGAAAAATATTTAACCTAAGTTTGCAAAGGAAGACACACGACCACACAATCTAATTGGAAGAGAAGTCGTTCAATCCTAAACTGCATAAGGGGTTCTTTATTGTTAGAGTGGTAAGGGTGTAGAAATCCCTTTCACAGTTGGTGGTGTAAGCAGGGAGTGTAGATAAATTAGAAAAAAAAACTCTTATGCCGCGTACACACGACCGGTTTTCCCGTCGGAATAAACTCTGCAGGTTTTTCCAACAAAATTCCGCTGAAACTGTCTTGTGTACACACAATCACACCAAAGTCTGATCGTCAAGAATGCGGTGACATACAGCACATATGATGGGACTAGAAAAAGGAAGTTCAATAGCCAGGATCCAATAGCTTTTGTCTCATACTTGCTTCAGAGCATGCGTCGTTTTTGGTACGTCAGAACAGCATACAGACGAGCGGTTTTCTCGATAGGAATTGGTTCAGTCGGAAATATTTAGAACATGTTCTATTTCTAGGTCCGTCAGAATTATCGAAAATGAAGTCCGATGAGGCATACACACGATCGGAATATACGATGAAAAGCTTCCGTCTGACTTTTTCTGTCGGACATTCTGCTTGTGTGTACGTGGCTTTAGATGATTTCTTAGCAAATGCAATGTACTGGAATATTACAATGGCAGTGACATATACATGCATGCACACACACACACAGGCATAATCAAATTGAACAGGATGGACTGGTATCTTTCAAACTACGTAACTGTGTAATAGATAAATGGAAACAAAATGTTAGGTGACTTGTTGTTAGCTCACCTATACTAATTTTTGCCAAAGTAAAAGTTTTGCCATTGTAAAAGAACTTTTTTTTTACTGCTTCGCCCTCTCTGTCTTGCAGATGGCAGTGTTGGATGCACAGCCCCATGAGCTCAGGAACTAGCACTCCTCTTCCTTCACTACCCACACATGTGCAGTCCACTTTCGTTCATTCTCACAGGATGCGGAGCTGCAAAACAGCACACGCATGGGTAGGGAACAAAGCCAAGTACTAGTTCCTGAGTTCCTGGGCCATGCATTCAACTCTCGGTACGTCCTGCCATCTGCAGGTCAGAAAGGGTAGAGCAATGAAATGAGCATCTAAAAAAGTAGAATATATATACAGTAGAGGTATTTTTGGACAGAGTCTAGAGACAGAGTAATGCATCCACATCCCTGGTGTAGAGTGAATAAAAGAAGTTTAAAGGGAACAGATAAAAAACTTTTTTTTTTATCTTTTCCCTTTAAATTTCTTTTATTCATCTAAAAATGTAAGCATTCTTTTACAAAATAGAGTGCTGCATGTTATTGAGCTGAGGACATGGTAATATTTGGGGATGTTATAGGCAAAAATCTGTCAGCACACTACCACTGCTCCACCTCTCCACCCCATCCAATCAGATAATGATTTGCCTTTATTCAGAAAACGCAAAGCATCCTCTAAATGGTGCCTGTGCCAAGTGGCAGACTTTCTGTGTTCAGAATGCAGCAGGGAAGCCGTTTGGCATGGGATGAAGAAGCAAGTGGAGATCACTGAATTAGCAGTGTCTGCTTAGTGATTTTCAGGGTCCAGGTATGGTATATACATTGTTACATTGGTCCAAGCTGGATCAACGTAACTACGTATAAAAATCCATGCCTGGGATTCTTCTTTAAGGCTGGTTTCACGCTCTTGCGAATTGGATGTGGGTTTCTCGCATCAACTTTGCATGTCAGGAGATTGTGACAGGCTCTCTAGGGAGGTGGTTCACACATCTCTGGAGCAGCTCTGAAGAAAATTGCACAGGAGTCCTGTGCGTCTTCTGGTTCATTTCAGGTCCGAATTCAGCCAAAAATTTTAACTGAAATCGAACCTGAAACGGTTAACGGGGACACACCAGACCCCTGCTGTGAGCCACTCCGTGCATCAGTGTGAACCCAGCCTCACACACGAGCGGAATTTCCATCGGAAAAATCTTGGATGGTTTTTCGGACGGAATTCCGCTCAAGCTTGTCTTGCATACACACAGTCAAACCAAATTCCGACCGTCAAAAATGCGGTGACGTACGACGGGACTAGAAAACGGAAGCTCAATATCCAGTGCGCCACCCTTTGCGATCCTTCTGCTAATCTCGTGTTTATCTCGTGTTAGTAGAAGTTTGGTGAGAGACAATTTGCGCTTTTCAGACTTGTGCTTTTCAGATAGTTACTGCTCTTCAGTTTGTGCTTGTGGGTTTGTATCTGGTTTTCAGTGCATGTAGTCAGTTCGTATCTGTTTTTCAGTGCGTTCTTGTCCGCTTGTTTCTGATTTTCAGCTTGCTCTTCACAGGCCTTTCTGTTCTTCAGTGCGTTCTGTTAGTGCGTTCTGACCAGACGACCGTTTTGAAGCCATGTTGCAGGTATGTACTCATCGTAGAGTTTGTGGTATGTGGGGGCTTGGTGTTGGGGTTCTTGCTTTGACCCAAGCCCAGTCCATGAACAGGGTGGGGAGCAGTTCATGGACCAAGAATTGGTTGCTCCAGTGTGACCAATTCTCTCATATGCCTTTGCTGCATGAGATCCAGGAGAATAACCCTGATGATTTCAGGAATTTTCTCCGGATGACGGACCCCCCTTTTCACCATCTGTTGGCTTTGCTGTCCCCCTATATTACGAAGCAGGACACCTGCATGCGGCAAACCATCACTCCGGAGCAGAGGCTAGTTGCCAGGTTTCGGTACTTAGCGACGGGGAGAAGTCTACAGGACCTCAAGTTCTCTACAGGCATCACCCCCCTGGCTCTGGGGATCATTATTCCAGAGACCTGTTCTGCCATCATACAGGTCCAGCAGAAGGACTATATTAGGGTAAGTTTTCTCTTTTAACATAACATTCTATGTATTTAATGTATGCTAATGTTTTGTATTTCTTTCATCATTCCCTAATTACCATGATTGTAATATGCTGTGAAAGTCCCCTTTGTGCCCATGCATGCTGTAAGCTTTTAATGCTCCTTTTTTGTCCTTCATGCATATTTGCCTTCACTAACCTCCCCAGCATGCTATCCTAGGCCCATATACACCTAGCCTAGTCACTTAACAATGTATTTTGTCAGCTCCATTGTAGTGCTTTACCCTAAACATCCCCTAAAATGTGTCCAAATGTTATTGTTGTCCTTAAATTCAGGCAGAGTGCCAGAGGCTTTTTTTGGGGGTCCAAAACTCATTTATAACCCCCCCTAAAATGTTTCCAATGGGCCATCAAAGGGGGTGAGGAATCTGATAAGTGGACCTTACTCCTTAAAATAAATGTTATACTGATGTTGGCCAAGAATGTTTGTATCTAATCTGTTTGCAATGTTATGTGCAGAAGTACTAATATTTTTTTTCTTTTTTGACTCCACAGTTTCCTTCAACGCCACAGGAATGGCAGACTGTGGCTTCCCAATTTGCTCATTGTTGGAACTTTCCCAACTGCGGAGGGGCAATCGATGGGAAGCACGTCCACATCGTCCCACCACCCCACTCGGGGTCATACTATTTTAACTATAAGGGGTTTCATAGTATTGTGTTGATGGCGGTGGTGTCTGCAACATACAAGTTTCTCTATGTGGACGTGGGGAAGAATGGCCGGATGTCGGATGGTGGAGTCTTTGCCCAGATGGAGTTCTACACACATCTCCAGAGTGGTGGCTTGGGATTGCCAGCTACAGAAGAGAATGTTGAAGGACTCCCATTTGTTTTTATCGCTGATGAAGCCCTTTGTCTGGATGATCACCTGATGAGGCCATTCCCCCAGAGGACCCTCACCCCGGAGAAGAGGGTTTTTAATCACCGGCTGGCCAGAGCCAGAAGAGTCATGGAGAATGCCTTTGGGATAATGACCGGCCGGTTCTGCCTGTTTCTTACGGCAATAAATATGGCAGAGTACAAACTGAACCATATAGTTCTAGCATGCTGCATACTTCACAACTTTTTAAAGAGAAATGCTCCGAATTATATTGCCTCAGTTGGGCCTGAGGCCGGATTTCCAGAAACTACAATGAGGGCCCTGGAAGCTGGCCGTCCTGGCTTGCCCCCCCAAAGCGCCCGTGAATATGTCGATTATTTTACGGGTAGGGGGGCCATTGCTATGCCAGCAAATTTGTAAATTTTTTTTATATTAAAAAAAAAAATTATCTGATAAAATCTTAATTTTGATTTACTGCTTGTGTTCCTTTTAGCTGTCTCGTAGGTTCTCCTAGTGCACTTGTAGTGCCAAGTGGTTTTTCCATTATTAAATAACACCCATTGCCACTGTAAACACCAGCTTAATACAAAAACCGGTATTGAGCATTGAAAGAAGAAGCCACACATTGTTGAGTATAAAACCTTTTACTCAGTGCACATTCACATATGCGTTGTAAAACTTTTTTTTTTTTTTTAAACATCTTGTTTTTATAAAGTTTTACCTAGAAAATATTTTTTTTAGTACATAGACAGGCATGTTTCAAACCATAACATACACAACTCAGGAACTTACAAAGTTCAACATTGAAAAACTGAAGACAATATCAGACATTATAGTGTAAAAAATGTGTTGATATTGCCTTCATGGGGTGATGTCACCCCTGTAAAAGCCAAATTTTGAAAATGCACACAAATTGGGAGTCAAACTGGGGATTTACCTCCTGATCCAATGCCTAATGTCAACATGTGCTATCTCCCATCATGGGGGATCAATGGACGTGTTTTGGGGGTGCAACCACTTCCTCTCACCTACTTGAGTTACGAGGAAGGGGTTGCACCCACAAAACGCATCTTCAAAATTTGGCTTTTAAAATGCATCAAAAATTAGAAAAAAATGGTCCCCAAAAATAGAAAATGGTGTAATTTTGTTGTTATTTAGATTCTTCCTAGTACATCAATCATGTTCTTCAGTTTTTGTTCTATGTCATTTGTTTTTTACTTGATGATGTCTAAATCCTGACTACAATACATGACGTCCTGGATTATCCTTTGTGCACTGTCACTCGTGAAATGAGGAGATTGTTCTTCCACAACATGCACATCACCTAAAAGAAAAAATACACACCATCTATTATAAATATGCAGGCATACATCTATTACCTGAATCTGTGGTCTCAGACACTCACCTGTTGTGGTGACAATTTCAATTTCACCTCTCCTTCCTCCACATCCTCCGGTTGTGGTGTCCTCTGTTCCTCTTCTTCAGGAGATGGGGGGGTTCCTGGTGTCCTCAGATGTCCAGAGTCTTTTCTCCCCTATGATAATGAAACAAAAGGTATACTTAGCACACTGATATTTGAGGCCAGAAAGACATGATTTTTTCCCTTACCAAAGCTTGAATACTTACCTTTGTGGACAAGTTTCACACATGGAGACACCCCAAATATCCACTGGAGTACCTGTGTGGGACACCCTAAAAAGTTTGTTCTTGTATCCCACACTAATGCTCCTGAATCCAGATGTGTAAACAGCTGCTGAGTGTCCTCTCCTTACATTACACTGAATAAAGTTTGCAAATCTTTCTAGTTTCAAACACATCTAGACAACAATGTCCTAAACTTCCTTTAATACAAATTAGCATGACCAAATGTAGTTAACCCTGTATCTGCCCAAAACATCGTATTTAGTTGGCAAACGAACAATGTTTCCTACGACCAATTACTGTGCCCATGAACATGAAAGTAGCCATTTTAAACTGTACAACAGTAAAGAAAGCAGCATGCAAGTAATAATAATAATAATAATAGGAATACACGACAAGTACTTACTTTTTAGAAGCACTTTCTTGATCCTTCTGTACTGATCCTGCTCCCTGAATTTCAAGTCTGTCCAGCATTTCCTCAATTGCTCCTTGGATCGTTGTACCCCAAAATTCCTGTGCAGACTCTTCACAACTTTAGACATGATCCTGGCCTTTCTCACATTTGGGTTTAGGTAAGGTCCATACTTGGGAGAGAGTATCACCGCTCCAGGTGGGTCAGATCAAGGTAAAAGGCATCTCCTTCAGTCTAGAAGTCCAGGTGCTGGCAATGCTATGGTAGTTAGACATCAAAGAAATTCTGGACAGCCGCACTCCAAAAATATTTGCCTTTATTGAATAAGGTGTCATCCAAAATACAGGTCACAGCAAAATGGAACAAATCTTACACGTTTCGCACTACAAGGAGTGCTTAGTCATAGCTTTGATGTCTAACTGCATAAGGTCCATACTTCCCGTCATAGTTGGCCCTCTTCAAGATGTCCACCATCTCCACCATCTCTACAAAGGCCATATTTGAGGCCTTAAATCTCCTGAGGGATTGGAACATTTCTGGCTTTGGGCTTTCCTCCTCGTTACTGTTATTACACACCTGCTGTGTCTCCGCCATGTTCCTCTCCCACTGCGACAAAAGAGAAGGGGCAGGGAATATTCTAGAAAGAACGCCAGGGGTGGAAGACACGGGCGGAGTTTCACTCATGCGCAGTGTATATAACGCTAACACGCGTGTGTCGTATGTATGATCTATGAGTGGAGGAAGTGTCGATCGTGAGAACGAAGGTAACATTTTAACTTGGAACATCAGTGGCCTATACTGATTCAAGATTGAGGCCTATATTGGGATAAAATTAGGAGAGTTTAGCGTGATATTAGTGTTTTTGTCTTGTGTTTTGTCTTGCAGCAAATATGAAACAATTCAAAGACCCGGAATTCATGGGCCAGTTCATAGACAGATACAGGGATATGAGAAATTTGTGGGAGGTTAAAAACCCCTTATATCGAAATAAACCTGCTAGGAAGGCATCGCTGGATAAATTGCTGCAATTTGTGAAGATGCAGGTCCCTGACGCAGTCATCGAGTTTGTTGATAAGAAAATTGGTAGCAAGTTGCCCTGCATGGAAGCCTGATCTCTTAGCTCTCCACTAGCCCACAGCCTTGTGGCCTCACAAGGTTATTTCTAACACCCGTATATGGGTGGAATCAGGAGGACTTGATCCTCTAAAGCCAGGGGATTATCCCAGCCACCTTCCGGCTCATCCACGACCTTCTGAGGGTATTTCAAGCCGCCCTCAACACACGGCGGCAAGATGGACAAGATGGCGCCGACTTCCTCTGCCTCCTCCACGCGGCCTCCACAACCGCCAAGCTCCCAATCCCCAGCCCACCCACGGAGCGCATCTGGATCGGCAATGGAGACGAACGGGTTGCATCCTCGGGACCCAGGAGCGGTGAGTCTACTCCCGCTCCACACCTCCTAAGCAGCGCTGCAGCATGATCCCCAGAACTCAGCACTAGGCCTCACTGCAGCTACACACACACAGTACTCTGAGGCCTTCCCACGGCTGCTACGTGCGGCCCCGAACCCGGACTGGTTTGCGGGGAGCCCTGACTCCCCTACACCCTCGCTACAGTCAGATGACTTCCCCCCTGCCAGATCCAGAGTGTGCTCGGGCCCCGGGTCCCCTGCAAGCAGGGCAAAATGGAGGATGCACGCCTCAGTGGGTACACTATCCTGCCCCAGCTTTCCCCCAGCCGCAGAGACAATCCTGCCCCAGCAACCCCAAATCTACAGAAAGGGGGGCAGGCCATGCGATTTCTTATGCTCAGGCAGCGAGCTCCCCGATCCTGGCCCATATGGACGAGCATGCAAACAGCCATCTCTCTCCTCCACAGCTCCCTGAGTGGAGCGATCTACGGGACCCCCAGATACAGCCCTGAGCGCCAGCTCAGAATGTGCCCCGCCCTTCACCCTCAGCGAGAACCCTCTCCATCGCACTTTCTACACCAACAAATGGGGATTGATCCCCGCTACCAGCAGAACCCCCCATGGCAGGCCTACCTCCAAGCCATCCCAACTAAAGAGGACTTTAAACTCCTCATTGAAGAGGTCAAGTCTGCCTGCTGAGCAGAAATCCAAGTACTTCACACTAATCTTAAACATCTCTCAGGAAGAGTGGAAATGGTGGAGGAGGAAATACAAGAGACCAAGCTGGCGGTGCACCGCACCCAAATACAGGGAGCCAACCACCACCTAATGCTCAGAAACATGCAGCGCCATATCAAAGATTTGGACAATAGGGGGCACAGAAACAACATCCGTAGGCACAACACGTGATGTGCGTGTGACGTCTGTATGGGGGAGGAGCCTAGCGCTGGCTCCGGCGGAGGTGTAGAGACAGCGCGTCCCTGAGGATGTCTCGTGGGATGAGAGACGACGGAGACTCGGGTCAAGATCAAGTGCTCAGCCGCTCTCTGGTCTAGACTACCCAGCCCCCCCTCCCCCCACCGCAGCTGCAGCAGCGTGAAGCCTCCCTGTGAGACCCCCGGACCGGAGAAACAGTGGCCGTGTACGGAGCTACTCAGCCACTCTGACGGGCTGACTTGAGGCCAAGAAGCAAGTCCTGGTTGAAGGACCAGAGGCAGGAAGCAGCAGCCTACCCACGGAGGTACGCTACCGCCCGCAACGGAGCGAGAGGGAGCATCCCAGCTAAGCTAACCCCAAACTATATCAGCAGCAGACTGGCAGCACACTGACAGAAGAAGAAAGGTATGAGAAGATATATTGATGTATATGCAACTTGTGTTACAACTAGCGGCATGAACTTTGATCTGTGTTACTGTGAACAATAGAGCTGGGCTGCCTGACGGGAGAGAGGAAAGCAGGAAGATATATGCTTTTTGGTATATAGGTGGACACTGACACTTTCCCAGCGCAGTAAAGGGTTGGCTGAAATTAAAGTTTCCTCATGTCCTTTTCCCCCTCATATAATGTTGTGAACGAAGTTACACGTGTGGACTTGAATTAGACTCGGTGAGAAAAAAAAAAAAAACAGGGTCAGCAGCACCACCGTCTGACCCAGAGCCGAATTTTATTGATGCACTGGGTGAGGTCGGCTCAGACTTGTGGGATTGTATGAACTATCTCTAGCATAACCCGCTCCCTACATATTTAGGTTAATGTTGGTAAGCTGAAAACCTCTCCTTTCTCAACTAGAGGCCGCCGGGCGGTCAAAGATAGGAGATTTACAGGGGGATAGAGGGTGTGAGACTCCCCCCCCCTACAGCTGGTTTACTCACCTACTTGGGCTAACAAGGAAGCTACAACATTCAGGTAACCAAGCCCTCCGTGCGGCTCTCTGGTCTGAGGCAAAAGAGAGGGGGAAGAGAGAAAGGAAAAAGAGAGAAAAGGGGGAAGGGGGAGAAGGAAAAAAAAGAAAATAAAAAAGAAGAAAAAAAGGGGATAGGGGAAGAGAGAAGCACTTGGAGACTTCGGCCGGGTTTCCCCTCCACAGCCCCCAACGAGAACGAGTGGTAAACTGCAGGTGGGTGAGGAAGCATGAGAGGCCGCTCAACTCGAACAACTGAACCCCAGAACACCAGAGAGAGCCTCAACACCAGCTCTATCCAAAAATACCTAAAAGAAGTAAGTGCTAAAAGCCCGGGAATGGAGGCGAAACAACCAGGGACAAAGGACAAGAAGAAAGAACAGCAGAAACAAAAGGGGGGTCAGGGGGATAAAACCCATGAAGAGTTGGACATTGAGGGCGCGTCCGCCTGAAGTACCGCAGAGGAACAAAGAATAATGGCGCTAGTACCAAGCAAAACAGACCTGACCGAAATGTTTACAAAATTAGAAAACGTGATTAAAGCTGAAATATCAAATGTCCGAGCTGATATGGGGCATCTTCTCCGCCGAGTAGAGGAGGCAGAGGAAGTTTCTGAGCTTCAAGCTAAAGAAATCTCAGACCTAAAAGACCAAGTCAGCAAAATGCGGAATGAAAACCGCACTTTGGCGTTTAGGTTAGAAGAACAAGAGAACCAAAGCCGGCGACAAAATTTACGCATTAGATTCATCCCGGAACAACAAAATGAGGATCTGGGGGAAAAGATGAAGAGCATCTTTAATCCTATAATGGGAAGGCGAGAAGACGAAGCCTTACGGATCGATAAGAAGGCCCCCCCATATAAAGCAAGATACTCCAAGAGATGTGATCGTTAAATTTCATCTATATGAGGACAAAGAAAGAATTTGGAAGAACTTAAAGGGGGCCCCCCCAATAAGGTTTGAAGATAAAGAGCTGCAGATATTTTCAGACTTATCAGCAGGAACTCTTGCGCGAAGAAGACAGATGAGACCAATTTTGGATCAGCTAAGGAGATCTAATCTCAAATATAGCTGGGGGTTCCCAACATCCCTGATAGTTATAAAGGATGGAAGATCATATAGGATGAGATACTTGGAAGAGGCTCAGGACTTCTGTAACAGTCTGGGTATCCCCATCCCAGATATGTTGCAGGTCGAATGACTGAATAACTTAAATAATTTAAATGGTATGATCTGTTGAAAACGTGGGGGGGGGGGCGGGATGGGAGGGTTTGGGAGGGATGGGAAGTGGAAGGGAATGTTTTTTTTTTTGTTTTTGTTTTTTTTTGTCTCTTTCTGCCCATCCCGCCCCCCCCCCTCCTGGGGAGGAAAAGCTATAAATACAAATGGTCTTAAGTTATGACAGAAAAACGAGATGGGGGTTATAGGGGGAAGGGTCACTGTCGACCTCTTTCTCTAAGCATGCGGGGCGTGGGTGGGGGGGGGTTTGGAAAGGGGTGGAAACAACTGGAGGCGGGACCACTGGGTAGTGGCAATCAAAAATTTGCACCTCATGCCCTCTTTTCCCCCTTTTTGGGGGGGGGAGGGTGCTGGATGCTGTCGCTAGAGCTTCACCCCGGGGAGGGAGTCCCATAGATTGGAATGGGAAAAGTTCCAAGTCGGGGGGCTCGGGGTGATAATCTCGCCATTGGGGGGGGGAGGGGAGGGGGGAGGATGCGGGAGGGAGGAGGGATGGGGGGGCGGAGGGATGGGGGGGAGAGGGGGGAGGGGGGGCACCGCAGGACGTGCTCGGAGGAGCAGGGGGTACGGTAGAAGGCCGGGTTAATAGACATGCCAGAGCTTAGATTCATCTCCTACAATGTGAAAGGGTTAAACTCGCCCAGTAAAAGAATATAAAATATTAAGGGAACTGGAACACCTGGGGGGCGATATAGTTTTCTTACAAGAGACACATCTGACCCTAGACACCAGTAATCAGGCTTTTCTCCTCTAGGATTCCTCAATGGTTCTATGGAGACTCTCCTGACAGGGGGTCGAGGGGAGTCGCTATTGGACTTTCAAATGTTTCGAATTTTTCATTAAGGGAGAGAGTGATAGACCCCGATGGCCGTTACATTTTTTTAAAAGGTAAATTGGGATCTAGGGTGATTACATTAGTGAACGTTTATTGCCCCAATAGGAAGCCTACGGTTTTTTTGGGACAAGTACTGAAAAAGTTGTCGGAATTTGGAGAGGGGGAAGTAGTCTTGGGAGGGGACTTAAATTTCTGCGTTGACCCAGAGCTGGATGGTACATCCCGTGCCCAGGGGATAGGGAAGGTGTTACTTGGGGCCATTAGGCGCAAGCTACATCGATGCCAGCTAATGGATGTTTGGAGACTGCAGCATCCTAAAGAGAGAGACTACACCTTCTTCTCCCCTGTGCACGGGACCTACTCCAGACTAGATTATTTTTTTGTAGATCATAGTTTGTTGGAATGGGTCAAAGAAACAAACATAGAAATAACGTCCCTTTCTGACCACTCTCCGATTACGATGCGGGTCATAATACCAGAGGTGCAGGGGCGACTCTTCTCGTGGAAACTGAACGAGGACCTATTGAGGGATCCTGGGTAGTGGAGAGACTACATGACGAGATCGACTTTTTCTTTAAAACAAACGACACGGGGGATGTGTCACCGGCCATATTATGGGAAACACACAAAGCCTATGTCAGGGGTATCCTGGTGTCAATAGGTGCAGGTTTGAAAAAAAAGAAAAGAGAAGAAAGAGGAAAGTTGATAGAGGAAATCTTTTCCTTGGAACAAGCACACAAAAAAACAAAGGGTCAGGACCAAGACGGATATCATCTACTAGTCGCCAAGAGGGAGGAGCTAAGGGACACGATGGAGCAGGAGGCCAAGAGAGCTATAAATGCTATAACTAGGAACAACTACTACTGGGCTAATAAGTCCAGCAAGCACCTGGCCAGATTAATTAGGAAAAAAAGAAGCAGGAATTTTGTAGAGAAAGTACTCAGCAAAGGAGGGGAAGAGAGAATGACTAGCGACGCTATAGCAGAAGAGTTTAAAAAGTTTTACGGCGACCTTTATTCGATAGGGCAACAGGGGTGGGGGGATACTGCCCGATCAGATAGGGGTAAGGAATTTTTAAAAGGGGCAGGATTAGCGGGCCTGTCAGCCGAGGATAGGGACCTCCTGGATAAACCCATTGAGGAAGAGGAAATACTAGCTGCCTTAAGGGACTCCCCGAAGGGAAAAAGTCCAGGTCCGGACGGTTTCACTTCTATCTATTTAGAGAAAATGAAACACATTCTGGTCCCCAGGTTATGCCGGTTCTGGAATGAACTCGGTGCCGGATGTGGAATGACAGCTGAGGCATTAACCGCCACGATCACCCTGATTCGGAAAGAAGGGAAAGATGCTAGGTTGTGTTCAAGCTACAGACCAATTTCTCTGCTGAACGCAGATGTCAAGCTATATGCAAAAGTGTTGGCGAACAGATTGAAAGAGAAAATGACAGCATTGCTGCATCCGGATCAGGCGGGTTTTGTCCCCGGGAGACAGTGCAGGGACAATGGGGTGCGGGCGGTGTTACTATCAGAATTCTGCAAACAAGGCGGGCCCCCAGCTCTATTCCTGTCAGTTGATGCTGAAAAAGCATTTGACAGGGTAGACTGGGGGTTCATGATAAACACTTTGGAAGCCTTGGGGTTTGGTCAGAGGTTCATCTCCTGGGTTAAGGTCCTCTACAGTAGCCCGGCAGGGATGGTGAGAGCTAATGGGGCGATATCAAAGCCCTTTAGGATGTTCAATGGAACAAGGCAGGGCTACCCTCTTCCCCCGCTCCTGTTCGTCTTGACCCTTGAACCCCTGTTGTCCGCTATTCGCAATAGCCCCGATTGCAGGGGTGTAAGGGTCGGAACAGAGGAACACAAACTAGCGGCTTTTGCCGATGATGTTCTGTTCTTCATTACAAACCCCAGAATAACCCTCCCCAATAGGCTCCAGATCATCAGAAAGTATGGAGAAGTCTTGAATTTCAAAATAAACTCCAGGAAATCCGAATGTTTGAATATTAATCTAGGCAAGCAAGAAGAAGAGCACCTACCTGCTGTCTTCCCTTTCCCATGGAAAGGGGAGATTAAGTATTTGGGGATTAAACTAGCCAACACCTTTAATAAACTGTTTTTAAAAAACTTTATTCCCTTGTTAGACGACACTAGGCAAGAAGTGAGAAGATTACGCGCCAGACCCCTTTCATGGTTTGGGCGAGTAAACGCGGTTAAAATGAGTCTAACACCCAGAATTTTGTATAAATTCCAGATGCTGCCCATTCCCCTACCAAGATATTACTTAAAAGCCCTTAGGAGTCTAATAAGCAAAGCTGTCTGGGGTGGCAAAAAACCACGCATCGCCCACGCAATATTAAGAAGGGGGAAAAAAAAAAGGCGGAATAGCGTTACCAGACTTTAACAGATACTACATTTCAGTAGTGCTGTCACGGATCACGGAATGGTGTAAAAAAGAAATGGATAAGCGTTGGGTTCACATTGAGCACTTGTTGAGTAACACGAATTTAGGACAGTCACTCTGGAACCCCCCAAAATTCAGAGCACTTAGCACAAACACATCTTTATTAACGTATAACACATTTAAATACTGGGACATGATACACGTTCAGCATAAATGGTCATACAACTCACCACTGATACACATGAAAAATAATGGTTTTTTTGAACCGGGGAGGAGGGAGGTGGGAGGGAACTGGTTGAAGGGAGACTCTATTCAATTAAAAAAATTTATAAACAAGGGGCAAATTCGCACATTTTCAGAATTAAGTCTGGAACCCGATCTATGGGTGATGAATGGGTGCAGGTACCTCCAGCTCTCCCACTTCATTGAGAGACTTCCGAAACCTCAGGAGTATGGAGGAGCTCAGACCGTTCGAGCAGCTCTGCATGAGGGAGCAGGCAGGTGGGGAGATAACTCAAATATATAAGATCCTGGGAACAGAGCAGGAGCTGGAGGTACCGCTATACATCAAAAGGTGGGAGCAGGAATTGGGGTCACAATGTAATAGAACTATGATAGATAAAATCTTGAGGATGGCCCATTACTTAGCAGTAGACACTAGAAGAACAGAAAGCCAACATAAATGCCTTGCAAGATGGTATGCCACCCCGGACAGGGTAAGTAAAATGGATAAGACCAAGACAAACACTTGCTGGAGGGGTTGTTCAACTCCAGGAACAATGGCCCATATTTGGTGGGAGTGTCCTACCATTAAAATATTCTGGAAAAAAATCCTGAGATTGATAAAGGACATTACGGGGAAGGAAATAGCAGAGGACCCGTGGGTCTGTTTTTTCCATGGGACCTCGGATTCTGTAAAGAGTTACAAAACCTCTCTGATCCCCATAATGCTTGATGTAGCTAAGAGACAGATTGCATCGAACTGGCTGAACACCTCGAGTCCCTGCACTCTTGATTGGCTGTTTAGCCTTAATGAGGTATACAGCGTCGAGTGTTTGGACAAGGGGGGAGCCGAACCTGAAGATGAGGATCATTTAGGGAAATGGGCAGCCTGGATCAAGTTTAAAAGGACCTGGGGTTATCTAGAGGAGATTATCAGCCTGGCATAATTGGGCAAAGCACTTTTTTTACACAGTGGAGTGATCAGGCAAATGGGTGTCCTCTGTGAGCATTGTCCTGCAGGCGCGGGGGGGGGGGGAGGGGGTGGGGGCTGGGGGGGTGGGGGTCGATAACCATTTCACTTTTTATATATTAATGTGGATTTGTATTAGGAAATATCCCCGGTGGGAAATGTATTGTTATGAAATGATAAAGATTTAAAAAAAAAAAAAAAAAAAGAAACAACATCCGTGTCAGGGGCCTGCCTGAATCAGAGGGTCCAGAAGATCTGCACGACACCCTGCAAACTCTATTCAACAACCTCCTGGGGGAACCCCCGAATAAACCCATAGAGATGGATCAAGCACACCGTGCCCTACGTCCCAGAGGACCTATCTCCAGGCCCCATGATGTCATCTGCAGGGTCCATTCCTACCCCCTAAAAGAGGACATCATGCGAAAGGCCTGTACCATCAAGAAGGTGGTCTTCGACAATGCACAGATACAGATATACCCAGACCTTTCTTGGATTACCTTACAGAAACACAGACTCCTTCAACCCCTACTCCTCTCGCTACAAGAAAACGACATTTCTACTGTCTACTGCTGGGGTTTCCCTTTCGGCCTTGAAAATCAGCAGTGTTACACTTTCCTGAGGACTTAGACAAATTCTGTGACACCATGGAGATCCCCATCCCCCGTCTCCAAGAATGGGATTTGGTGGACACACCAACGCCACCTCATTCGGTCTGGCAGAAGATCCCCCCGTCCAAACGCCCCAGGGGACGGGACTCTCCCCACGGGCCTACTAAACCTAAGCATGGCTGACGGTCATAGGTTTTTTCTTCTCCGACAGCCATGGCTATGGTGCGTATAACTCTCTTTGACTCTCCTGACCCACCCATCAGCCTTACTTGCATTCCCCTTAGGCCTCCTGTCCGCTATTTTGTTTTGTTTATTGGGCACCCCCCACTGGAGACTTGAAAGTGGTAATCGTTCTGGTCACTAGTCCCCCTATAGGATTACCCTACTAAAGTTCCCCAATTACCCTGTTGAGGTATCTGGTTACCGATCACTACGGTTCTCTATGTCCCCCCGGCCTGGGTCCTCCTTTTGGACCCTGACCGGGAAGACTTATTGGAACTTATTAGGTCCTGGGCGGTATAAACTGCTTGGGGCTTCATTGCACTGTTTATTTTTGATTACTATGTTTCTAACTAATGTGTTTTTCTCCTTTCCTTCTGTCTCCTTCCCTCCCCCCCCCCTTCCTGGCTCACCACGTGCTCTGGACGAACACTCGGACATATCTTGAAAACGGGCCCCCTCCTCTCCTGGGCACCGAGGCATCCTCTCGGCTGGATCAGATAAGTACTTCCAAGCTCACACACACCCTTGACCATGGCTAAGATTATGTCATTTAATGTCCATGGTCTGAACTCAAATAGAAGGAGACATCTTGCGTTGAGGGAGCTCAGGCATTCTGGGGCGGACGTTGTCCTACTCCAGGAAACACATTTTAACAAAGGAGACTCCTTCACTTTTGCTTCCAGAAAATATCCTCAGGTTTACCAGGCATTTAACCCCTGCAAGCGAGCAGGAGTGGCCATCCTTTTTAAACGTGGCTCCCCCTTCACATGCTCTGAGTCATTTGTAGATCCACGGGGACACTACATTATTTTGCGAGGTCAGTGGCAAATGCAGGCTGTCACTTTTTGTACCCTGTATGCCCCTAATACCCGACAAATTCATTTTCTAACCAAAGTATTTGCATGACTGTTCAGGACACCCAACGATTATCTGATAGTCGGCGGGGACTTTAGCTTATCCTACTCGGTTGGACTGAATCGCCACGTACTGAACTCCACAGACCCACAAATCCGAGCTGCCAGGGACTCAAAATTATTTCACCATATTACCAGACGCTATGCCCTATTTGACACATGGCGGGCCCTACATCCGGGAGATAGACAATGCACATTTTTTTCTGCTCCCCACCGCATGCACTCCCACATTGACTACTTTTTTGTCAATAATGCCACCCTCCATGCCACTAGGGAGGCCCAGATCCTACCGATCTCCTGGTCCAATCATGCCCCTGTAGTTATGACCTTGGAAATAGGTATCCCTACCCGCAAACAGTGCAATTATCCAACTTCCTCCAAATTTGAGCTAGAGTCCGTACTGCAGCATTATTTCCTTGAAAATGACACCCCTGATATCTCCCCCTCCACTCTCTGGGAGGCCCACAAAGCAGTCCTCAGGGGGCGCTGTATGGCGATCTCCCCGGCCATGAAGAAAGATGCGAAAGCCTCTAAACTCCAAGCCGAAAGGGACCTTAGGGCCCTAAAGCTCCAACTACAAGCCTCACCGTCCATATCCCTCCTAAAAAAAATTATCTGCTTACGAACAACACTCCGAGACCTGGCAATAGGCCAAGTAGAGAAGGCACTCCTTAGACTAAAACAAACCTACTACGACAAAGGTAACAAAGCCCACTCTCTATTGGCGCGCAAACTGTCAGAACGCTCCCATGTGACTACCCCCCACCAAATAAAAGACAGGAAGGGCGCCCTCCTCTCACACCCTCAAGACATAGTTCAAACATTTGAGGAATTTTACACAGCCCTATACAGTGACCCTGAGATCCCACACGATCCCCTCCCCCCCTGACCTGACTGACCGCTTGCAGCACTACCCCATTCTCCTACCACATATGCGCAAACTGTTTAATGCTTTCCTTCAGAAAACCCTTATTCCCTCGGGCACGCAAAGGTCATTTCTCACGTTAATCCCCAAACCCGACAAAAATCTTTCATTGTGCGCTAGTTACAGGCCAAACGCACTCTTAAACTCTGACCTGAAAATTTTTACTAAGCTTCTCTCGATGTGACTAAACCTGATACTGCCCTCTTTGATACATAAGGATCAGGTGGGCTTTGTGCCCCTCTGTCAAGCAGGGGACAACACGAGAAGGATTAATGACCTAATAGATGTGGTGAACAGGGACGGACTAGAGACTTTGGTTCTTGGGCTAGATGCCGAAAAGGCTTTCGACTGCCTTGGCTGGCCTTTCCTGTTCGCCACGTTGAAATGCATGGGGTTCCGGGGTCCCTTCCTACAGGCTATTCAGTACTTATACATAAATCCCACATCCTAGGTTAAGACCCCCTTTGCCCTGTCCTCTGCCTTCCCAATTGCGAATGGGACCCGCCAGGAGTGCCCACCCTCACCGCTACTGTTTGCACTGTATGTTGAGCCCCTGGCGGCTTCCATTCATAGAAACCCAGACATACATGGGATCCTGGTTCGGGGGAGAGAATTTAAATTAGCATTGTTCGCAGACAACATCATACTCACCCTGACCCAACCTAGAACCTCACTGCCCAACCTACACGCCAAACTTGACCTCTATAGATCCTTTTCGGGCTATAAAATAAACGCAGCTGAATCGGAGGCTCTTCCTATCAATATCCCAGCAGCAGAGATGCAACACCTACAGCAATGCTTTCCATACCACTGGAAGACGACAGCCCTGAAATATTTGGGAGTTCAGATCACCCCATCTTACGCTACCCTATACCGAGCTAACTTTCCTCCCCTGTTCCGGTCCATAAGGGATCTGCTACAGAAATAGAAGGTTCACCATATCTCCCTCCTGGGGAGGGTGGCCTCTGTTAAGATGACCATCCTCCCTAAACGCCTCTATCTCTTCCAAACGCTGCCCATCCCAATTCCATATGTAGACTTGAGAAAACTCCAGGCAGATTTGGTGTGCTTTGTCTGGAATTATTGAAGACATATAAGATTATAGAAGAATTATAGAAGACATAGAAAATCTCAGTCAGTCCTGACGACATTGCGTTCCGACGGTGGGTTGGCATTTCCTGACTTGAATAAATATTACCAAGCTGCCCAACTGCGTGCCCTGGCCTCCTGGTTTCCCCAACGATCCTACAACAGATGGACAGAAATCGAAAAAATATGGCTGGCACCCACACACACAAGTAGCCTGCTCTGGAATGCGAATGTGGAGGTGAACTCGGCCCGGCTTTTGGGTCCCATGCTGCATCTTAGATCGCTCTGGCGCAGACTATCTCGAGCACATAAGCTGGGCTCAGAGAGATCACTCTTAACGTCCTTCCTTTATAACCCCAGGATGCCTGCGGGTCTTACACACCAGAAGTCTATAGAATTTATTCCACTTTGGCCATTCAGTGCACCCCTGTACACGCAAGATGCTCTCATTCGCTGGACATCAAAAAAAATTTGATTTACCTCGCCAGGTGTTTTATGGGTATTTGCAAATAAGACACTATGCCCAATCTTTCGCCCCGAACCTCCAATTCTTAGTGCCAATGCTCTTTGAGAGCTTGTTGTTGGAGGGCTCCGCACGCCGAGGCTTAATTTCAGATATATATATCGGTTGTTAAACTCCTACTCCTTCCCCACCCAGGGTAAGCATTCATATATGCTTCGCTGGGAAAAAGCACTAGGAGAGGAAATCCCAGAGAAGACATGGTGGACGATCTGGTCTCAGGCAGCAAAAAGCTCCTTCTGCACGCTCTATAAGAACGCCTATAAAATACTTTACTTTTGATACCTGGCGCTGGACGTTCTCAATGCCATTTACCCCTCCAGCTCGGTTGGTGCTGCCAGGGAGCCAAGGGGACCCTATATCACGTCTATTGGACCTGCCCCAAGATAGTGCCTTTCTGGACAGAGACACAGCTCCTACTGTCCCACCTTCTAGGAGTACAGGTTCCCAGAACCCCAAAATCATTTCTCCTTGGAGTTTCTACTCTGCAAATTCCCAAATATTCAAAAAAACTGCTTAGACATGTCCTGACAGCCACGAGGTGCCCTACATTGGAAACGACAAGCCCCGCCCACCCAAACAGACTTATACACCAGAATAGACATAGAGCTGATGGAAAAAATGACAGCTAGATTACAAAACAGATTGGAAGCACATGACAAAGTCTGGGAAGAATGGCATAGACGAGAGGACCCGCCCTGAACTGGTGGTCGAGCCTCCCCACCTCCTCCTATCTTTCTCTTCTCTACTGTGTTCTTTTTTCTCTCTCCTCTTTGGATTTTGCTGAGGTCCATGAGGGAACACACTTGACAACTACTAACTCTTATGTGGAACCAGCTATGAATCCCTTCTGTTTGGTTTATTATCGACTAACATTCAATGTACACTGGCTTTGTTGCTGGTATGTTGAAGTCTATGCATCACAGTGCCAAAGTTCTGTTTATTCACCTGCTTTTATGTTCAATAAAAAATTGTTATTTGAAAAAAAAGAAAATTGGTAGCTTGAGAAGCACATATAGGAAGGAGCTTAATAAGGTCCAGGCTTCCATGAAATCAGGAGCAGCAGCAAAGGATGTGTATGTACCCAGTCTGTGGTACTACAACAGGATGCGGTTTCTGGAGGACCAGATTGAAGCCAGGGAATCACTTTCTACACTTCCATCCACCCTTCCCTCAATCCTTCCCTCAGCTGAGGTTTCCGAGGACCAACCTGGGCCTTCCATCCTGGAAGAAGTTAAGGAGCCCAGCTGGAGCCAGGTATAGTATTTTTGAACATATTTATTGTCCGAAAATTATTGCTGTTAACTAAATGTTATTATTGATAACAAATGAATGATTGAATAAAAAGTGTTTGACATATCAATAGACAGTAGGGGCCAAAAATGATTGGGACAAGAATTAAAAATGCTGGGCTCAAAATGATAGTCTTTTCTGTTTATTAACATTCAATTTGCAACAGTCATTAGCTGAAAATTGTGTGTGATTGATGAAACTAAAACTATGTCCCTTTTCCATACTCAGGAAGACCTCAGCCAGGACGAGGCTCTGGAATGTGGCAGACAGGAGGAGGCGGGGGTAAGTTTCAGCCAGGAGGTGGCCAGGCCCAGTAGCCTCACCCAATCCCAGGTGCCTCCCCTCTGCCTTACAACAAAAAGGACCAGGAAGGGGAGTAACGTGGAGGAGGCAGCACTGGGCCTCATAAAGGACGCTAATGCGGCCCTGAAAACACCCCCCCGGCGCTGAAGTGGCCTATGGCCGCTATGTAGCTGCAAAATTGCAGCAAATGGAGGAGGGCCAACACCTCATGTGTGAGAATATTATTTTTCAGGCCCTTCAGAAGGGGTTGAGGGGCCAAATTAGTGAGAACATGCATTTATGTGCCTCCTCCTCCTGCCACAAGTCCACCCCCAGAGCCACAGCCTCCAAGGAAGGCTGAAGGGAAGGCTGCAGGGAAGTGTGCAGGGAAGGCTGCAAGAAAGGCATTAAAGTGATGGCCTGGGTTCAGTCTGGTCTGACAGAAGACGCAGGCTGTAGTAGTACCACAGCCTGGGGACATATATGTCATCTGCTGCTGTTCCTGATCTCTGGGAGTCCTGGACCAGATTGTGCTCTCTGTTATATGGACTTCTCAGGCTACCAATCTTTATTTACAAAGAGTTGATGTGTGCCCTGGAGTACAAAGGCTTCGCAAATTCAAGCAGTTTCTCCAGGGTTGCCTTCCTCTTTATTTTGTTATGAGCCAGAATAAATGGAGATTTATTTATATGAAAATACTTGCCTACGTGCTTTTCCTCAAAAAGGACAGTTTGTTTGTGAGTAGGCAGGTACATTTCAAAAATACAATGTCAAATTAACAAGGGACAACAACCAACCTCCTTGAGCTTTAAAAATACAAGATAATAATGTTGTTGTGAAAACTTGACACGCAAAAAAAAAAAAAAAAAAAAATGGAGATCAAAAAAACAGGAGATCTTGAATAAAAAAAAAAAAATAACAAAGATGACTATAAAAAATAATTCTAAACATTATTATGGAGATCTGGCTTTAAAAACAAAAACGATTATTCAAGAGATCACGAGAAATTATAAAGAAATAAGTTTGTCAGAACTCTGTGTGAATATCAGCAGCAAAACAAATTCATTCTTCTAGCATTATAAAGAACAAAAAGAATGTGCTGCATTAAAAGATCCAAAAATTTACAGCGTGACGAATGTGCTATGTCCATTACGAACGCTAGTTTTACCAGACCGAGCGCTTCCATCTCGTACTTGATTCTGAGCATGCATGATTTTTTGCAGGTCCGAATTGCATATAGACGATCGCATTTTCGGAGAGGAACTTTTTCCGACCGAAAAATAGAGAACATGCTCTCAATCTTTTGCTGGCTGGAATTCCGCCAGCAAAAGTCCAATGGAGCATACACACGGTCGCATTTTCCGACCAAAAGCTCTCATCAGAGTTTTGCTGGCGGCATTTCCGATCGTGTGTATGCGGCATTAGTGAATCAACCTCATCAGGTCAGTAAAATGTTGGCAAGAGGTCTAGAGATCAAACCAAAGTCTTTGTATCCCCTATAACCACTTTTATTTTCCAGTGAGAAACAAGTGATCAGTACTTGAGATAAGGTATTTGAATTTTTTATTGTTTTAATATGTACCTTACATTCTGTATTCAGGCTGTTCGAGCCAGCAGTAGCTAATTAACTGTGTTTGAAACAGCTCCTCATCTCACTGCACTACTGATTACCCTATATAAAGTTCACCAATAAAATTACTCAATATGCTAAATATGCATTTTGTCGATGTAAAGTACAGATTGTCTCACCACATAAAAAATAAATTACTGATTCCTAATGTCTGAAGTTAAAGTTATTAAAGAAGTTTGCTTTATCCAATTAAGTCTGATTTATTTATTGCATGCCCTTTCAACCTTATACAATTTCCTGTCAGATTGTGTTTTCATGTTATCTCTCACCTTTAAATAAGCAACTCTCAGCTCAAAATGTTGTTGATGGATGGGTAGCTTAAAGCATTATAAACCTTCCTACATGCGCCTTGCGTTTTTCATCTGGATAAGATGTGCGGTGATCATGCAGTTTCAGGGTGTCATTTGTTGACCTGTACACAGCCTATAGTACAGTCATGCGTTGTACACAAGACCGGTTTTCCCGTCGGAATAAACTCTGAAGGTTTTTCCGACGGAGTTCCGACGGAATTCCGCTGAAACTGTTTTGTGTACACACGATCACACCAAAGTCCGACCGCCAAGAACGCTGTGACGTACAACACGTACGACGGGACTAGAAAAAGGAAGTTCAATAGCCAGTAGCCAATAGTTTCCATCTCGTACTTGCTTCAGAGCATGCGTCGTTTTTGGTACATCGAAACAGCATTCAGACGAGCGGTTTTCCCGATAGGAATTGGTTCCGTCAGGAATATTTAGAACATGTTCTCTTTCTAGGTCTGTCAGAATTTTCGACTGAAAAAGTCCGATGAGGCATATACACGATCGGAATATACGATGAAAAGCTACCGTCTGACTTTTTCTGTTGGACATTACGCTAGTGTGTTTGCAGCATAAGTCTTCACATTCCAGTTTCTGACATTTCTGTTTGTGTAGAAACATGAGACATGCATCATGGCACTGCACAGGTTAATGTGTGACCTCTGTCTATAGTTTAAGAACTGACTCTCCCTGTGAGAGCTAAATAGTAATTATATGTGACACAGACACAAACAGGCACGTGGCAGAATCATCTGTGCCCATGTGTGTCGGGGTACCTCTCATGCGGAACACACTCATCAATGCCTGAGACCAGGCAGAGACTGCACTCAGTTGAAGAATCTAACATTAAGGCAGTTCAACGACTTAGAGATGAGCTTTCACTGTGTGCAGTAATAAAGTGCAGAGTTTCTCTGAAAAGCGACTTGTCCAATGTCACAGCACACTGTAACTTGTATGTTTGCATTAGGAGGGACGTGCTGAGCCTGCGCCCCTACTCCACCAGTCCAACGTACATCTGTTATCTCACTCCCAGTAACAGAATAGAAACACCTAGTACGGGCCTCATGCGTGCTCTTGTGCCATCTTACCAGGTACCGCGCTTAATGACTAGTTGCTTATAGCTTGTACCTTTACTTGCTTACCCTTAGCAACTACATTCATCTTCTTGTTTTTGCTGAGTTAACCTTTTTTTAGTAGTGTTACTTCATGCTACATAGTGTTTTACAGACCCAAGTTCTTTGGCAGACGCCAGAACCAATATGCACCCCTTTGAGTAACTTCATACCTGGCTCATAACAGTCAATATAACTTTACTGAACATACTGCAGCATACAGTTTAATATGCACTATGTCATGTCCCTAATCCTAACTAGAACAATGCAGTAGCCCAGGCACACCTCCAGGAGGCGAGACTATTATGGTATTGTCCATGGCTTGGGTGTCCTCTACAATTTTCATAAAAAGCCTGTAACACTTACCCACTGATACCCACACTCTCGTTCCCGCTGCAGCAGCCTCGGACCTTAGCTGATACCCCTTGTTATAGCACAGGGGGGCTTGCTAGGACCAAAAGCCTGGGAATCAAGCTAAAACATTTAACCCTTCCACAGTCTGAGCTGGCTGCTGGCTAACTAAACTGTACACACTTTTCAACTTTCTTACAGGCAGAGCAATTAGCAGGGAGATCACCATTCATAAAGAGATATGTTTCATTACATTAGTCCTACCACATTTTTAATTCAACAAAGAGGATATGGCAATGCCTGGAATAAGAAGTCCTGAAGCAAGAAGTTGCCTGTCCCTTTAGCAATTAGGGGCAAGCTAGATGAATGAATAAATGGACATGGGGATCAATCAGGCATGACACTGCTAGGGATTGAGCTATCCCACCACAAAGCTGTCACTGTGCACTGCCAATCATAAGCGGTCGAGACATTCCTTACCCTACAGCCACAGGTATATAGGGGGCATGCATACGTGCAACTCCTGGCCAGGACAGTGACAGCTTAGTGATGAGATAGCTTAAGCAGGTTTGAACTAGGATCTGAACACTTCTGAGTTCATCTCTGGACACTAAAAACTGCAGTCACAACATGACTGGGAATATATCTACACTAATACTTAGTTAAAACAAAAAAAACATTGACCTTTCTGCTTACACATCTTCTGTAATGTGATCTCGCCATTGAACATGTTTGGATGTGGTATGTTGGACACTATTCTGTTAAATAAAGAATTTGAAAAAAAAAAAAACAACAAAAACATTTGGAAGTGTACAATACCTTTAGAGCTGGCCACACACTGATCAAATTTCAGCTGGTTCCAAATGGACCAGATACACTTCATCGGTGTGTGGCCCTGTCAGGCACCATTTCGACTGACATCCTGCCACAAAAAAACTGACGATGCTGAGCAGGAAATTCTCAGCTGAACAGTGCCTGCATCCATTAACATCAGTCGACAGTGCTGTCTGTAAAAGTAGAATAGAGGTAGCAGGAGATTCAACCATATGTACAGTTTAGGGGTGATGGAGGAATCTGTTAGATTTCTTTCATTAAGCCCACAGGTTAAAAAAAAAAATTATATCATTGTATTGCAAAGCATATTTAAACCCAAAAACAAAAATTGATAGTATTGCAGGATACTAGTCTCTAGATGTGGCAGCTTCATTCGTTTTCTTTTTTCAGCCTTCTCCTTGCATTATGTTAACCTGACGTTCCTGCCATTAACACACGTTTTGTAATACGGTGACAACTGGACAAGAAGTGTGTTATGACTGCATACCACTGTGTTAGGACTATGTAGCACATCCCTCTCTTCTCCATAATGGGGGAGTTGTAGTCAACAGAGATAGCAGGGGAAAATACTACCTGATAACAGTCTATAGGTAAAAAGTACAAGAAGTGATCAGCTCACTCAAGATTTTTGGCTGGATGAACAGATTTTTTTTTTTTGTGCACTCGTAGAACAGGAAAAATTAAACGTTTTCTTTAACAGACCAAAACGGAGCCAATAGGGAAAATTTATTGTCAGAGTTTACATACACTTTAATTTAAGGTACTGCATATATTACAAGCATTCAGAAATCTGCCCCATGTGTTTGAATCCTTCTGGTCAGATTTACAGTTTTGTGCTGTAGTAAACACGTGCTGTGCCGTAAGACACGCGTGTAATCGTGGTTTTGCAGCACAATTTGGTATAGTGCGTAAAGTAATTTTAAGTATACTGCTATAAATACAGTACTCAAGGACTGTTTGGAAAGGCTTTAACTATGTGCTGTGTCTGCTTAGCTGGATGTAGCCATTGTTTGCTACATTTTTATTTTCTAAAATTGCCAAATCGCTCTGCAGCTGAGTGCTTTGCCTGAGTTTAAGAAGAACATTTACTTCTGTGACACGTCTAGCCGCAGTTGGTGAATGTCAGCCACTCAGCCTAAAAGAAGGGCAGTGGATGTGAGCACAGTGTAGATAAATATATTACAAATGTGACATCTACCCCAAATACAAAGTCCAGAGTGTGAGAGAAGCTTGTTCCACCTGCAGTGATGAGCAGTTCTGCAGCAGCAACAGCCGTTGTGGCCACTCTTTCTGTAAAGTTCCATGTAACGCTGTATCCTGGCCTAGGCCGACAAGGCCCAGGCCTAGGGCAGCACTTTGCAGGAGGGCTGCACGGAAAGAGTCCCCGAGGAAGATTTGTAGTCCAGGATGATAGGACAGTCAAAATTAAAGGCGGCGTCTCTTCCCCCCACACAGTTGCAGAATGAGGGCCGCCCACATATCGAAAGCAGTGTGGCCGCTTTATGGGGGCACTAGACTAATTTGCCTCTGCACCCAATAAGACTGGCGCTACACTAACGTACACATGATCGCATATTCTGACAACAAAATCCATGTTTTTTTCCGACGGATGTTGGCTCAAACCTGTCTTGCATACACACGGTCACACAAATCTTGTTGGAAATTCCGATCGCCAAGAACGCGGTTACGTAACGGGTGGCCCCTCCCCCTCTGACGTCACGGGGAAATCCATAGGGAAGTCCCCGTCAAGTCCCCGTGCGTCAGAGGGGGCGGGGTCACCGGGTGGCCCCACCCTCCGTTATATAAGAAGTGTCAGAAGAAGAGAAGCATCACACAGCGGGAGCCTCCCATGGATGTGGAGCGGCCCAAGAACGAAGCAGGGAAGAAGACGCAGCGGAGGAAGATGCCGGACGAGAACACCGGAGCAAGAAGCAGAGGATTGGAGAAAGAACCAGAGGAAGAAGAAGATGGAGGAAGAAACCGAAGGAAGAAAACCCGAAGAAGATGGAAAGAAGAAGACTTTAAATAAAGGCATTGTCAAAAACTGTCTCTTGTCATTTTTAACATTTTTGACACTTTTTTTGTGAAATGGTAGGGGTACTTTTGTACCCCATTACAATTTCACACAGGGGGGGTGGGATCTGGGGGTCCCCTTGTTAAAGGGGCTTCCAGATTCCGATAAGCCCCTCGCCCGCAGACCCCCACAACCACCAGGCAAGGGTTGTGGGAATGAGGCCCTTGTCCCCATCAACATGGGGACAAGGTGCTTTTTGGGGCTACCCCAAAGCACCCTCCCAATGTTGAGGGCATGTGGCCTGGTATGGTTCAGGAGGGGGGGGTGCTCTCTCATCCCCCCTCTTTTTCTGAGGCCTGCCAGGTTGCGTGCTAGGATAAGGGTCTGGTATGGATTTTTAGGGGGACCCTCATGCCATTTTTTTTTTAAATTTTGGTGTGGGGTTCCCCTTAAAATCCATACCAGACCTGAAGGGTCTGGTATGGATTTTGAGGGGGACCCCACGCCATTTTTTTTTATTTTGGTGCGGGGTTCCCCTTAATATCCATACCAGACCTGAAGGGCCTGGTATGGAATTTCGGGGGACCCCCACGCATTTTTTTTTCTTAATTTTGGTTCAGGGGTTCCCCTGTGGGGGAATCCCATGCTGTTTTTATCAATGAACTCTTATGTGTATTGCCAGACCGACAATTCATTATAGCCGCGAGTAGTTTTAAATAACTTTTATTCCTTTATAAATGTCATTTTGCTGTCAGACTGTTCTAAACACGGGAAACATGCGCCACTTTACAGGCATACTATAGACACCCCCCAGGTATGAAGTTTAAAGGAATATTACACTTTTATTGTGTCACTTTAAGCATTATTAAAATCACTGCTCCTGAAAAAACGTCCGTTTTTAAAACTTTTTTTGTATTGATACATGTCCCCTGGGGCAGGACCCAGGTCCCCAAACACTTTTTATGACAATAACTTGCATATAAGCCTTTAAAATTAGCACTTTAGATTATTCATGTTATAGTCCCATAGACTTTAACGGTGTTCGCGTGTTCGAACAAATTTTTTGCCTGTTCGCATGTTCTGGTGCGAACCAAACAGCGGGGTGTTCAGCTCATCCCTACCTCCAAATTACCCCTTTTTGGAAAGTTGACAGCCCAAGGTAATTAGTAAGAGGTATGGCAAGTTTGTTGAAGTAGTAGTTTTTTGGAAAATTAATAAAATAAAAAACATTATTTCACAAATTTTTTTGTACACACTGTCACCAGTGCAGTAGAGCGTTATTTTATAACTGGTGTAGCGGTGATCAGGGACACTAACTGGTTTTAATACATTTTTTTAAAAACTTATTTTTTTTTTAATTACATTTTTTATGTCTTTTGTTGTGATTAGCTGTAATTGGCCAAAGCTAATCACATGGTACAGTTGAGCTGTGATTGGCCCTCTCTGTGCCATTTGATCACTGTGACCAATAACAGCTAGCAACACAATTGTATGCAATGGATGGCATGAAAGGAAGTGTTTACAATTGTCATGTGATTTGCTGTGATTGGCCACAGCAATCAAATGATACTGGCAGCAGGCCGGTAAAGTGATCAGTCATTGGCTGTGGCTGGTGGACACAGCCAGTGACAGATTGCACCGCTGCATGGCCCAACGGCCCCGCGAGTGTCACCTTCTAGGTGGACATCATATGACGTCCACTCAGAAGGCCCGCCCAGCCGTCAATCTGCTATAGGCCAGACAGGAAGGTGTTAAATACTGGCAGTGCTACAAAAGGTTTGTGCTTTACTGATCCTTCTCATAATGCAAGACTATAGGGTTAATTCTCTAAAAGCAATCAAGCTGTTCATTTTGCAAATTAATTTTTTCTTAGCTTAGCGAATGAGATGATGCTCTGTTGACTTCCGTCATTCAATCATGTGCAAGCAAAAATACAGTTTTTTTTGTTGTCCTTGCACATGTTTGGATATGATTTTACAAAGGGAACAGCCTATTTTGCCTTAGTAGATCAACCCATATCAGTGATTAATTGAACACAACACGATCTATATGTGACTGTTTGATATCTTATCTCACATTTGTCAAAAGTGGGACAGAGTAATTGCTTTGAAACAAGGGATAATTAACAAACCAAACAAATTAATTAAATAATGGAAAAAGTAAGCTTGTAAAACCATAACAAAATTAATTAAGGTATACTGTAGAAATAGCAATAAACTCAAAATATATATTTAGATTTGAGGAGGTTTAGATGTTCTGTCTGGTTTTCATTGTTGTGTGTTAGACAGATTCCCCTTTACTTACTACCGGTGTAGACAGAGAAGCCTAAAAAAAAAAAAACTTTTTACTGCTTTTGTATAGTAAGGAGAAGTGTCCCCAACTGGGACTCCAACAGTGAAGAAAAAGATTATAACCCTTTTCCTCTCTATCCAAAAACGAAAAAAGTTTACACTATAATTTTCTCTTGTGCAGGGTCCTAGCAATGGAATCATCTACAACGTAAGATACAGTCAGCAGTCCATCACACATTACAGAGTGTATACAGATTAAGTGTAGTTTATTGGAATGCAGACTGCAATGCACACAATATGTAGGTCTGTGCAACAGGGTGTACATTGTATACACAGTGCACAGGTTTTTATGCACAATTAAATGTGCTGCTGCTGTGACTTGTGTTTTATGTTCTTCAAGGCTTGAATTTGCCAAATGATTTCTGGCTATAGGAATTCTGTAATATGCCTAATAACACTAAATGGCAGTTTGAGGCTAGGGACTAGCTTAAAGCTGTGACAGTTCCTATCTGTAGGTATTTTAAAGCCAATAAGATGTTCATTCAGGGTAAAGTCACAGAGACTCTTTAAAGCCCTCCCCCGACCCACTTATATTCATCTTCAACAAGCTCACCTACAGCTACATTGTGTCAAAATGCTAGTGGGGATGCAAATGCGCCAGCATGCAGAAAGGGAATTATTGGCAGTAAGCTGTGTGGGTATACACGTAGGCGCATTGTGCACACCTACACATGCCCAATCTCAGGACTGGCACCAAGTGCCCTATTTAAAGGATGGAATAGTGCTATTAATTGTAGGATGATCTTCAGCTCCCTATGATCTTTGTTCCTGTGCTTCCTAGTTACCCTGCTGCCTGAACACCCATTGCTGACTCAGCTTGTCCCTGGATATCTCTGTTACTTTCTCCTGATCTTGACCCCAGCTTGCTGCTTGACCTGGATTCTGCTTGATCTCCCATGTTTCACCCGGCTTGCCTTCAGACCCTGCTTCTGTTACCTGTTCCTCAGCTGTGCATGACCCCTGCTTGTCATTGAACCCTGACTCTGTTACTACTGCCTATCCATATATGACCCTGGCCTGGCTCCTGATCACTTTTCCTCTTCCAGTTATCTGACCATGTATGACCTTGTCTCAAGCTTCCAGACTGTGCCTCCCTACTTGCTAGCACCAGAGCCTGGCTATTCTACCTACCAGATATGACTTCAAGGTCCTACCCTGCACTTCCACACTATTAGTACGCGGGCTGCCTACCACCCACTGCTGATCGTGTGGGTTTCTTCTGCCTGCATCTACCACCAGCTTTGCAGACCATCCCTACTGATCATCATCTTCCATCCAGGTTCCTGGCATGTGCTTTTTTGAGTACGGGAAGCATGTGAACTTCTTCAGATGCAGGCCTGGATACTGTCACTTGAGGTGAATGAGCTTGTTAAAGCTCCAGCACTATCCAACATGGAGATTATGCAGGTTATTCATTATTAGTGATTCTTGCTTATCAGGAAAGTTTCATTTGCACCAAAGGTAATACTTCAGTTCTGCAACCCAACTTAGTATCAATGTCTGTAAGGAAAGGCTTGCCAATAGACGACATGAATCCTCTGTAAGGACTTCTGTGCACAGGGTAATACATGTTCCCTTTTGTGCTTGCCACAATTGGGCACTGGCGCACATACATGCTGTGGCAGATGTTGGCTCCAAACGGGCTATTTAAACTCGGCCAGTGCTCAGGATCAGTGTTGCTTTGTCTTTAGCCTCTTGTGTATCCTATGTTCTTGTGATTCTGTATCCTGATTCCAGTTGCTAACCTGGCTTGTCTTGACCACTCTCTGAATAGAAGAGAACAAGAAGACCTGGACAGCCGCACACCGGAATGGATAAATCCATCTTTTTATTCAAAATACAGGATCATGGGGTACACAAAACACGACTGTGGGGTGGAACAAGAATAACTGACGCGTTTCGCACTTACACCAAGTGCTTACTCATAGCACTCTCTGAACTTTGCCTGCACCAACTTCAACTTGTCCCCTGACCTCCGCTTCAGTCGGCACCATTGGCTTCTGCTTTACTGATCGGTTCCAGACCTGGCTTACTCCTGACTATGCACCTGCCTGTCCCCTGAACCCGATCCATCCTGTCTGTGCATGACCCAGCCTGCCTGACTCTGCTACTCTGCCTGCTGTCACCAGTATCAGCTACCCACCTGCTTGCCTGCTTACTGGAGCCATCTGACACCTTCTCCTGCCCTACGTGGACATCTGCCCTGTGTGGACATATGCCCTGCTGCTAGCAAGACCTACAGGTACTTCTGCACCTCCTAGCTACACTATCAGGGGTCCCATGTCAGAGGTGTAAGAGAGTCCTTTTTCATCATATCAGGCTCTGCTACCGGGTACGTCATAATATCTATGCCTACTGCTGAAACGATCTCCACCTACTGCCATACTTATGCAAGCAACTACACACAAACTTTCAAACTTCCTCTGTGCTTGCCTGCTGTGGAAAGTCCAAAATATTATGATTCTGGGTTGCATTTTTTTTATTCCCCTGTAGGTGGAAAAGAGTCCAGTGATGTAGCTGAAACCAATCTTTCTGACTATGTGCACAACAGGAGGTAGGTGCCACCACTTGTAATTCCATTCTCCTCTTGCCTGATAGAAGAAATAATTCTTCTGGAAGACTTATGATAAATATTAAAGGATAGGAGAATTTATGTGTGTATATTGTTTAGTACAGCTCTAAATGAGATAAGAATGAATAACTTGATGTTATTTCCAGGAGCTTATAAGGATGTAGAAAACAAGTATCTAAGAGAAGCACTCATCGTAGATTCGTGACATATGCCAAGTGCTCCTCAGTGCCTGGAGATTCAGTTTTGTATTGACCTGCGTGGTTCGATACAAACAGGCACTTAAAAAAAGCTGTGTTTCTTCAAAATTAACACAGAGCATCATACCCTTATTTTCTCAATGCAACCTGGCACTTGTTTGTGTATAGCTCCAAGTGTAGACAATGGAATGTGATTACTGCACAAATTTACCTCAATAAACTTCATTATAAACCTGTAATCACATTGGGAACTGAAACTGATACCACAAAATTAACTCTCTGGCCTCTGTGTATTATTGCTATATACAGAGGCTGATTTACTAAATGAGTTGAGATTGTTCACTCAAAAAAAGTGACGCTTCTCTTCAATTATCCAATCATGTGTAGCTGAAATAGATAAACAGAAATGTGCTTTTTCACATGATTGGATAATTTAAATACATTTTATGTGCAAACATTATAAAGTCATTAGTATATCTTTCTAATCATATCACTACCTTGGAAAAATATTTATCAGTCTAAAATAATTTCTTATGTACTTCCTATGCACTATTCTACATTTTGGGTTTCAAAAACATAAACCCAAAATGTTAAAGATGAACTCCAGTGATTATTTCTTTTGCATACTTACAATGGGCCAGATGGCCCAATGGAAGTATGGATCTGTGATACCTGATCAGACACTGTGTAAGCTGTAAATTACTGTAGTAGACCAAGCTAATACAGTGGAGGCTGTCATCACCAAGCAGCTGCCCTTCTCCATAGTAACCAAAGGGGATTTCCTGCTCACACAGCAGGGCCTGCATCAACAGAATGCCTTGCATTTTTTCAATGAATGCAAAGTGTTCTCTAATTGGAGAAGTGGGAGTGGAGGGGTAGTGATATCATTATATCCACCTTGTCCAAGCAAAAACCACTTGGGGGAAATCCAGTGGAAATAAGGGGCAATTTAGGAAACAGCGATCACAGGTCAATTAGCTTCTGTATAAATCACACAAATAGGAAACATAAGGGGAATACAAAGACACTGAATTTCAAAAGAGCCAACTTCCCTAAACTACGAACCTTGCTAGAAGATATAAATTAGGATAACATATTAGGAACAAAGAACACGGAGGAGAGATGGGTTTGCTTTAAGAGAATATTAAATAAGGGCATTAGACAGTTCATCCCATTGGGAAATACATTTAAAAGAGTGAATAAAAGTCCTGCATGGCTTAACTCCAATGTAAAAATGAATATAAAAGCAAAGGAGAAGGCCTTCAAAAAATGAGAAATCATCATCAGCATTCAGACTTTACAAAGGATGCAACAAGAAATGTAAGGGTGCAACTAGGGTGGCTAAGATAGAACACAAAAGACACATAGTGGAGGAGAGCAAAAATAATCCCAATAAATTCTTAAGGTATATAAACAGTAAAAGAGGAAGGACAGACCATATTGGCCCCATAAAGAATGAGGAAAGGAATCTGGTTACAAAGGATGGTGAGATGGCAAAGGTATTGAATGTATTCTTCTCCTCAGTCTACACGAGGGAATCAGGGGGCTTCAGTACCAAAACTGCAGTGTTTATCCTCATGACACATCACAGGAAGCACCCTCATGGCTAACAGAGGACAGAATTAGAAACAGACTTGGAAAATTTAACATGAATAAGTCACTGGGACCAGATGGCTTGCACCCGAGGGTTCTTAGGGAACTCAGTCAAGTAATTGCCAGACCATTGTTCCTAATTTTTACTGACAGTTGACTGACTGGAATGGTACTAGCTGATTGGAGAAAAACCAATGTAGCACCAATATTTAAAAAAGGGCCAAAATACATCCCTGGGAATTACAGACCAGTTAGCCTAAAATCAATAGTATGCAAGCTCTTAGAGGGGATGATAAGGGACTATATATAAGATTTTAGTAATGACAATGGTATCATTAGCAGTAATCAGCATGGATTCATGAAGAATCGTTCTTGCCAAACCAATATATTAGCCTTCTATGAGGAGGTAAGCTGCCGTCTAGATAAGGGGAGGCCTGTAGATGTGGTGTATCTGGATTTTGCAAAAGCATTTGACACAGTTCCCCATAAATGTTTACTGTACAAAATAAGGTCCGTTGGCATGGACCATAGGGTGAGTACATGGATTGAAAACTGGCTACAGGGGCGAGTTCAGAGAGTAGTGATAAATGGGGAGTACTCGGAATGGTCAGGAGTGGAAAGTGGGGTCCCTCAGGGTTCTGTGCTGGGACCAATCCTATTTAATTTGTTCATAAATGACCTGGAGGATGGGGTAAACAGTTCTCTTATATATTTATTTGCTGTAGGCTTTGGGTAAATATAAATGACTATCGTGTTCCCCTTCTCTTGCCTGCCCTCTTTCTCATTGAGGTCCAATAACCTTGCTGCTGCTGCTGCCTCTGGACCGGGGGTCTCTCCTCCGATGTGCCTTCCCGGCAAGGGGGGGTAGGAGTCCTTTGCGACTGGCTCCTCCCCCCTCTTCCTCATTGGACATTCAGGCTGGTCCTGTTTGTTACATTGGGGATGTCTTCTCCCTTGCTGGTGGCGTTCGGGAACATCCTTGGACGTCCCCCGGCACAGCGCATGCGCAGGGGAGGCCACACGAGGCTGCCATAATGGCGGCCATGCCCTTCATTACGGTTCGGTGGATCGGTATAGTGGGGGGAGGCATCCACACCTGCGGCGGACCCGCTCTAATGAGCACACGCCCATAGGTAAGGATATATGTATACTTTAAACACCTCATACTAGCAGTCCTTCTATTTGGATTGGTTTGATGTCTCTGCAGCTCCCACACCGTAAGTACACTTTTCTGCTATATGTCCCTGCACCGCTGTAGCCCTATATATTTGCAAATCGGTCTATTATACTGATTATGCACTTATAATACATGTTCTACATCCTATATATTATTATTTTCTTTTATATATACATTTCAGACTTGTCTACTTGGTTTGGATAAGTGTCCACTGAGCCTGACATAATTTGCGGCCAATCCCGGGCTAGGCTACAACTGAGTCTGATCATATAGGGCGATACGGTGCAGCCTCATATTTGCTTTCACATCAGCCAAGGTGAACACTCATGATTATCTTGTCACAATTATGCATGCTTCTTTTTGTGGGCACCATTTCCCCTTTTTCTCTTTCCAATCCAGTCACAGTTTTTGCACGTTTGGTTTTTGTTTGCCCCATAGGATGTGCAGCACATACTGCACGAATTTCCTTTTCACTCTCACTGTTTGGAGTACTTACTATCACCCATACACCATCTGTTCCTTATTTCACTTCCTATTATATTATTTAAACGAGCTGTTGCACACTACTTGGACTCTTTATATTACTTAAGTTGTCACTAATGGTTCCTAATCGTTTATGAACTGTTGCACTCACCCACTATCCTCATTTCAACATACACGTCCAATATTATAAGGCCCCAGTCTGCATATAAGATATGCACGCTGATAAGTGCCCTATATTTGATTATTTAATTAAGGGAATGTCTCTCGATATAATGTTTTGATATATGTTATGGGTGTTCTTTTTAAGTGTGTTCTTTGGGTTTTCACTGCAGGTGTTGTCTGCTCCCTGACTGATCGACTGGCCAGATGCTGGGAGACTTATAGTGTGACTTCTCGTAAACCACATCGGTGGATTGCTTGCTCCGGTACTGGTGGCCGCACCAGTGGAGGTGTCATGTGACCTCTTGGGGAGAGAGAATAGGCATTTGGTTTTAAAAGGGGACCCTTATATAGGAAGCCTTCTACTTTTAGGACACGCATTATTGGGTAATTATATCATATAGAATATTGCACATTAGTCCTATTATACGCAATTAAGTTCTTACACATATACCTTTCTTGTATATTCCTTAACAGACTAACCTCTGAAGAAGACCTTGGATATATAGGTTGAAACGCGTCAAATTTTATTGTTTGATGTTGACAATATTTGTTAAATATTGTTATGGAAATATGTCTGTATAATGTGTGTCTGTTCCTATAAGGTCTGTAAACACTCTATATCAGAGCTCATCTTTTAACCTTGATGTTGAATCATTTTTGTACAATAAAATACAATTCTTTTTATACAACATTGGTTTAATATTTTGAATTTTGCTGCCAAAAAACCCCATCCTGGGCAAACCCTTTTCTTCTTTTTTGTTTGGGGTAAACAGTTCAATCTCTGTATTTGCGTACGATACTAAGCTAAGTAGGGCAATAACTTCTCCGCAGGATGTGGAAAACTGGCAAAAAGATCTGAACAAATTCATGGGATGGGCAACTACATGGCAAATGAGGTTTGATGTAGAAAAATGTAAAATAATGCATTTGGGTGGCAAAAATATGAATGCAATCTACTCACTGGGGGGGAGAACCTCTGAGGGAATCAAGGATGGAAAAGGACCTGGAGGTCCTAGTATATGATAGGCTCAGCAATGGCATGCTGCTGCTAACAAAGCAAACAGAATATTGGCATGCATTAAAAAGGGGATTAAGTCAAGAGATAAAGTGATAATTCTCCCACTCTACAAGACTCTGGTCCGGCCCCACCTGGAGTATGCTGTCCAGTTCTGTGCACCAGTCCTCAGGAAGGATGTGCTGGAAATGGAGCAAGTACAGAGAAGGGCAACAAAACTAATAAAGGGACTGGAGGATATTAGTTATGAAGAAAGGTTACGAGCACTGAACTTATTCTCTCTGGATAAGAGACGCTTGAGAGGGGATAGGATTTCAACTTACAAATACCATACCGGTGACCCCACAATAGGGATAAAACTTTTCAGTGGAAGGGAGTTTAATAAGACACGTGGCCAGAAAAAAAGAGGTTTAACCTTAAACTGCGTAGAGGATTCTTTGCTGTAATAGGGCGAACACACGATCGGACTTTGTTCGGACATTCCGACAACAAAATCTTTTTTGTTTTTTTTCCGACGGATGTTGGCTCAAACTTGTCTTGCATACACACGGTCACACAAAGTTGTCGGAAAATCCGATCGTTCTGAACGCGGTGACGTAAAACACGTACGTCGGGACTATAAACGGGGCAGTGGCCAATAGCTTTCATCTCTTTATTTATTCTGAGCATGCGTGGCACTTTGTCCGTCGGATTTGTGTACACACGATCGGAATTTCCGACAACGGATTTTGTTGTCGGAAAATTTTATCTCCTGCTCTCCAACTTTGTGTGTCGGAAAATCCGATGGAAAATGTCCGATGGAGCCCACACACGGTCGGAATTTCCGACAACGCGCTCCGATCGGACATTTTCCATCGGAAAATCCGACCATGTGTATGGGGCATGAGAGCGGCAAGGCTGTGGAATTCCCTTCCACAGGCAGTGGTTTCAGCGGGGAGCATCGATGGTTTTAAAAAACTATTAGATAAGCACCTGAACGACCACAGCATACAGGGATATGCAATGTAATACTGACATATAATCAAACACATAGGTTGGACTTGTGTCTTTTTTCAACCTCGCCTACTATATAATTATGCAACTATGTTACAGATCCAAGCTTATTAGAAATAGAATTTGTTTGTGGTTTTTACTAGGGATGGGTGAACGGTTCGGCCTGAGCATAAGTTCGGGCCAAACTTTTGCTATTCGGACGTTCAACGAACAGCCGAACAAACGGGTCATTCGACCGTTTGTTCGGCACCCCAAACTGACTACAATGCATTGCGGTTCTGAACAGTGCATTGCAAGCCGTGATTGGCTAAAGCAGTGAAAGTTTCAGCCAATCAGGGCACAGAGCACTGTCAGAGTCATGATTGGACACTGTCATCATGACTTTATCCAATCATGGCTCATTCCCGCTCCACAGTATAAAATTATTCTTTCAATGGCAGCCATTTTCAGTGTGATTACGATGTGGAGAGAGATAGAACAGGGCTCTGTCCAGTGCTATTAGTTAGTGTGCTATACTGTGCTATTTTGCTTCAATTTCAGTGTAGAATATTAGTTTAGTGTCAGTCTAGGGATAGTGTGAGTGTAGTGAGGAGGACCATCATTCAGCTTTGCATAGTGTGCAGCTAGAGTAGGGACAGCTCAGATAGTTTTACTGTAGTGTAGTGAGACCGTGTCATTCATACATACACTAGTGTAGAGTAGGGACAGCTCAAATAGATTCAGTGTAGTGTAGTAATACCGTGTCAGTGATCTTTACATTAGTGTATAGCTAGAGTAGGGACAGTTCAGATAGCGTCAGTGTAGTGACAGTTGAACACTGTCTATTTGATTGCATTACTGCCAGTTTAACGCCATTTACTTCTGTGTGCGTTACTGCCTGTTTAACGCCATATACTTCTGTGTGTGTTACTGCCAGTTTGACGCCATTTACTTCTGTGTGCGTTACCGCCAGTTTAACACCATATAGTTTTGCGTGCGTTACTGCCAGTTTAACGCCATATAGTTCTGTGTACGTTACTGCCAGTTTAATGCCATATTGTTTTGCGTGCGTTACTGCCAGTTTAACGCCATATACTTCTGTGTGTGTTACTGCCAGTTTAACGCCATATAGTTTTGTGTGCATTACTGCCAGTTTAATGCCATATAGTTTTATGTGCGTTACTGCCAGTTTAACGCCATATCGTTTAGCGTGCATTACTGCCAGTTTAAAGCCATATAGTTCTGTGTGCGTTACTGCCAGTTTAACGCCATATAGTTTTGTGTGCGTTACTGCCAGTGTAACGCCATATAGTTCTGTGCGTCACTATACGTTTGATGCATTATTGCAGTATATTATAGTGTATCCGTGGAGTGTGTCTGTGTTGTGTGAGTACTCAAATTAAAGTGCACCAAACACCTCTTTACATTGATTAAAATGCATCTACATATAGATTTCAACTTCTTCTTGGCACTGTAAGGGGGCCAGTAACAAATGTGTCCACGGGCAAAGGTGGATGTGGTGGTGAGTCCTCAGGTAGGGCATCATTTCCTCTGTTTAGTGAGTTTGCCCATGCTATCCAGCCACAGCATGCAGAGGAGGTGGTGGACTGGCTTACTAAACCTTCCTCATCATCCTCATCCTCTGTCACGCAAGCAGAGACAAGTGTGCAGTCCCCTGCAGTTGCCAGAGTGGATAAACCTGCCTCCTTGTCCACATCCATTCCTGCCATAGCCCCAACATCAGCCATTGAGGAGTCTGCTGAGTTATTTGACCACAGCATCAGCCACTTGATCCTTGATGATGCCCAGCCATTACTGGATTCAGATGTTGGTTCTGAGGTTGAGGATGACAGGAACATGAGCCTAGAGAGAGGGAGGAACACTGGTAGACAAATTGGCATTCATGTTCCCCAAGCCACAGCCTATTGCCAAGTTGTCTCTAGTGGTAATGATGAAGATGGAGGAGATGGAGATGATGATGACGATGATGAGGTCACTGATGCGACTTGGGTGCCAGATGGAGCAGAGGAGGAAACTGAAGGTGAGGCGGCACAACCCCAAGGAGGCCGACATCAAGAAAGATTAGAGAGCAGCTACCCTATTCCATCACATTCTGCAGCTGTTATCTCCCGGCCCACTCCCCAAAGCTCAGCTGTCTGGGCCTTTTTCAGCACTTCTTCAGCAGATCGCACTGTTGTTATCTGCAAACTGTGTCTCCGGCACATCAAACGTGGCAAAAACACCAACCATATGCATATCATTGCAATTTTTTTTTGCCTTCATCAAGAGCACCTCTATAGGGTTACACATCCGACACCCAAAGAGTAATTTTTCTGCACCTGTTTGATAGGTGCATGTCATTGCAATTTTTTACAGCAAGGCCAATTCTTGCTTTCATCAAGAGTACCTCTATAGGGTTACAGTGGGAAGGCGCCACCGACACCCAAAGACCAATTTTTATGCACCCGTTACTTCTATACAAAGTGACACCAAAATGTATCCAAAAAATCTCTAATCTTGTTCCCAGTGCACTACATTGTGGCCTCATCCTACACACTGGCTCCCCAGCTGTTGCTGAGCAAAATATTTATTTATATTTTTCATTTTTAGGCTTTCACTTTCAAAATCACAAAAAAATCACTGCTCATTTAAAAAGTATGTTTTTCACAAACTTTTTTTTATTGATACATGTCCCCCAGGGCAAGACCTGGACCCCTATAAGCATTGTATGCTCAATTACTTGCATATAAGCCTTCAAAATGAGCACTTTTGATTTTTGACGTTCGGGTCCCATTGACTTTAATGGGGTTCGTTATTCGGGTCCGAACTTTCACGTTGTTCGAAAGTTCTGGTGCAAACCGAACAGGGGTCTGTTCGGCCCATCCCTAGTGGGAGATACCCATATTCACCAGCGGCTTCTACGGGGGTAGCACTACATACTGTATGTCTTTACCATAGGTACTGGAAATTAGGTTTTTCACTCAAACATTTATAGACTTTAAACTAGAGTAAAACTTTTTTTGTTTTTACTTTGAAGAGTAACGCCACCGTTGCTAAAAACATTCATATAACTAATATAATTGTTATATAAATCATTTAGTAATTTTAGATTTTTTAAGATAAACCTGGGGAAGAAATTACAATTTTGCTTTGTTGTAATAGTGGCAACTCTTTGAAGTGAACTCTCACAAATAAGTATTTTCCTGTTCCTGCAATTGGTTCACTGTGTCTCCTAAAGTTTATCTCTTATTACAATGCTAAGACTGATCATGTGACAATATCAAGCAGACCCTCCACTTAGCACGCAGGAAATGAAATTCTTGCAGTGTATATAGCTGACATTTAGAAAAAAAAAGTTTTTTTTATTTGGAAAATGCGGAGAATTGCTTTACAAACAGATGATACAAATTGAACCATATAAAAACAATTTTGTTTTTTTTTTTGTAAATATCTGCTTCTATGCACAAGGTTAAGTCTACAGCTCATTTAGATGGGATATCATACCAATTTTTATTGTCATATAAATAATATATATATATATATATAGTCGGAGCCCTACAACCGAGACAGATATTAACCACACAAACATGCCACAAGACTAACAACATGAAATAGACTTGAAGTGTGCCCTGGTCGGCTGTACGGTATGCCAAAAAAGGGGGCATACCCAAGATAAGTAATGGATGATTGTGGAAAGAAATGTGCTGAGAAGTGCCCTGAAAAAGGGGAATGGGAGGGAGGGTATCACGCACCGGAACCGACAAAGACCACAGGTGAGTGGTCTACTTAAATACCCCCCAGGCTCCTCCCATAAATTCAGGCCACCATACTGGCCTTCTTATTTATGGTCGGAGCCCTACAACTGGGACAGATATGAACCACACAAACACACGACAAGACTAACAACATGAAATAGACCTGAAGTGTGCCATGGTCAGCTAGACTGTATGCCAAAAAAGGGGGCAAGAACACTTGGATATGGAGGTAACTACTTTATTGAGAAGGTAACGTACTACTAAGCAAGCTTGCTGAAGGCTTGCGACATCTCTATCTGAGGGTTCGGAATATACCAAGCGAAGCAAGCGGATTTCCATCTACCCACCTTTTTAAAGGCATGGTCTGGTACTTTGTGCTAAATCAGACCAATCATAACCCGCGTAGCCCATCCTGTCAGTGGGGAAGAAGACGTGTGAATGCCAAGGAGATTTCTAAGCCCCGGACCCCTGAAGAGGCTATACCGGGGCTCAGAATGGGAGATCGCCGCGCAACAGGTCAGCGGGAGGGGGGGGGGGGGGGTGAGGAGGGCATCCTGTTTAAGTTCACCTTACAGGTTTTTTTGTAAAGGTGAACTTATACTTTAAGGTTTCAAGGTTGACATGTGGTAACTCAAATATTCAGCTCCCTCCCCTAATATTCTATGGGATTAAGGTCTGGAAACTGGCTAGACCACGCAAGGACCTTCCCGCCGAGCGTACGCAGATGTGCATACTCAGCTTTCAGGGGTTATACCGGGATGATGCCCGCAGCTGCATGTATAACAACCAATGCGGCTAAAAGCCGGAGGAGCAGGAGGGGACGTCCCCCCCTCCCGCCACCTCCCGCCACTCTTACCGGGTCTTCTGATCCACCGGGAGGCCCGATCACCAATCCGCCGCCTCCGGCGGCTGCTGACGGTCTGGAATGAAGCCGTGAGCGGCTTCGTTCCAGCCTTCTATTTGTAAATGGGGAAGCGACGTCATAATGTCACTTCCCATTTACTTGGCTGCCAATGGCGCCGGTTTTAAAAAAATATACAATATTCAGAATCGCCGTTTTCGGCGATCTGAATACTGTGAAGTGCAAAGGGGGGATCGGAGGTCTAAAAGAGTACCTGTCACCACCTATTACTGTCACAAGGGATGTTTACATTTCTTGTGACAGCAATAAAAGTGATCAAATTTTTTTTTTTTCTAAACACAATTTCTAAATATAAATAAAATAAACATTTTTTTTAAAGCGCCCCCGTCCCCGCGAGCTCGCGCAGCAAATAAAACGCATATGGAAGTGGCGCCCGCATATGTAAACGGTGTTCAAATCACACATGTGAGGTATTGCCACGATCGTCAGAGCGAGAGCAATAATTCTAGCACTAGACCTCCTCTGTAACTCTAACCTGGTAACCGTAAAAAAATTTAAAGCGTCACCTATGGAGATTTTTAGGTACAGTAGTTTGTCGCCATTCCACGAGTGCGTGCAATTATAAAGCGTGACATGTTTGGTATCTATTTACTCGGCGTAACATCATCTTTCACATTATACAATAAAATTGGGCGAACGTTACTGTTTGTTTTTTTTTAAATTCATGAAAATGTCCCTTTTCCCAAAAAGTTGCATTTAAAACACCGCTGCACAAATACTGTGTGATAAAAAATATTGCAACAACCACCATTTTATTCTCTAGATTCTCTGCTAAAAAATATATTTATATAATGTTTGGGGGCTCTAAGTAATTTTCTAGCAAAAAATACGGATTTTAACTTGTAAACACCAAATGTCAAAAATAGGCTTAATCATGAGCTTCTTCTTGAGCCACTTCTTTGTTGCCTTGGGCGTGTGTTGTGGGTCATTTTCATGCTGGAATACCCATCCACAATCCAATTTCAATGCCCTGGCTGAGGGAAGGAGGTTTTCGCCAAAGACGGTACATGGCCCCGTCCATCGTCCCTTTGATGCAGTGAAGTTGTCCTGTTCCCTTAGCAGAAAAACATCCCCAAAGCATTATGTTTCCACCTCCATGTTTGACAGTGGGGATGGTGTTCTTGGGGTCGTAGGCAGCATTCCTCTTCCTCCAAACAGGGCGAGCTGAGTTGATGTCAAAGAGCTTGATTTTGGTCTCATCTGACCACAACACTTTCACCAAGTTCTCCTCTGCATCATTAGCACGATGTTCATTAGCAAACTTCAGATGGGCCTGCCCTATACATGTGCTTCCTTGAGCAGGGGGACCTTGCAGGCGCTGCAGAATTTCAGTCCTTTATGGGGTAGGGTGTTACCAATTGTTTTCTTGGTGACTATGGTCCCAGCTGCCTTGAGATCTTTGACAAGACTATGCCGTGTAGTCCTGGGCTGATTGCTCACCGTTCTCATGATCATTAAAACTCCATGAGGTGAGATTTAGAGTTATTTTGTGTTACTTCCATTTGCGAATAATCGCACCAACTTTTGTCACCCTCTCACCAAGCTGCTTGGCGATGGTCTTGTAGCCTATTCCAACCTTGTGTAGGTCTACAATCTTGTCCCTGACATTCTTGGACAGCTCTTTGGTCTTGGCCATGGTGGAGAGATTGGAATCTGATTCATTGATTGCTTCTGTGGACAGGTGTCTTTTATACAGATAACAAGCTGAGATTAGGAACACTCTCTTTAAGAGAGTGCTCCTAATCTCAGCTCATTACCTGTATAGAAGACACCTGGGAGCCAAAAATCTTGCTGATTGATAGGGGATCAAATACTTATTTCACTCATTAAAATGCAAATCAATTTATAACTTTTTTGAAATGCGTTTTTCTGGATATTTTTGTTGTTATGCTGTCTCTCACTGTTAAAAAAAGCCTACCATTAAAATTATAGACTGTTCATTTCTTGTGGTCAGTGGGCAAATGTACACAATCAGCAGGGGATCAAATACTTTTCCCCTCACTGTAAACTCAAATAGCTTTCATTAGCCAGAAGTAAAGCAAAACAGTGCACGGTTCTGGTTCAAAAAAGGAAGCACACCACAGGCTCATTTCCAATCTCTTGGTCCCATACTGGGTTAGGGTTCCTCCGCATACCAGGGCGCCAGACAGGCCACAGGGGTTCAGCAACCAGTGTCCCAGTTGCCAGAGGGTTCACCTTGCTCACAACCTGTGAACTACTCCACTCTGCCTCATTGCTCATTGACAAGGGTGCTGATCCCTTCCTGCTGCCTTTAAAGACTTCCTTTGATGTGGCTCAGCTTTAATTTGAGGGTATTTACATCCAAATCAGGTGAATGGTGTAAGAATTACAACAGTTTGTATATGTGCCTCCCACTTTTTAAGGGACCAAAAGTAATGGGACAGATTAACAGTCATCCATCAAACTTTCACTGTTTAATACTTGGTTGCAAATCCTTTGCAGTCAATTACAGCCTGAAGTCTGGAACGTATATACATCACCAGACGCTAGGTTTCATCCCTGGTGATGCTCTGCCAGGCCTCTACTGCAACTGTCTTCAGTTCCTGCTTGTTCTTGGGGAATTTTCCCTTCAGATTTGTCTTCAGCAAGTGAAATGCATGCTAAATCGGATTCAGGTCAGGTGACTGACTTGGCCATTGCATAACATTCCACTTCTTTCCCTTAAAAAACTCTTTGTTTGCTTTCGCAGTATGCTTCAGGTCATTGTCCATCTGCACTGTGAAGCACCGTCCAATGAGTTCTGAAGCATTTTGCTGAATATGAGCAGATCATATTGCCCGAAACACTTCAGAATTCATCCTGCTGCTTTTGTCAACAGTCACTTCATCAATAAATACAAGAGAACCAGTTCCATTGGCAGCCATACATGCCCACGCCATGACACTACCACCACCATGCTTCACTGATGAGGTGGTATGCTTTGGATCATGAATCATGAGCAGTTCCTTTCCTTCTCCATACTCTTCTCTTCCCATCACTCTGGTACACATTGATCTTGGTCTCATCTGTCCATAGGATGTTGTTCCAGAACTGTGAAGGCTTTTTTAGATGTTGTTTGGAAAACTCTAATCTGGCCTTCCTGTTTTTGAGGCTCACCAATGGTTTACATCTTGTGGTGAACCCTCTGTATTCACTCTGGTGAAGTCTCCTCTTGATTGTTGACTTTGACACACATACACCTACCTCCTGGAGAGTGTTCTTGATCTGGCCAACTGTTGTGCAGGGTGTTTTCTTCACCAGGGAAAGAATTCTTCGGTCATCCACCACAGTTGTTTTCCGTTGTCTTCCGGGTCTTTTGGTGTTGCTGAGCTCACCGGTACATTCTTTCTTTTTAAGGATGTTCCAAACAGTTGATTTCGCCACACCTAATGTTTTTGCTATCTCTCTGATGGGTTTGTTTTGTTTTTTCAGCCCAATAATGGCTTGTTTCACTGATAGTGACAGCTCTTTGGATCTCATATTGAGAATTGACAGCAACAGATTCCAAATGCAAATAGCACACTTGAAATGAACTCTGGACCTTTTATCTGCTCCTTGTAAATGGGATAATGAGGGAATAACACACACCTGGCCATGGAACAGCTGAGCAGCCAATTGTCCCATTACTTTTCGTCCCTTAAAAAGTGGGAGGCACATATACAAACTGTTGTAATTCCTACACCGTTCACCTGATTTGGATGTAAATACCCTCAAATTAAAGCTGCAAGTCTGCAGTTAAAGCACATCTTGTTCGTTTCATTTCAAATCCATTGTGGTGGTGTATAGAGAAAAAAAAGATTAGAATTGTGTTCGTGTCCCAATATTTATGGACCTGACTATATATATATATATATTTTTTTTTTTTCATTTACTTATAAAGTTTCTGTGGAATATGCATCGCAGGTGCTGCCCATCCCTTCCCCCTTTGAGGGCTTAAGTGCGTAGCTCCTTGTAAGTTCCTTGGGAGCTGTTTTTCGCCTGGAGGAGGTGTGAATAACACATAGAGGCCTCTGGATCATTGAACCTAATTTTCAAATACACTTTGGTTATATGCCATAGTTCTTCAATTCCATTGTTTAAACAGTAAATATACCATCATCATGTATAAAGACAAATTTAAATTATGAAATGTTAGAATTATGAGTTGTTTGCTATATTTCCTTAGAATAAATACCCCCTGAAGAAGACCACGACTGCACAGGTCGAAACACTTTGGTGCATTCATATGGATGGCAATCTGTAATGTAATGTTAACTTACTGTTCCGCTGTATGATATTTGTCAGATATGATTGAACCTCTGAAGTTCCAGGTCCCTAATAAGAACTTACCAATTCTGAGAATACTGAAAATCAGTCCTCTCTTTCTAACCGGATTACCCCAGAATCCCTCACCATGCATGTCTCCAAACCCCCTTAAAGGAATAACAACTCAAATATTGGGGAAATATACCTGCGGTTCAGGACACATCTCTTGTGTCCTATACAATATACAGTATCTCACAAAAGTATGTACACCTCTCACATTTTTGTAAATATTTTCTTCTATCTTTTCGTGTGACAACACTGAAGAAATGACACTTTGCTACAATGTAAAGTAGTGAGTGTACAGCTTGTATAACAGTGTAAATTGTCTGTCCCCTCAAAATAACTCAACACACAGCCATTAATGTCTAAACCGCTGGTAACAAATGTGAGTACACCCCTAAGTGAAAATGTCCAAATTGGGCCCAATTAGCCATTTTCCTTCCCCGATGTCATGTGACTTGTTAGTGTTACAAGGTCTCAGGTGTGAATGGGGAGCAGGTGTGTTAAATTTGGTGTTATCGCTCTCACTCTCTCATACTGGTCACTGGAAGTTCAACATGGCACCTCATGGCAAAGAACTCTCTGAGGATCTGAAAAAAAGAATTGTTGCTCTATATAAAGATGGCCTAAGCTATAAGAAGATTGCCAAGACCCTAAAACTGAGCTGCAGCATGGTGGCCAAGACCATACAGCGGTTTAACAGGACAGGTTCCACTCAGAACAGGCGTCGCCATGGTCGACCAAAGAAGTTGAGTGCAAGAGGAAAACGGGAAACCCCCCCCTAGCGGGGCTTTAATGCGGCCAATAATGTGATGTAACACAATGCAAAGTGGGTGGATAATCAAAAATAATTTTTATTAATACAAAGAATATATAGATAATAAATTCTGACATTAAAAAGTCAGGACATGAACTGGAGTACAAAACTGATAAAAAAGCAACACCCATGACAGGGGGCAGTGTACAGTAAAATAAACCATAGGCAGCAAAGATATAATGAAACAAGGTCTAAAATGTAGAATCCTGATGCGTTTCGACCCCAGTCGGTCTTCTTCAGAGGATAGATATATAACAACTGTAGGGATGTAAACATGCATCAAAAAATCTTTCAAAACAAAACAAGACAACATAATATATATATGTATATGCATGAACAAATCCATATGTTACATCATTACCAGTCACGTTGCTCTTAATGATTGTAAGCGGCCATGGTATGAAGGAGTTGCCCTCTCGTGTATCCTTCATTTCCCAGAAGGTGGACCGGTCCCATGGGGAGCAGGTGTCGAGCATGCATGCCTTACGAGGGGTCACACACTGGATAACCCTCAGGAATTGGAGGAGAGGAGGGGCATGCACTGCACTTGCGGTAAGGTAACAATAATACTAAGTGAAGGATTCAAACAAAAGGGTTTTTTCCCCAAGGGCAATGGGGAGAAGTAGCATATTTCAATAACTTTGGAAGTGTTGACAAGCATGAGTTGGGAGTGGGTTCATAAATACAACATACAGGGAACGTAGTAAAGGTGGGGTAAAGGAAAAAATGGGAGGAAAGGTACAGGAGGAAAGAGGGGGGTAGGATAAGCCAAAAAAAAGGGGGGGGGAGGGATGAAGGGGAAGGGAAAAAGGGGAAAGGAAAGAAGAAAAGGAGGGTGGGGGGGACAGGGAAGGTAAAAAGGGGAGAAGAGGGGACCGTGGGGAATCATATGTGACTGGGGGGGGGGAAAGAGGGAACTGAAGGGAAACCCAGAAAAAACGGTGCAGCAAGGGTGACACAAGCCGGGACATAGACAACTAAAAAATGTGTATATACATATGGACCGGTTCCCATAATGAACGTAGAAATCCTAAAGGGTAAAGGCGATGGTAGTATGTGCATAATAGTGAAATGCCAAAAAATCAATCGAGTGTGAGGGAGGCCCAGTAACAAGCCAAGGGGGGGAAAAGAGGGGGGTGGGAGGCACAAGTGAACTCGTGATTGAGTGAAAAAAAGCAAAGGAAACAAAACTGGCAAACAAAACCAAACCGTTGCCTACAAAGTTGTGGAAAATAAAGTGAAAGTGACACATGGTGAAAGCGGACAAGTTACCTTAGATGTAAAGCACAATCAAACTAATCAAAAAGCCGAATAGACAAGATTTTGAAATATTATAAGGGTATAAAGGTCAAAAAATGGTTAATAAGGGTGAGAGGAGTGAAATAAACATGATGTGAACCACACATCAAAGGGGACAGTTGAGAAGTACATAAATTCTTACCGGTCAGTATGTAATGCTGCAGCACAGGAGCGTCCGGTGGGACCAAACAGTACCACTGAACCTCCCATGCCGCCGGGGTAATTTATAGGGAAGCTAATTGCCCAGAGATATCTCAGGTGCAGGCACTTGTCCCCTCCCATGTCTGTTCCCCCAATGGGGGGAGAGCAACGCATTAGCAGCGCTCACTGTGTGACCCCCCCGGCGTTCCGAAGGAGTATTCCTCCCGGATCCACGTCACTTCTGCCACAAATGCGCAGGTGCCGTGACGTCACGCGCACACGCACAACGTTGCGCGCGCATTAGCACGGCCTCCGGAAGAGATCCGGAATGCCGCTGGCAGGGATGAAGATGGCGCCCAGTCCAGGTGCTGCCACCTGGTGGGCGCTTAGGGAGACGCAGGGCCCTTGCGTCTCCCCGCCCTGCCATAAAGGCATGAGTGACGCGATCCCACCTCCCGAAAAGGGACACGGCCAACCTGGAACAATAACCAAAAGTATCCATACCTAGGAAATGAAAAGAAAAGAAAGGAAAAGAGAGGGGAAGTCCGTAGAAGTTATTACCAGACCATAACTGAATAATAAAGCTTCTAGGTATAGAATGTAGAAGATCATCTGTTGACTATAGCACATATACAGTTTACACAAAACCACTGTCAAGGTACAATTAATTAGATTACTGACAAAACATAACACAATAAATCATATTAGAAGAAACTGTGAACTGGCTTTAGTACAAAGCAAGATCCCTATAAGGTCTAGATAATTTATACTAAACGGAGATGCAAGTTCCTATATATTGTGCTAATGAAGCTAGAGAATACAAAATCGCATGGCTGGAGATATTATATATAGTCAAATGAAATTACTGACAAATAGGGTAAAGCAAGGCAGGAACTGATAAGTGGAATGGCTGGATAGGGGGCATAGTTGGAATCAATTGTCTGATCCCCCATACCCACCTATCGCCAAACATGGGTGATATTTGGAAACAGCATCAAATTCATAGATGGTATTGGGGAGGCACTTAGGTCAATTTGCATGACACCATAGGAAGGGATGGGGAGTCGTATATCCACTCTGATGTGAAGATTTAGATGGTATACATCCTATATAGGGGTAAATTCCAAAGTAAATTCAAGAAGTTACATCACCATCTGATTCACTCACTGTGTCTTGCCAGAGGAGAACCCTCGCAGAAATGGGACGAATGAGATGGACTCATTAAGGCCTGGGGGAGAGGTGGCCTGTAATTGAAATATCCATCTCTGCTCTTTTTGTAGCAGAGCCTTATTCCAATTGCCACCTCTGTTGGGGATATGCATCCTACAAAGAGTCGTGAAGGTGACTTTTGGGACCCTGTAGTTGTGTGTTAGGACCACATGTCTCCCTACAGGGAGGTATGGGTTTTCCTGCTTGCATGCTGTTTATGTGTTGGGAAATGCGTTTCCAGAATTCCTGCCTGGTTTTTCCTATATAATAGGCACCACATTCCATGAAGTATACAACTTCACGCATTTGACAATTTACGAAGTGTGTGGGTGTGAATGTGTTTCCATTGGGGAGAAGAAAAGTTTTTTCCTTTCTAATTAGCGAGCAATAAGAACAATGTCCGCATGGAAAGGAACCAACTACAGAACAGTGTTTGGATCTCCTATTTTTATTTTTGTATTCACTCTGGACAAGTTTATCCCTTAGTGAAGTGGCTCTTTTATACGTTATGGCTGGTTGACTGGAGACAAAGTTTCTCAGTTTAGGGTCATCCGTGAGGATGTTCCAATGTTGCTTTATGATGTTCTTAATAGCTGTATGTTGTCGCGAATAACGCATAATAATGCGAGTGAGACTACATTCAGAACTTTTGGGGGATTTTGATTGAAAAAGTAGCTTGGATCTAGATTGTCCTATAGTTTGATTATAGGCTTTTTTAAGACAGGATCAACTATATCCCCTAGCGAGAAGGCGGCTTTGAAGACCTTCGGCTTCTCTTTTGAATAGAGAATCATTGGAACAGTTGCAACGGAGGCACAAGTATTGCCCATAGGGAATGGAGTTTTTGAGTGGTATAGGGTGAAAGCTATCCGCATGGAGAACCGTGTTACCGGCAGTTGTCTTGCGAAAAAGGGTGCTGGATAGCTTTCTTTCCGAGGTGATGGAAATGGAGACATCTAAAAATGTGACACTAGTTGCGATTGTGGGTCATCGTAACTTTTAGATTCCGATCATTAATATTAATCTGATTGAAAAATTCAATTAGTTTGGCTTCGGGTCCCTCCCAGACGACGAAGATGTCGTCAATATACCTCAGCCACTTAGATATGTGGCTGGTGTATAAGACGAGGTCCTTGTCATCCAGGAGGGACTGCTCCCACTCCCTCAGGTACAGGTTGGCGTAAGAGGGGGCACAACATATGCCCATAGCCATGCCCTGCACCTGGAGGTAGTGGGAGTTATCGAAGCAGAAATGGTTATGATGTAGTATGTATTGTAGACCACATAAGATGAACGCATTCAATGCAGGGTCATATTGAGAATGTTGTTGATGAGCCCTCTGCACAGCAGACAAGCCAAGAGAATGGGGGATGATGCTGTATAAAGCCTCAACGTCAATCGTAACAAGGATGGAATCATCTGATACTTTTAAATCGTTAATGAGTTGTAAAAACTGTATTGTATCCCTGACAAATGATGGTAGTGACAAGACGAGGGGTTGGAGATGGGCATCTATGACACGGCTTAGATTCTCAGATATGACCCCATTGCCAGAGACAATGGGACGACCAGTGAGTTTAACGGAATTTTTATGGATCTTGGGTAGACTATAGACGGTAGCTACTTTAGGATGTGGAATCCTAATAAATTCATAAATATTCTTGGGGATTGCGCCAGTGTGAAATGCGCAATCTACCATATTATAAAAGATGGAATTGTATTGTTTAATGTTGAGAGCCAAGATTTGTTTGTACCACTCCTTGTTTTCTAGGATGTTCAAACACATTGAAGTATAGTCATCATTGTTCATGATGACCACATTGCCACCCTTGTCAGAGGGTTTTATTACGATTTTGGGGTTTTTGGTGAGGCGATGGAGAGCTTGGTTTTTGTCATATGAAAGATTATTTGGATTGGATTTGGTTTGAGATAGTTTGCATATATCTCGAATGGTCTGCTTCAAAAAGACAGCTACATTGGGATTAATGCTAGAAGAAGGAAATGTTGTAGAGGCCTTTTTAAACATCAGTAGAGGGTTTGGGGTTGATTTCTCAACCTCCTGAAGTAAAGCATCTAAATCGATTTGATCGATTAGATCTACCGTGTTATTCTCTTGATAGAGAAGGGTTAGATCACGTAGGGCCTTAAATTCCTTCATACTATATGTAGACCAATCAGCAGTGTCAACATCAGAGTCATCCTTGGCATGCAAGTACTTTAGTAGTAACTTGCGTGCAAAGAGTTGTAGTCCTGTAATGGTTTCAAAAACATCAAAATTCTGTTCGGGGCAAAAGGTTAGTCCACGAGATAGAAGATGTATTTCAGCTGGTGCTAGCTTTAGGGAGGATAGGTTGATCACGCTTAGGTGGTTTGCTGAATCTGAACTACAAAAGGGTCCAGACCCTTGCCTATTCTGTTGGTTTGCGGGGACCCGGGTCCCCGAACAGGGTTTAAAGCTTTATGTGAAGCTGCTTTAATGGAGCCTAAAGATGGATTGGAGTGTTTAGAGATCTCCTGTGGTGGGAAAGTATTGACAGTAGTTTCAGAAGTAGGTGTTTGGCCCGTATCAGCAGAGAAATTTGTGATCGCTGAGGGGTCAGACTGGGCATCATGGAAAACCGATTGTGTGTCCAGGGAATCGGTATCCATTGTCCGTTTTTTAGGATCTTGTTCAGATGACTTCCTATGACTGCGATCTCTTTTTTGTTGTTTACTACGTCCTTGACCGCGTTGGGAGGAATTTTTTTGTTCGGAATCAATGGTAGAGGGAATCTTAGACTTCAAGGTTTTAGATTTGGTATTTTTAGGTTCCCGACGTGAATAATTATTGAATTGGACCACATAACTATTCCATAGATAGGCTCGTCCCTCCGAAAAGGCGTGTTTGTTTCTCCAAAATTGGATTTCTTTATTTTGTAAAATGTTTTTATCGAATGCTGATAGATTCTCATTAAGGAGAGTCTGTAATTCAGAAAATAGAGTATGTTGGGCATATGGGATCAAAGCTTGTTCTAAATTGTTAATTACTGTGTCTAGGAGTGCAATCTGCTTGTTGTACTCCCTAGATAGAATGGCCATCATCTCCCGGGAGCATAGCTTGAGATTGGCCTCCCATTCTGCTTTACACTCATCGCTTATTAGGTCAGCATTGGGAAAAATTTGGACACGTAGTCCAAAAGGATTAATCTGCTCCTCGATGTATCTGCCAAAGGTTTTGACATGCCAAAAGAGGGCAGATTTTCTCTCAAGTACCTTAGTTAGCTTTTGTAATAATGATGAAATGGATAGAGTTTTTTGATCTCCCTGTTCAATGGAGTTTTCGTATTGAGACATCAAGCTAGCCCAATCTGCATCTATGAATTTACTCATCCTGAATGAAAAATCACAGCCTCAATACAATAAGATAAATTCAGCAAAGGAAAAAATGCCAGAGTTATATACAAAGCACAGGGAACAGTTCACAGTTCATGTCTTAACTCGAGTGTCAGAAACGGCGGGGGAGGGGTGTTTAACCACCCAATACTCACAACAGAGAAGGGGACACTCGGAGGAGTACAGACAAAAGGGCTGCGCACCCCAAAAAATGCATAAGGAAAACGGGAAACCCCCCTAGCAGGGCTTTAATGCAGCCAATAATGTGATGTAACACAATGCAAAGTGGGTGGATATCAAAAATAATTTTTATTAATACAAAGAATATATAGATAATAAATTCTGACATTAAAAAGTCAGGACATGAACTGGAGTACCAAATTGATAAAAAGCAATACCCATGACAGGGGGCAGTGTACAGTAAAATAAACCATAGGCAGCAAAGATATAATGAAACAAGGTCTAAAATGTAGAATTCTGACGCGTTTCCACCCCAGTGGGTCTTCTTCAGAGGATAGATATATTACAACTGTAGGGATGTAAACATGCATCAAAAAATCTTTCAAAACAAAACAAGACAAGAGAATATATATATGTATATGGGGGTTATCCAGTGTGTGACCCCTCGTAAGGCATGCGCGCTCGACACCTGCTCCCCATGGGACCGGCCCACCTTCTGGGAAATTCAGGATACACGAGAGGGCAACTCTTTCATACCATGGCCGCTTACAATCATTAAGAGCAACGTGACTGGTAATGATGTAACATATGGATTTGTTCATGCATATACATATATATATTCTCTTGTCTTGTTTTGTTTTGAAAGATTTTTTTGATGCATGTTTACATCCCTACAGTTGTTATATATCTATCCTCTGAAGAAGACCCACTGGGGTCGAAACACATCAGGATTCTACATTTTAGACCTTGTTTCATTATATCTTTGCTGCCTATGGTTTATTTTACTGTACACTGCCCCCTGTCATGGGTGTTGCTTTTTATCAATTTTGTACTCCAGTTCATGTCCTGACTTTTTAATGTCAGAATTTATTATCTATATATTCTTTGTATTAATAAAAATTATTTTTGATTATCCACCCACTTTGCATTGTGTTACATCACATTATTGGCTGCATTAAAGCCCCGCTAGGGGGGTTTCCCGTTTTCCTTATGCATTTTTTGGGGTGCGCAGCCCTTTTGTCTGTACTCCTGAGTGTCCCCTTCTCTGAAGTTGAGTGCACGTGTTCAGCGTCATATCCAGAGGTTGTCTTTGGGAAATAGACGTATGAGTGCTGCCAGCATTGCTGCAGAGGTCGAAGGGGTGGGGGGTCAGCCTGTCAGTGCTCAGACCATATGCCACACACTGCATCAAATTGGTCTGCATGGCTGTGGTCCCAGAAGGAAGCCTCTTCTAAAGATGATGCACAAGAAAACCCACGAACAGTTTGTTGAAGACAAGCAGACTAAGGACATGGGTTACTGGAACCATGTCCTGTGGTCTGATGAGACCAAGATAAAATTATTTGGTTCAGATGGTGTCAAGCGTGTGTGGCAGCAACCAGGTGAGGAGTACAAAGACAAGTGTGTCTTGCCTACAGTCAGGCATGGTGGTGGGAGTGTCATGGTCTGGGGCTGCATGAGTGCTGCCAGCACTAGGGAGCTACAGTTCATTGAAGGAACCATGAATGCCAACATGTACTGTTACATACTGAAGCGAAGCATGATCCCCTCCCTTCAGAGACTGGGCCGCAAGGCAGTATTCCAACATGATAACGACCCCAAACACACCTCCAAGATGACCACTGCCTTGCTAAAGAAGCTGAGGGTAAAGGTGATGGACTGGCCAAGCATGTCTCCAGACCTAAACTCTATTGAGCATCTGTGGGGCATTCTCAAATTGAAGGTGGAGGAGCGCAAGGTCTCTAACATCCACCAGCTCCGTGATGTCGTCATGGAGGAGGACTCCAGTGGTGCTCTGTGAAGCTCTGGTGAACTCCATGCCCAAGAGGGTTAGGGCAGTGCTGGAAAATAATGGTGGCCACACAAAATATTGACATTTTGGGCCCAATTTGGACATTTTTACTTAGGGGTATACTCACTTTTGTTACCAGCGGTTTAGACATTAATGGCTGTGTGTTGAGTTATTTTGAGGGGACAGCAAATTTACACTGTTATATAAGCTGTACACTCACTAATTTACATTGTAGCAAAGTGTAATTTCTTCAGTGTTGTCACATGAAAAAATAAAAGAAAATATTTTCAAAAATGTGAGAGGTGTACTTACTTTTGTGAGATACTGTATATAATATATATATATATATATATATATATATATATTATACTGTATACATATCTACTACCACTTCAGTTATTAGCCAGGCCCTTTCTGAGGCCGGTTTAAAGTCTGCCAGATCAACATCATTTTGTTGCCTTATCCAGATTGCTTCGTCTATGACAGAGACTCCTTTTCACACAGTTACCAAATTAAGTTTAACTGCTTTGCTGAAAAAAAGGCCCGATTTAAAATTGAATAAGCTTAAATTACACTGAGCCTGAGGAAAGACTTAGCATGCTCCATTCAAAAAAAAAAAAAGTTTTGTCTGTATATAGTATATTCTTTAATGTTTTACACAGAATTATTAAAGCGGTGTTCCACCCATTTTAAAGTCAGCAGCTACAAAAAGTGTAGCTGCAGACTTTTAATAATCAGACACTCACCTGTCCCACGGTCCAGCGATGAAGGTGCAGGAAGCCTCACTGTGAATGGCCAGGCAATCTTCTGGGACCTGTGACATGTCCTATAAGATTGCGCCGCAGAGCCAGGGGAGGAAGTGAGAGCTGGGTGCCCGTAAAAACAGGGTACCTGCTCTTCCCCCAAAAAAATGACATGCCAAATGTGGCATGTCAGGAGGTCACCTGCACTTAAAGCGGAAGTTCTATTTTTGGGTGGAACTCCGCTTTAACTGTTGATGCTGACTTCTGGCGACCACTAGGATATTGTTTCTCCAGAATAATCTGTCTTCTGTTTGGTTCTTTATATTACACATAATAATGTATATTGCAAATTATATAAAACATTTTAAAATAAATTGTAAAATACATTAGGGCTTGTTCACACTAATGTAGAACCAATAGAGCCTGTTCACACTATTGTGTTACAGTATGCACGTATTTTACAAAATTAATACATACGCTGCCCTTCCAAATGTAAATAGACTCAACATATCAAATATTAGTGATATCCAAAGTGCATACATGCATGTAAAATAAATATAGTGATAACCACAGTATTAGCCAACTGTGGAAAGTGACAATACTACAACAAAGTCATCAAATAAATATACTATTAAAAAAGTGCTAATGTGCCTCCGTATGGTGGATAACTGCAATATATATATATATATATATATATATATATATATATATATATATATATATATATATATATATATATATATATATACATACAGTGTCCTTGGGATCATATATAATACTAGATCCACTAAAAATGTATTTATATAAAAAGAAAGTGCTTCTGTGTGCATATGTGACATCCAATTGTCTCAACTCAAAGGTGCTTTAAAGTCCATGCAATTCGGAGACTGCTGTGTGGATAATCCAAACCAAGCCGCAGTGATCACACTCAGGTGCTCCCCCCTAGGTGATGAACGCTCACCTCAGAGTGTGTGACTTTGCACTCAAGCTCAATCAATACACGCCATTGAACCACAACTGGGGCTCTGCAGTTTTAGCCAGACTCCTGGATCCATCAGAGCAATACCTTGGTTCAGTAAAAAAAGGAACAGCTGGACATCTATAACACTTGGCTGGTTCTCCACAGGGAACAATGGTTTCGGAGGCTTCGCTGTGAGTAAAGAAGCATGGGAATAAGAGTTTTCTCATACAAGCCAATTGTCCGTAGCTATACAGTTCTGGAATCAGCAGTCTCCAGATCATAAGGGGACCACACAGGGGCCCCTATTGGCTGAAGTGTTTAGAAGGATTCTCCTTCTTACTCAGAGCCTAATGGTAGAGGCTCCAATGCACATATTTTACCAGGTGTTCCCACAGTGGTAGAGGACCAAGCAAAGGTGCAAGTTGGCGTAGTGCCATTCATTTTGAATAGCATCCCAACACATCTACACAACACATGTGCATTGGGACTAATCCACAATTAATGGACTGTGGTAATAGCGCACAACAATGCATAATAAAGTGCTTTGCTGCACATGCATTACTGTAATGCAAAGGGGTGTGAATTTATTTTACTTTAAGAAATGTTTGTTATTTTCCTACTTAATTTAACTTTAATTTAGCTTGTGTCTGAAGGTCAGAGGTTACCTGAAATCTCACAGTTGTCTCTTGACAGGTCAAGGTGGAGCAGCTATTGTCAGATTTCAAGTGACCTCTAGTCACTTATCCTCAAGCCAAGCATCAGATTCAGAAATTGTAAGTAAGACTAATGCCCCGTACACACGGTCGGATTTTCCGATGGACAATGTCCGATCGGAGCGTGTTGTCGGAAATTCCGACCGTGTGTGGGCACCATCGGACATTTTCCATCGGATTTTCCGACACACAAAGTTGGACAGCAGGAGATAAAATTTTCCGACAACAAAATCCGATCGCGTCAATTCCGACCGTGTGTGGCCTGTTCCGACGCACAAAGTGCCACGCATGCTCAGAAGAAATTCCGACACGGGACAGCTCGTTCTGGTAAACTTAGCGTTCATAATGGACACAGCACTTTCGTCACGCTGCAATGTTAAAAATGGTTTAATACAGCGCACTCTCTTCTTCTTTATAATGTGACAAGAATTAAGTCATTTTGCTGCTCATATTCACACACACTTCTCACAAAGTTTTATTTGTGTTTTTTTAGTGGGATTCCCTCAATATATTGTTATTAGTTGTCACATCTGACAGTTTTATTTTTTTTTTATTTTTTTTTTTGGATTTTCAGCCTTTTTTTTTCTTTAATGTTTGGATTTTTTCCAAGGCTGATCTTTGTTCAATGTTATTTTTATTTTTACTCCAGAATATTTTTGTGTGTGTTTTGTGTGTCAAGTTACCCCAACACCATTGAGATCTTTTATTATTTAATCTCCAGGAGATTGTTTGGTGTTGGTGTCCCTTGTTCATTTCACATTGTATATTTGAAATGTACCTGAATCCTCACAAACTAACTGTCATTTTTGAAGTTAAACACATAGGAGAGTATAATTCAAAACAAAAATCCTTTATTAAGGGATCAGAACCAAACAAAGAGGAAGGCAACACTGGATCAACAGGAGAAATTAGCGAAGCCTGGGACCCCCACGGCAGACATCAATTCTTCAACATCAAAATTGGTGGCCTGAGGAGTCCATATGTAAGGGAGGGCAATCTGGTCCAGAATTCGCAGAGATCCGGATAGTAGCAGATGACATCTGTGTCCCCAGGCTGTGGTACCACAAGAGGCTGCATCGTTTGGCCACCCAGACTGAACCCAGGGCAATCACTGTCTGGTCTTCCTTCCACGCTTCCTTCCGGGCTGTGGCTGTGCAGTTGGAGATGTGGCAGGAGGAGGTGTAGGACCTGGAGGAGGAGGAGGAGGAGGACTGGGAGGACCTGGAGGACTGGGAGGACCTGGAGGAAAGGGAGGAGGAGGAGGAGGACCTGCAGGAGGAGGAGGAGGACCATCCCAAAGCTGTGTGTGAGGTGTAATTTGGCCCCTCATACCTTTCTCCAGAGCCTCTGATATGAGGGCCTCACACATGGCTTTTTGGCCCTCCTCCATCCTCTGCATTTTATATGCTATGAATGCAGCAATTAGGGATGAGCTTCGAGTTCGAGTCGAACTCATGTTCGACTCAAACATTGGCTGTTCGCAAGTTCGCCGAACAGCGAACAATTTGGGGTGTTCGCGGCAAATTCGAATGCCGCGGAACACCCTTTAAAAGTCTATGGGAGAAATCAAAAGTGCTAATTTTAAAGGCTAATATGCAAGTTATTGTCATAAAAAGTGTTTGGGGACCTGGGTCCTGCCCCAGGGGACATGGATCAATGCAAAAAAAAGTTTTAAAAACGGCCGTTTTTTCAGGAGCAGTGATTTTAATAATGCTTAAAGTCAATCAATAAAAGTGTAATATCCCTTTAAATTTCGTACCTGGGGGGTGTCTATAGTATGCCTGTAAAGGGGCGCATGTTTCCTGTGTTTAGAATAGTCTGACAGCAAAATGACATTTTGAAGGAAAAAACTCATTTAAAACTACCCGCGGCTATTGCATTGCCGACAATACACATAGAAGTTCATTGATAAAAACGGCATGGGAATTCCCCAAAGGGGAACCCCGAACCAAAATTAAAAAAAAAAAATGGCGTGGGAGTCCCCCTAAATTCCATACCAGGCCTTTCAGGTCTGATATGGATATTAAGGGGAACCCCGGCCAAAATTTTAAAAAAAAAATGACCCTTCAGGTCTGGTATGGATTTTAAGGGGAACCCCGCGCCAAAAAAAAAACGGCATACCAGACCCTTATCCGAGCACGCAACCTGGCAGGCCGCAGGAAAAGAGGGGGGGACGAGAGTGCGGCCCCCCCCCTCCTGAACCGTACCAGGCCACATGCCCTCAACATTGGGAGGGTGCTTTGGGGTAGCCCCCCAAAACACCTTGTCCCCATGTTGATGAGGACAAGGGCCTCATCCCCACAACCCTGGCCGGTGGTTGTGGGGGTCTGCGGGCGGGGGGCTTATCGGAATCTGGAAGCCCCCTTTAACAAGGGGACCCCCAGATCCCGGCCCCCCCCGTGTGAAATGGTAAGGGGGTTCTTACCCCTACCATTTCACTAAAAAACTGTCAAAAATGTTAAAAATGACAAGAGACAGTTTTTGACAATTCCTTTATTTAAATGCTTCTTCTTTCTTCTATCTTCCTTCATCTTCTGGTTCTTCTGGTTCTTCTGGCTCTTCTGGTTCTTCCTCCGGCGTTCTCGTCCAGCATCTCCTCCGCGGCGTCTTCTATCTTCTTCTCCTCGGGCCGCTCCGCACCCATGGCATTGGGGGGGAGGCTCCCGCTCTTCTCTTCTTCTTCTCTTCTTCTTTTCTTCTCTTCTTCTCTTCTTCTCTTCTTCTCTTCTTCTCTTCTTCTCTTCTTCATTTTCTTCTCCGGGCCGCTCCGCAATCCATGCTGGCATGGAGGGAGGCTCCCGCTGTGTGACGGCGCTCCTCGTCTGACAGTTCTTAAATAACGGGGGGGGCGGGGCCACCCGGTGACCCCGCCCCCCTCTGACGCACGGTGACTTGACGGGACTTCCCTGTGACGTCACGGGGAATGCCACAGGGAAGTCCCGTCATGTCCCGTGCGTCAGAGGGTGGCGGGGTCACCGGGTGGCCCCGCCCCCCCGTTATTTAAGAACTGTCAGACGAGGAGCGCCGTCACACAGCGGGAGCCTCCCTCCATGCCAGCATGGATTGCGGAGCGGCCCGGAGAAGAAAATGAAGAAGAGAAGAAGAGAAGAAAAGAAGAAGAGAAGAGCGGGAGCCTCCCCCCCATGCCATGGGTGCGGAGCGGCCCGAGGAGAAGAAGATAGAAGACGCCGCGGAGGAGATGCTGGACGAGAACGCCGGAGGAAGAACCAGAAGAGCCAGAAGAACCAGAAGATGAAGGAAGAAAGAAGAAGCATTTAAATAAAGGAATTGTCAAAAACTGTCTCTTGTAATTTTTAACATTTTTGACACTTTTTTCGTGAAATGGTAGGGGTACTTATGTACCCCCTTACCATTTCACACAGGGGGGGGGGCCGGGATCTGGGGGTCACCTTGTTAAAGGGGGCTTCCAGATTCCGATAAGCCCCCCGCCCGCAGACCCCCACAACCACCGGCCAGGGTTGTGGGGATGAGGCCCTTGTCCTCATCAACATGGGGACAAGGTGTTTTGGGGGGCTACCCCAAAGCACCCTCCCAATGTTGAGGGCATGTGGCCTGGTACAGTTCAGGAGGGAGGGGGGGCCGCACTCTCGTCCCCCCCTCTTTTCCTGCGGCCTGCCAGGTTGCGTGCTCGGATAAGGGTCTGGTATGGATTTTTGGGGGGACCCCACGCCGTTTTTTTTTTTTTTTTTGGTGCGGGGTTCCCCTTAAAATCCATACCAGACCTGAAGGGTCTGATATGGAATTTAGGGGGAACCCCACGTCATTTTTTTTTTTTAAATTTTGGCCGGGGTTCCCCTTAATATCCATACCAGACCTGAAGGGCCTGGTATGGAATTTAGGGGGACTCCCACGTCATTTTTTTTTTTAAATTTTGGTTCGGGGTTCCCCTTTGGGGAATTCCCATGCCGTTTTTATCAATGAACTTCTATGTGTATTGTCGGCAATGCAATAGCCGCGGGTAGTTTTAAATGAGTTTTTTCCTTCAAAATGTCATTTTGCTGTCAGACTGTTCTAAACACAGGAAACATGCGCCCCTTTACAGGCATACTATAGACACCCCCCAGGTACGAAATTTAAAGGGATATTACACTTTTATTGTTTGACTTTAAGCATTATTAAAATCACTGCTCCTGAAAAAACGGCCGTTTTTAAAACTTTTTTTTGCATTGATCCATGTCCCCTGGGGCAGGACCCGGATCCCCAAACACTTTTTATGACAATAACTTGCATATTAGCCTTTAAAATTAGCACTTTTGATTATTCATGTTCGTGTCCCATAGACTTTAACGGTGTTCGAACGAACTTTTTTCCTGTTCGCATGTTCTGGTGCGAACCGAACAGGGGGGTGTTCGGCTCATCCCTAGCAGCAATGTTCTCCTGCATGGTGTGGGGTGCTCACAGGACCTCTGTAGCCCTCCAAAAGAATGCTATAGCCGCCTCCTCTAGGGTACTCGTCCTACTGCCACTTTCTGTTTTCAGGTGTGGTGGAGGGACCTTGATATCAGCCAGCCGGCTCGGCCCGGCCACCTCCTGGCTGAGACTTCCCTGTGTATGAAAAAGGGACATGGTTGTAATGTTTTGCATCATCAATCACAATCCTAAATTAGTACTCCCAACTAACATCTAGTTAACATCATTGATTGGACAAGCAGAAATATTTAGAAGAATGCTATACCTGGCTCAATCTGGGCTCCTCCACATGTGGCCTGGAAGGCACAGGTTGGGCGTCAGAAGCCTCAGCCGGGGGGGGGAAGGAAGCGTGGAAGGAAGACTGGAGAGGGATGGCCTGGGTTCATTCTGGCCTGCCAGAAAGTGCAGCCTGTCATAGTACAACATCCTGGGGACATAGATGTCATCTGCTGCTCCGGATCTCTGTGAATCCAGGACTTTCTTGCGCTCCCTCAGATATGTGCTCCTCAGGCCACCAATGAAAATCTTTAAATAAGTGATGTCTGCCGTGGGGATCACCTGCTTCACAATTTCACACAATTGCTCCAGTGCTGCCTTCCTCTTTGCTTGGTTCTTGAAATGGGGGTGGGTAATCTCCCGCAGACAGGGCAGCTCACTTAGCATATCTATGAATACTGACATGAAGTCATTATCTTTCATTAAGATATCCATGTTCACTGCAAGACACAACACAAGACAAAGCCTAATGTCAGACAAAACTCTCCTAATCTTGTTACAATATAGGCCTCAATCTAGAAGCAGTATAGGCACAAGTTTGGCTCTTACCTTCGTTCTTACGATCGGCGCGTCCAATGCTCCTTCCTCCGCTCACAGATCGTACGTAATACGCACGCGTGTTACGCTTTATACACACTGCGCATGCGTGTAACTCCGCCCGCCCCTGACGTTCTTTCTAGTCTATTCCCCGCCCCTTTTCGTTCGGCGCAGTGGGTGAAGAGCACATGGCGGAGTTACAGCAGGTGCGTGCTAATTCTAACAACGAGGAGGAGGAGGAGGAAAGCCCGGATCCAGGCACTTCCCGATCCAGAAGGAGACGTTTTAAGGCCACAAATATGTCATTTGGGGAGATGTTGGAGATGGTCGACATCATGAAGAAGTCCGACTATGACGGAAAATATGGGCCTTACCCCAACCCCAACATCCGAAAGGCCAAGATCATGGCGAAAGTGGTCAGGAGTCTTGAGAGGAATTTCGGGGTACGACGATCGAAAGATCAGCTCAGGAAGCGGTGGTCGGACCTGAAGTTGAGAGGGCCAGAGCAGTACCGAAAGATCCGGAGAGTGCTGCAAAAAAGTAAGTAGTTGTGCTGTGTTCCTATTCTTTCTGTCTTTATTCCGTTCATTATGCTCCATATGCTTTTATGGGCCCATTATTCGTTCGTATCAAACATTTTTCTTTCGGCCTCTAGAACACCATTGCATTTTCACACATTTTTGGGGGCCTACTTGGATGCCAAATATTTGTTTGTTGCTAGAATGAAATGCCAACTAGATTGTGTGTAAGGAGAGGACACTGAGCAGCTGTTTTCACATCTGGACACTGGAGCACTAGTGTGGGACCCCAGAACACCCTTTTTATTAGGGGGGCCACACAGGTGCTCCAGTGTATGCTATAGGGGGGGCTACATCTGTGAAGCTTGTACCAAACAGGTAAAGTATTGCAGCTTGACAAAGGGCAATAAAAAATATACATCTTGGAACTCGGCTAAAATAGACAATTGTACCCCACTTCCAAGCAATGTTTCCTATTTCTAGTTCTGCCATCAAATATCTGTGTGCTAATTATACCATTTTTGTTTTACATAGGGGAGAAAAGACTCGGACACCCCTCATCCCAGGAGACCAGAGACCCCCCCCCTCTGGAAGAAGGGGAAATACCGCAAACCCGAGAAGCTGAGCAGGAGGAAGAAGAAGATGTGGTGGAGATTGGCACCACAACAGGTGAGTGTCTGCGACCACAGAATCAGGTAAAAGAGATGGATGGTGGCAGATTTTTGAGACCTTTTTTTTTGTTCTTTATCTCTTTTTAGGTGATCGTGATCCAGAACGCTTTACATCTGAAAGTGCCCAGATACTCATCGGGGAGATCATGGGGTATAATCCCCAAGTGCAAAACATCCAGCAACAAATCACTGATGTTATTAAAAAAAATAACATCATTGATGTTTTGGGGCGAATTTAAACCCCAGAAAATCACCTGTTTTATGTTACTAAAATTTTTACAATGTTTCGAAAAGCCAAATTTGGAGGATGCACACAGTGTGCCAACATGTGCGATCTGCCATCACGGGAGATCAATGGGCTTGCTCCCCCAAAACACGTCCCTTGATCCCCCCTGATGGCAGATAGCACATGTTGACATTCGTAAATTGGTGTGCATATTCCAAATTTGGCTTTTCCAGGGGTGATTTCCCCCCATCTGAACGCTATATCAAACACAGTTCCTAAATACTCATGTCTGATATAGCCTTCAGGTTTTACCATATGTGAACTTTGTAAGTTCAAGTTTTTTGGCTTTCTTGTTGGTTTTACACAGGCCTGTTTTATCTGAAATGGATATTTTGATTTTTGATAATGCTACTGCAAAAATTGTTATACAACAAACATGTTGGTTTGTTTTAAAAACCTTGCGTAAATGCACATGTGATTGTGCAGCTATAAAAAAAGTGCCTTACTCAAGAATGTGTGGATTATTGTCTCAACACTACAACACTTTTGGGGTGATGTAATTGCTGTTTTATGCACAAATGGGGGTTATTTCCTAAGGGCAATTACACTTTGCACTACAAGTGCAGGTTCAGTGCAGTTGCAAGTGCACTTGTAGTGAAATGTGTTTTGGCATTTAGGAAGTACCAGCCAACACTATTTTTTATAAGGTTACCCAATCACGACATTTTCTGCACTCAAAACATTTCTGTCAGGGTCAGCTAAAACAAACACAAGCAGTAAATGTCCACCAAGAATTTCTTTTGTTTGTTTTTTATTTGAAAAAGGTGTCACAGATTCTCTGGCATATTGATAGCCCCCCTACCCGCAAAGAACTCCAGGTAGCGTAACTGGACATCACGGGCATTCAGGGAGGGCAAGCCAGGACGGCCACTTTCAAGCGCCGTCAGTGTTGATGGATTTGGGATTCCGGCCTCAGGCCCAACTGAGCCAGCATAGTTGGCTGAATGTTTTCTTAAAAAATTATGGAGAACACAGCAGGCAAGTATTATATGGTTCAGTTTATACTCCGCCATATGGATGGGTGTCAGAAATAATCGGAACCGGCTGGCCAGGATTCCAAATGTGTTCTCCACCACTCTTCAGGCTCTGGCAAGCCGGTAATTAAAAACCCTCTGTTCCGGGATGAGGGTCCTCATCGGGAATGGCCGCATCAGGTGGTCCCCCAGCGCAAATGCTTCATCAGCAACGAACACAAATGGGAGACCTTCAACATTGTCCTCTGGAGGTGGCAAGTCCAAGCTGCCATTCTGGAGACGCCTGTAGAACTCCGTCTGAGCGATCACTCCACCATCGGACATCCGGCCATTCTTCCCCACGTCCACATACAAGAAGTCGTAATTAGCCGACACCACCGCCAACATCACTATACTATTAAACCCCTTGTAATTATAATAGTACGACCCCGAGTTGGGTGGTGGGACGATGTGGATGTGTTTCCCATCAATTGCCCCTCCGCAGTTAGGAAAGTCCCACCGCTGGGCAAAGTGGGAGGCCACAGTCTGCCATTCCTGTGGCGTGGAAGGAAACTGTTGAGGAAAAAACAATAAACATTACTATTTTTTCACAGAAACATGGCAAGCAGATTATACACAAACATTATGGGGCAACCTCCAGATAGCATTTAATAAGGGGAATTTAACAAGGCCAAAGTATAAGGTACACCTATCATATTCCCCCTCCCCCCCTCTCATGGGCCATTTCTAACATTATAGGGGGGGGGGGGACTCTTGGACAGGTAACCCTCTTCACTTCATTGAGAGATGAATGCCTAAATACAGGGTATTGCTTGGAACAGCCCCTCCTTAGTTACACTATTAGCAGACCACTGGACAGGTAAGAAGTGTCTGAATACAAAGATATAAATACACATTGTACACATTTGAGGACATTTGGACATTCTGCTATTACCTATCAAGATAATAATAGGATACAAAAACTTTAAACAGTTCCATTGGAAAGTATACAGGCAGGCCCTTGCACTACATGCTTTGGGGAATTCATCCATAAATCTGACCAGTAAAGAGATGGGTATAGTGTGTATGGGTTTGGCAAAGTCAGCAGATAGATGATTGAGGATAGAGAATTGGGATCAGCTGACTTAGCAGTTGGGGGGAGGGAGGGTTACCAAAAATTTGTGGACACCACAAAAAAAGCCTCTGGCACTCTGCCTGAATTTAAAGCTAAAATAACATTAACAAACATTTTAGGGGGTGTTTGGGGTAAAGCACTACTATGGAGCTGATAAAATACATTGTTAAGTGACTACATGAGGTGAATATAGGGCAGGCAACACCATGCTGGAGAGGTTATTGAAGGGCAAATATGTATGAAGGACATAAAATAATAATTACATAAAAATCCATATATGAAAAAAATGCGCTGCGCCTAGGGGTGTAACTTAATAACTGTAAATCTAAGTACAAATCATAGATAATAAAGCATGCAAATCAAATAGAGCCTAAAGCTCTGATCACTTACTAAGATCACCTGCTGTGTGAGTCCTAAAGCTCTGATCACTTACTAAGATCACCTGCTGTGTGAATCCTATGACCAAACACACTAAAAAATAACTAGTGCAATAAAACACAAAGTGCAATGTGCATAGAAAAACGTAATAAGATAAATATACAATCCACAGTGATTAAAATATAATCATTCCTAATAAGGTGTATATGCTAAAAAATGTTACACATATGTAAATCCACTGTGATTAAAATGAAAAAGAAAAAAATTAAATAAAACAATATATATATTCGTAAAACACAAACAGAGTAAATCAATCACATGCATGGGCGAATTGAAACTATAATCGCCCTAAATAAAAGTGTTCAAATCACATCCGTGAAAGAATCTTCCAATCCAGTAATATAAAGTGACCAAGTTCAAATAAAAGTCAGTGTAATGGTGATGGTTCAAAGAAAAAGTTCCGGTTTTGAATCAAACGTGCCCAAAGAAAAACATGCTGTGAAGTGCCTTGGTGACCCCCAATGTGATTGCGCTCACCTTGGAGCGTGTGACACAGGTTTTAATTGTGTCAATACACGCTTTTGGAGCCACCCCTTGGCTCAGTATTAGGTACAGCTGATTCCCACACTAGATTCTTTATGGCTCCACTCACATCAGACCATATAAAAGAAAAAGGCTAATATAGTATAATACCGCAGGATACTTTTATTAAAATCACATCCAATCCCCACATGGGGTACTCACATTTATAAGGTGCTCATGTGCACCAAACATAACATAGGAAAAAACGGCTGTGCGGCGTGCTGCGGGGTGTGAGAGCTCCACAACCCAGCTCTGTGCTGATCGCTCCGTCCTGGCCCCTCCCCTCTCCGTCCTGGCCCCTCCCCGAGCCATAAAGAATCTAGTGTGGGAATCAGCTGTACCTGATGCGAAGGGTTTCTGACACCATTCACCCTGACATGCAAGCAGTCCCAGTGCCGGGTAGGCACCGATCAATGTAAGAGGCCATTTGGCTATTTTATTGTTCCTTATTTTTATACATTAAATGGTTTTACGCTATGGAGATTCCCTTTTGTGTTTCTCATATTTCCTATCCTGAATGAATGGGACGGGAGGGATCTATGCCTAAAGTACCATCCAGCCTTCCAGCCTTCATGTGAACAGGCACAATCCTGTACAAGCGCTAATGACTCTCTTTTTAGTTAAAGGAGTCATTGGTATCTGGTAAGCAGATATCTATTATCTTCAGGTGTTTTTTCCTCTTGGGTGACGGAATCTATATATCATCGCAAGATTTGTTGCATCTTTGAAGATCTATGTGTCAGCTTTAATGTTGGTTTCAACTAACTGTTTGCTCTGATCTTTTGAATGGATTGGGACAATCAAACATCACGAATTCATCTATCACATTTGCACTAAGAACTTTTTTGATCTTAATATCACTCTTCACTTTTATTTTATATATTTGTATATTTTTATTACATATTATGTATTTGGTATATTTTCATTTCAGCACAAACAGTATTATTTAATTCACTGCGGTTGATGTGGATTGTGTGTGTATCTAGTGACAGATACATATGTTTTCAGGTCTCTAGCGCCCCCTACTGTACACTACTACTTATTTGATTGTTTCATTCAAAATAAGGGGAGCAGCTTGCATTTGGGATTTTTTGTGTTTTTGTTTTTTGTTTTTGGTTTTGTTTTTTATACACTTATTATTACAATTATTAATTTTTCATAATTTTTTATACTTACTACTATCACGGGCGCGAAAGTATTGTTTATTTATTCCTTCTGCAGGACCTGTATGATGGCAGAACAGGTCTCTGGGATGATGATACCCAGAGCCTGGGGGGAGATGCCTGTCGAGAACTTCAAGTCCTGCAGACTTCTCCCTGTGGCCAAATACCGCAAGGTAGCGACCAACCTCTGCTCCGGAGTGATGGCTTGCCTCATGCAGGTATCCTGCCTGCTGATATAGGGGGTCAGCGAAGCCAACAAACGGTGAAATACGGGGTCCGTCATCCTGAGAAAGTTCCTGAAATCATCAGGATTATTCTCACGGATCTCACGGAGCAAAGGCATATGAGAGAACTGGTCATGCTGAAGCAACCAATTCTTGGTCCATGAACTCCTCCCCACCCTGTTCATGGACTGGACTTGTGTCAAGGTCAGGACCCCAACACCAAGCCCCCGCACAGCACGAACTCTACGAGGAGTACGCATACGAAACATGGCTAGAAAACAGTCGGCTGCTCAGAACGAAGTAACAGAACGCACTGAAGAACAGCAAGGCCTGTGAAGAGCGACCTGAAAAACAGCAACGAGCAGGCAAGATCACACACAAAACTCTGATACGAACTGACTGCGCGCACTCAAGAGCAGATACAAACCCACAAGCACAAACTGAACGGCAGAAAACGATCTGAAAGCCACGAGTCTGAAAAAGCGCGAATAGTCTCTCACCAAACTTTTACTAACACGAGATTAGCAAAAGGAGCCCAAAGGGTGCCGCGCTTGGTTCTGAACCGGCCTTTTCTAGTCTCGTCGTACGTGGTGTACGTCACCGCGTTGTTGGCGATCGGAAATTCTGACAACTTTGTGCGACCGTGTGTAGGCAAAACAAGTTTGAGCCAACATCCGTCGGAAAAAATCCTAGGATTTTGTTGTCGGAATGTCCGAACAAAGTCCGACCGTGTGTACGGGGCATTAAGCTTGCCACACGTGTAAGGGTTTCTTTCCTTTAGCCCAGCAGGCTGTACGAGAGAAGTCCATTGATTCTCCCATCCATGCTAAGCAATCTCTCACTGCCGGCTATTGTATTCTGATAGCTAGCACCTGCAGCTGTCAGAATACCCAAACAGTGACTGCAGCTGATTGGATGAAATCACTGTTTAGCCAACTTTTTTTCACCAGGCTCCTTCAACTTCTTAATCAAAATTTGTCAATCTCTGTGGTGTCAGTAGAGCCACCCACTGCTCGATATTCTAGCCATGTATGGCCCCCTTAAATAAGAGAGCAAGTGAAAATATTTCATAATTAAAACAGTACACTGATAAAAATTTGCACCAAATATTCAGATATTTGTTAAAACCCCACTGTAATAGGTTGTATTTCACGTTGTTCACTGATAAGTGGTAAACGAGTCAAAAACATCTTCAGCAACTGACAAAAAATTATTGGTAGCATTTTGTCTAGAAGAAACTCAACTCCTACCAGTAGCAGTCAAATTATACACAACATATCTTTTTTTTCTCATTGCACGTGGAACTGACACTAAGATAAAAACCTGTCAGCAACAGAAATAGCAACAGCAGACTGTAAGCTGGCTGCAGGATAACAATACATATACCATGGAGGCCCAAATCACAGGGTGCCCCAAGAACTAGCACATCTTTGCAATGTGAATAGCTGGAAGACCCTGGCCTGTTTCCAGTACTTTTCAATGGGTCCCTGGTAAAGATGAGCTGGGGCATCCTCTGTGATGTCAGTGCCTTTATGTGGATACATGCTTTTATTTAGCCAACGGTATTGACCCCTCATTATGATGAACTCCCTTTAAGGTCAACAGGAAGATGCAGGAAATTGAAGTGTACGAACCTGTTACTGACACTGCTAGGAATTTTTTTATTTTAAAGCATTCCTGCAGGGACCAGTTCAATAAAAAAGGCAGTATTTAATATGAAACATTCCCTGGCAGTGTAAATAGCAGGTTTACTTTTAAAGTACAGATAAAGGCAAAACCTAATTTTGGGTAGAGTAAAGATTGAGGCTTAGTCCATCAGTTTTGTTTTGTTTTGTTTTGTTTTTTGCTTTTTTTGCCATTTATGTACCATTGGGAAAATTCACTATATTTCTTGTTTCATAGCCAAAACAGGAAATGAGAGGAAATCCCTACAAAATTAGGTAATCCCCGGTTGTTATCAGAATCATGATAACTATTGTCCCCTTTGGAAGCTTTCAGCTCTATTCCAGTTCCGATTAAAACTCTAAATTTGGGATTTTCTTTCAATTTCACTATTGTGATGATGGTAAACAGGACAAATAGAGATGGTGAATCCCCAAACAGGGGCACAGACAGCAATAACAACCAGAAAGTTGTTCTAACCCTTCTCCATTCTATCCAAAACTAAAAAAAAAAATCAATTTTATCCTAAGAACAGCAGACAAATTGTAGGAGTGTGAAGATCGGTCAATATGATCTTCCCTTACAAAAGAGGTCCCATGAACAAATGCTTAGGCTTATGGTCATATGACCAACACATGAGGGTGTCAGGAGACACATTTTCTACCTTATAGTATATAAAACGGAAAATTGTATCATACTTACCGTAATTTTCCTTTCCTGACGCCAATCCAAGGCAGCATACTAGTGATAGGCTCCGCCTTTCTCCCCTCCCTCAGGACCAATGAAATAGCATAAATTAAAGGCCAGTTAGGCCCCGCCCCATTCTTCATAATTAGCTAGATACCGAAACCCACAAGGGTGGGTCCATATGCTGCCACGGATTGGCGTCAGGAAAGGAAAATTACGGTAAGTATGATACAATTTTCCGTTTTCCTAACGCCACCATGGCAGCATACTAGTGATAAATATCCTAGCTGACAGGGTGGGTTCTACTTAACAAACCAAAATAATTATTTTATATATATTATATATATATTTTTAAATAGGACAGAAGACTGAACAGTCATTCCTCCGAAGCTCACTGATGACAAGGCAGCTAGATCTATTCTGTAAAGGTTGAAAAGGTATGCTGGGAAAAGCATGCCACTTTCCTGTAGAATTAATCCATAGATGTTTTCAACTGGGCCGCCTATGAGGCCTCAAACCCTCTGGAAGAGGATGCATCCTACCACTGAAGGAGGCTCACGACCCATTTCCCATCTGCACAACCAATCTTGCTAAAGTCCAGGAAGAAACCTCTCTTGCCTGATGAATTCCATCTGGAACAGTGAAAGACTTATCATATGAACTGAAAAGAGCAATTGTGGACAGAAACTTCTTTCAAGCTCTGGCAATTTGTGTTGTTTTCTTGCTTGAACGTCTGGAAAGTTAGACAATGGACAGATGATTGATAGATGGAGGGCTGTCGCTACCTCTGATATAAGCTGAACTACAGGATGCAGCTCTACTCCTGTAACAAAAGCAATATGCTTTTCTGAAGCTCTAAGAGCTTGAAACTCAAACTGACTTCTGTTTGACGATTTGCGCTAAAAACTGGTTAGTAAGCGATGTCTTAAACCGAATACTGCCCTGTTGGAGTAAACAGTTGAAATAAACCCCAACAGCATCGAAAGATTTTAATTGTGAAAGATTCTCTCTCGCGGTTGACGAAACCTCCTGACTGTCCTCAAAATTTTGCAAACTAAAGGGCCTTTGGCATAATTAAACCTTGTTCTTGCTGACACCTGCAACCTCAAAAGAGTATAGGGTAAGGTTCATGTCCAATCTGACCTACAAGAAGACCAGAACAGCTGCCACCAGAGGTGCAGTAAGAATAATATCTTGCCATGCAAAATAGAAAAAAAAAAAAAAAACACAAGTTTGTTCCAGATCTTGGCATAGAGTGCCTTTCGCACCCCCCAAAGTAGAGCTCACTCTTGGAGCAACTCTGGCGCAATCTAGGTTCTGCGGCTTCCCTTTCCCTCCATTATGCTCGCATCTCTGGTCTGTGCATGTGTGAAGGGGAATCGACTTCTGTATTCTGAAGTAGATAGCCAGGAAGCACCAAGACTCCTATGGTCAGAATGGAGGGGTGATCGTGACTACTATGCTCATTCTTGACAGCTTCCAGAGGAATTTCATTACGAGAGAAGTTGGGGAAAAACATATACAGTAGGCTTGATTGCAGTTTCATGGAGAAACTCAGCTTCTGTTCTCTGCTTTGGGGAGCGGAAACCGAATCAGACCTTTTCTTAAATTGGCATTTGCTGTGAGAAGCAAAGAAGCCTGTCTGTGGTAGGCCACCTGTGGGCAAGCCTCCCCCTCATGCTCTGGCAAGCTTGCATGATGGACAGTATGTCCGTGTATTCCAGTCCCTTAGGAGGTAAATTGCTTCCGGAATTTGCTGGTGATCTTCCTACCCAGACATTCTGGGTTCTACATCTCTCAATAGCATATTGCCGCAAGATCCTCCCTGGAGCTGAAAATACGCAATTGCTGTCCTGTTGCTCAACCGCAAGATGACTGGTCACCCTTGATTCTGTGTAGCAAGGTCAAAGTGATAAAAAAGGTTGCCCGACCTTCCAGCACTTTCGAGAGTACCTTCCTTGGCTAGAAATCTCCGCTTGCCTTGACCGAAGACCCTCGCAGTGCGCCTTCCAAGCTGTCTTGCCGATATGATTCATCACATTGATCCAGTCAGCTGGTTCGTGACATCCTCAAGGTCTTTTCATCACCGCGGACCGCTATACATACTGCGTGACACTGATCATAGCTGCACCGGATCCGGTTTCCTCCATTGTAGTTGAAACTAGCACCGGTGCCCATGCACCCAAGGAATTATCGGTATGAATGACAACATTACGGCCAGGAGGCTGAGACACCTAGAAGTCTTCCAGGAAGTAGAGGTATCTGATCTCAGAATTCTCCTTATGACCGTCACTGTCCTTTTCTGATGGAAGCAAACCAGAGGAACCAGTAGAGCCCACACATGCACTTTAACTGTTGGAAAGCAAAAGTTGGCCTTTTTTTTTTTTATGTAGAAAGGAATGACGCCCAGGTAGTAGCGAATCTGGAGACCTCGCTCTCCAAGAGGAACTGACACGGCACTGAAACCTCTGTGAATATTCTTAGAGATATTCATAGGCTAAAGGGTAGGCTGATAAAGCGTAGATGTGTCCAACCAATCGCCAAATTTACTTACTTTGGAATAAAAAAGAAAGGAAAAAATTTTGGGATGTAAGGCTAAGAATCCTGAGAAAGCCTCCAGCCATCTGCTGCAAGCGAATGCTTCTCTCCAACCCCCGCGACCTACAAACAGGGGTGGTTAGGAAGAACGTCCGCCTTTCTATGGCCTCTGGCTCTGGCCTTTGAGAGTGTGGGTGCGCGAAGCTGAAGCAAATCAAGCAATCCGCATGAGAGGGCACTCTTTTCCTGAAAACTTACCAATATGGTGGTCCCCACCCTATGTGTTGAGGGTCTTTTGTATGGGTGGTGACTGATACTCAAACCGTGGACAAATGGGATGACCAGCTGAGAGACGGACAGCCACAGAAAGACAGAGAAGAGGAGAAATAGATAAGGCAACAGCGACTTCGCTTCTCCCTCTAATAATGTATATCTAAATATATACATCTACATACTCTCTCCTTTCCCTTTTTTTTTTTTTTAAACAATATGCATGCATATATAAATACATGCACATACCGCTCCATATAACACCCCCCACATACATACCAACCAACATAAGAACACACATGTATACACAAACATATATATGAACATATATACATACTGCAGAGGGTCAGCCTGGGGCAGGGTCAAGAAAGGGTTAATCGAAGAGGGCAGGTATTTCCCCTTCAGACCTGCTAATTGTCAGCTGGGCTGAAAGTCTCAGAGAGGAGCCGTTTGAGTAGGCGAGAGAGAGACACAGCAGCATGCTGTGTGAATATGTCCATTGCTGGATGGTGTGCTGGGTGAGCTTAACCACATAAAGACTGTAGCTCTGATTTGAGCCATGAACTATTATCTATAAGCCTGTGTGCTGCTGAACTGTGAGCTGTACCTGTGTGCACAACCGTGTGACAAGACAAGTCTGTCTTATCTTATGTTTATTTTGCCATTTTGCTGAATAAAGTCACTTTTGTTTTAATGGGCTGTCTCTGAGGCAGCTGTCCACCCCTCTGATCCCCTACAATACAATACACATATACATATATATATATATATATATATATATATATATACACACACACACACACACACACACACACACACACACACACACACACACACACACATACCCACCTGCCCCAAACCTATACATACACAACCTACAAACATAGGCTACACCTACAGCCAGCCTAGGACAGCAAAGGACAGAGAACCTGTCTAGGGGGAGTAATGTACCCAGACCAGTGCCACTGCAGGAGGAAAATAACAGGAGGTGCAGAAAATGACAAGAGACAAACAAAGGCAAAGGTAAGAAGGATGCAAAGCTGGCCTCCCCAAACCCAACAAGCGTTGCAGACACCAACCTTAAAGGCAGATTTCATTCCTAAATAGGAAAAACTGCTTGGCTCCGAGACCCACAGAAGGGGCTCCCAAGCTACTCTGGTGCTTTTAGCAGCCTGATACTGGGACTTCGCACTGGGAGAGGCTTAACCCAGCCGGCAGCTGTCTGGAGGCAGAGGGGGGAACATAGTACTGCTTACTCTTCACTGGTGCTTGGAGGTATGAGGATAAAAAGGAAGAATGGGGCGGGGCCTAACTGGTTTTTAATTTATGCTATTTCATTGGTCCTGAGGAAGGGGAGAAAGGCGGAGCCTATCACTAGTATGCTGCCATGATGGCGTCAGGAAATAGTATTTAAGATCATTGATTTATCCACCCTAGCAAGAATGTTACCAAAGCTTGAATTTCACATTTAAAAATAGTTCCACTTTTTTTTAGTTCTTTATTTGTATTTTATACTGTGTTGACAAACCATTGGCAGATAAATACACCCAAAACTATGATAATCAGAATTGCTGTGGGGAGCAAAATTGGTGGGAGCCATGCCCCCCTGATGAACTCCTTCAGTAAATGAAATGCATCGAAGTACATATGGCCTTGGCCAGGCATCTAGGATCAAATATTTTCTCTACATGCAAAAAACCTATACAGCATCAGCGCTAGACAAGAGTGATGAAGATCGGTAACGCCACGTACACACGAGCGGACTTTTCGACTGGACTGGTCCGCCGGACAATTCGACCATGTGTGGGCTTCATCGGACCTGCAGTGGACTTTTTTGGTCGAAAATCTGACGGACTCCGCCGGACCCAGTTCCTATCAAAAAGTCAGCTCATCTGTATGCTAGTCCAACAGACGAAAACGAAGCTAGGGCAGCTATTGGCTACTGGCTATCAACTTCCTTATTTTAGTCCGGTCGTACGTCATCACGTACGAATCCGTCAGACTTTGGTGTGATCATGTGTAGGCAAGTCCGTTTGTTCGGAAAGTCCATCAGAAGTCCGTCGAAAGTCCGTCGGATAGACCGTCGGACCAGTCTGGTCGCAAAGTCCGCTCGTGTGTACGCGGCATTAGAGTTTTCTTTTCAGCTGCAAATAGAGAGGAATTCCCTTTCTATGCCAGCTGATCCACAAAGGTCTCAGTAGGCCAATCATTGTCCGTCTGCAAACAAATTAAAAGATTGTCAACTTTATAGCTAAACAGTGCATGACCCCATTTTGAGGCACTTAAAGTTGTTATGCACTATTTATCTATAAAGCTGAAAATCTTCACCTCTCGAAGTGTGAAAATTGCTTTTTACAGAATATGTATTTTTGGCCTGCTGAATTACATTTTTTTAGGATTCACAAGTAGATTATCTGCCAAAAACATGTGGATACCACTGTAAATTATTAAGTTCAGGTATTTTCAATGAAGGGTACTGTAACATGGATCAATAATATTAGATTTCAAAGTTAATCAAAAACCTCTCTAAAATGCAGTATATGTTATATAAAAAAAAATTGTCAGCAGATCTGCATGGTTGGCTAATAAATTTCTGTGCCCATCAGAGAGTACAAGATTCAACAAACCCTGTGCCTAGCAGGTAGGCACACAGCCTGGCACCAGCTACTTGGCCCAGGAATGATGCATGAGCTCTTTACATATTTTAACAGACCTGTGCTAGAGAAAGAAGTCAGAATACTCAGAGTTTACTCCACTAATAGACACAGAGGAACCCATGGCTACACAATCTAGCAAACTTTTCACTGTAAAGGATAGACAGAAGTATAAACTAAGGTATGGTCTTGCCTGCAGATTTACTGAAAAAGCTATGCTTGAGATAGCATCCTAAGTTCGTGCCACCACTGGAATTCCCTAACTCAAAGTCACCTATTGAACTCTGGGTCTTTGAGCTTTATATATACCTGCTGTAAGCTGCTATTAGATTGCTATTGCTATTGAAACAGGTTGTTCTATTCCTGCTGTGTGCTGCTATTGGAATGTTGTGACGTGTGGTCCTTTACCTTCTGTATGCTGGTATTGAAACACTGGGACTTCTATATCTATATCTATGAGGAGTTATGAGTGGATCCCCGGGTTGTACGCGGGGTGTTCAAGTCAAACCAGGATTTTTGAGTTTATATAATAAAAGAACAAATTTCAAGGAGTGGAAACTGCATTCATTTTTCGACATACTCCCCTGCTACATTTATACACTTATCCCAGCACTTAAGCAATGCCTGGAAAGCTTCGGCATAGAAAGATTTGTCAGTACACCTAAACCATACTAGGACAGCCTGCTTCACTTTGCCATAGAAACATTAGTCTCTTGTGCAATTTCACGGCAGATTATGCGTCGATTATCCAGAATCAGGCATTCCTCGTGCTGAATGTTAACAGGAATGACTGCTTTGGGCTGGGAACCACTACAGCCGGGATGCGATCGTCAATGATGGATGTACGGCCATCTTTGAGGCTGCATTCACACCTGAGCATTTTCAGCTCATAAAGTGCTCATAAAACGCTCATCTCAAAAGTTCAAAAACGCCCAACAAGCAAAATCCTATTTATTTAAATGGCCCCTGTTCACATCTGAGTGCTTTTTCGCCTGAAGCAAAATGCCTGCAACTCAAAAAATGACATGAGCTTCTTTTTGGGAAGATTACAGGCGTTTTTCTTAGTTTGACTTGAATGCCCCTCATATATGCTATTAATGAGTCAAATCACCGTTGGTGTCGGTTTACCGGGTTATGCCCCAAACTACTATTTTGTTAGATATTGGAACTCTGTCTCCTCTATCTGTCCTTCCTGTCCTATTGTGTAAATACCTCCAATACACTCTCTGCACATCAGATCCCATTTGTTTAGCCTCAGTGTGCACTTCTAGGCACTGTTAAGGCTGCAGCATACAAAACCATTTTAGACAATTGTGCACTTCCAATCTTGTTGCAACCGTTTTTCATCCAGCATGACTGTGCCCCTGTGCACAAAGCCAGCTCCATAAAGACATGGCCTTCTCATCCAACATCAGTAACTTAACCTTATAAATGCTTTGTTGGCTTAATATACACAAATTCCAACAGAAACACTCAAAAATCTTGTTGATAGCTATCCTGTAAGCTGTAAAGCCACCCATATTTTAATCGGAATTCAGCCGGTTCAGCGGGGACTGGCTGAATTTTGTTCTATTGTATTTATAGGCAGGGTGGTTCTACAGAAGTCAATCTACCAATCAAATTCTGTACAACCACTCTGTTGTAAAATTTCCTCTCAATCAGTGTATTACGATGGTGGGGAAGACTGTCAGAATAAAAAGGGAGGATTACTCCATCCACTTTAAATGTGAGGATGGGGGAATTGGGTCATTTTGTTTTGTTTTTTTTCGTTTAACCTGCTGCTCAATAATAATAATAATAATAATAATAATAATAATAATAATAATGTCCATTGTTTTGTAATGGGATGTCCAACAAGGTGTGATGGTCAGGTTTCTTTAAACCCTGAGCCATATAGGGCCATCTTTATAACAGAGAGTGGATAATGCTATCCCCTTTCCGTTATACTTCACTCAGCTACAGCCAGAATTTTACAATCAACTCATAAAATGGAGGCCAGGTGAGCCCTTTACCACAACTAACTCTGCTTACTGCAGCAGAGAATGCTCTATGATTGGAGGCTTTGATTCTGCCTTGCAACACTGGGGTCCTTGATTTAAATTCCAGCACTATATATGTAGCGCTGACATTTTTGTTTTTTCTAATGCCATATAATGTTAATCTATGGGCTGTGTTATAAATTGGCATTTGGCACCATCTAGTGGCCAAAATGTGAAATGGACTTTGTTTTATTTTCCTTTTCAAGAACATAGAGAGACGTTACAGGAAGTGACTGTTTACACTATACAAGAACTGACCTACCCACAATGCCTAGTGACCTACCCAGCAGCACCCAAGGACTGAATTGCATGCTGGGTAGGTAAAGGCTCAGCGCGGGCATCTTTCGTCTCTTCTGGATGCATGGCCTGCCTACAAGGATCTGTGAGGAGGTGTTCCACAGAGTTGCGGCCTACATCTTGCGGATCGGAACAGAAGCCTTTGATCCTGCCTTATGTCACAGCGTGCTGGAGCAGCAGTGTGATCGTTCCAGAGACCCTTGAAGGAGGTAACCGAGGACTCCCGGTCATCTGTGAGTAGCCTTTGATCCTGCCTTACATCACAGCGTGCTGGAGCAGCAGTGTGATCATTCCAGAGACCCTTGAAGGAGGTAAACGAGGACTCCCGGTCGTCTGTGAAACGGAACAGCGTGACGGTGTGGCCGTAGCAAATAGACTGAGATCTGGTGGAGCGGAGGCATCCATCTGTATGGACCCAGTGTGGTGAGAGGGCTGCCGCCCATAGTTTAATAACGCACAATTATACACCTAAACTTTTAACACAGTGTTGCTGGGATCTGTAGTCCCACAGAGAGGATCTTATTCAAGAAGGGCTGAGTTTAGACAGGCCTCAAGCCTACCTTTCACTGTACTACTAGCACTGTGTTATATAAAGTTAATTGCATTGGAGACAGTTACGGGTTACTACACTACAAGGATAATTTTCAACATCCACTTTATCTGACCCTGGTTTATTTAACCGTTGGATTACAATTATAATTCATAAATAGCTAGCAGAAGACAGAAGAAAGAAAAGACTGCCTCTTTCATTGCAAGGCCTTGCATTCTATTTTTGGTTAATAGAGAGACTACACTTTAAAGCAGGGGGAACTCCCTGGGGATTGCATTTGTGCTTTATTTACTAATGTTGTCTTTTTTGGTTACAAGGGCACACTGGAAGTGGGAAGGTGCCCAGAATTAAGGTATTTCCCATTCTGGCATTAGTCCCACTTGGAGACGCACTTCCAGAGACCATTTTATTTAATTGTATGTGTACCAATTATTGTGCATACTCATTGGGCTGTTGCATTATGTTTGTGTGACAGTCCAAATATTGTAATGCTACTTTTATACCAATTCCAGTAAAAATACATTGCTGGTTAAGTACAATTGGTGTGGAGTGTTGTTCCTTTTCCATTAGGTGGAACATCGGATACCCAGGTAATAACAAAGGTATACTATAATTATATTGCACATTGTGGGGTTATCCTTTACTATAAGCTTCACACTAACACTGCACCACAGCTGTGTCAAGGGGATTGAGTCAAGTTATTGGGGGTGTAAGAGCAGAGTACAGGCCCAATCAAATACCAGCAGCTCCTTCGGGGGTAAGTGCTATATATACATGGATTTGTATGTTCATATTCCTCCTGTGCTTGCTTGGGCTTCCTCAGGGTAATCTTGTTTCCTCCCACACTCCACTTAATTGGCCCTAGTATGAATGTTTATGTATGTGAGATAGGGACTTTAGATTGTAAGCTCCTTAAGGGCAGTTGCAAATTCATCAGAAAAGACCACTAAATTGTTGCCACCATCCCCAAATAGGTGTAAGAAACAAAAAGACGACCCCCAATAATGGGACTTTAAGGGCAACCAAAAATCTTGATAATGCAGTAAGTAAAATCACATAATCTTATTTAAACATGTAAACGCAAACAAAAACAACAAAAAAATCATAAAATGTATCAACAACGGCTGAGTACTAAATATATGGACAGAAACTTGGTGTGAATATATATCCTTTTCGGGCTGACGCGTTTCAGACACGATAAATGTCTTTCATCAAGGATAAGAGAGGCAAGATGGCAAGGTTTGTTCTACGATGTAATTGACAATGGTAACTATTTCATACATGTTCAAAACATTGTATACATTAATGGATGTTAGATACAGTACATACCATTGCGCAATATATGACACCAAATACAGCCATTATTAGTATAAAAACCATTCACCATTACAACAAAAGAATAAAAGTCTCACAAAATGAAACAAAATGGATTTTCCTGTTAAACTCCCTCCAGCCAGAAGGCCTAAATATAGACATTGACTTCAATTTTGACAGTTTTACGAACAGTCTACTAACTGGAATGGTACCAGCTGATTGGAGAAAAGACAATGTAGCACCAATATTTAAAAAAGAGCCAAGATACATCCCTGGGAATTACAGATCAGTTAGCCTAACATCAATTGTATGCAAGCTCTTGGAGGGGGATGATAAGGGACTATATATAAGATTTTAGTAATGACAACGGTATCATTAGCAATAATCAGAATGGATTCATGAAGAATCGTTCTTGCCAAACCAATCTATTAACCTTCTATGAGGAGGTGAGCTGCCATCTAGATAAAGGAAGGCCCATAGACGTGGTGTATTTGGATTTTGCAAAAGCATTTGATACAGTTCCCCATAAACCTTTACTGTACAAAGTAAGGTCCGTTGGCATGGACCATAGGTTGAGTACATGGATTGAAAACTGGCTACAGGGGCGAGTTCAGAGGGTAGTGATAAATGGGGAGTAGTCAGAATTTATTCATAAACGACCTGGAGGATGGGACAAACAGATCAATCTCTGTATTTGCAGACAATACTAAGTTAAGCAGGGCAATAAATTCTCCGCAGGATGTGGAAATCTTGCAAGAAGATCTGAACAAATTAATGGGGTGGGCAAATACTTTCAAATGTAGAAAAATGTAAAATAATGCATTTCGGTGGCAAAAATATGAATGCAATCTACTCACTGGGGGGAGAAACTGGTGTAATCTAGAATGGAAAAGGAACTGGGGGTCCTAGTAGATGACAGGCTCAGCAATGGCATGCAATGCCAAGCTGCTGCAAGTAAAGCAAACAGAATATTGGCATGCATTAAAAAGGGATTAACTCCAGAGATAAAACAATAATTCTCCCACACTACACTCTACAAGACCTGGTACGGCCGGACCAGTTCTGGACGCCAGTCCTCAGGAAGGATGTGCTGGAACCGGAGAGGGTCCAGAGAAGGGCAACAAAACTAATAAAGGGACTGGAGGACATTAGTTATGAGGAAAGGTTATGAGCACTGAACTTGTTCTCTCTGGAGAAGAAACGCTTGAGAGGGCATATGAAAAATGCTGCGTAAACTGTTGGCACTATATAAATCCTGTATAGTAATAATAATGGCCTAGGCTATAAGAAGATTGCCAAGACCCTAAAACTGAGCTGTAGAACGGTGGCCAAGACCATACAGTGGTTTAACAGGACAGGTTCCACTCAGAACAGGCCTCGCCATGGTCGACCAAAGATGTTGAGTGCACATGCACATGCTCAGCGTCATATCCAGAGATTGTCTTTGGGAAATAGACGTATGAGTGCTGCCAGCACTGCTGCAGAGGTTGAGGGGGTGGAGGGTCAGCCTGTCAGTACTCAGACCAAATGCCGCACACTGCCTCAAATTGGCTTGCATGGCTGTCGTCCCAGAAAAAAGTCTCTTCTAAAGATGATGCACAAGAAAGCCCATAAACAGCTTGCTGCAGACAAGCAGACTAAGGACATGCATTATTGGAACCATGTCCTATAGTCTGATGAGACCAAGATAAACTTAATTGGTTCAGTGCTGACGGCACTGGGGAGCTACAGTTCATTGAGGGAACTATGAATGCCAATATGTACTGTGACATACTGAAGCAGAGCATGATTCCCTCCCTTCAGAGACTGGGCCGCAGGGCAGTATTCCAAAATGATAACGACCCCAAACACACCTCCAAGTTGACCACTGCCTTGCTAAAGAAGCTGAGAGTAAAGGTGATGGATTGGCCAAGCATGTCTCCAGACCCAAACCCTATTGAGCATCTGTGGGGCATCCTCAAATAGAAGGTGGAGGAGCGCAAGGTATCTAACATCGACCAGCTCCGTGATGTTGTCATGGAGGAGTGGAAGAGGACTCCAGTGGCAACCTGTGAAGCTCTGGTGAACTCTATGCCCAAGAGGGTTAGGGCAGTGCTGGAAAATAATGGTGGCCACACAAAATATTGACGCTTTGGGCCCAATTTGTACATTTTACTTAGGGGTGTACTCACTTTTGTTGCCAGACATTAATGGCTGTGTGTTGCGTTATTTTGAGGGGACAGAAAATTGACACTGTTATACAAGCTATACACTCACTACTTTACATTGTAGCAAAGTGTAATTTCTTCAATTTCTTCAATGTTGTCACATAAAAAAATTATAAAATATTTACAAAAATGTGAGGGGTGTACTCACTTTTGTGCGATACTGTATAGGTGGTAACGTAATTACCCTGGTACCAAGTACAACTAAATATAGGCTGTTTACCATGGGTAGTTATGACATTACATACAGTACATCAATTCAATTGCATGGCTATATATATATATATATATATATATATATATATATATATATATATATACGTGACCCAGGTTGATATGGTCCCGCCATGCTAACCATTAAAACACTCCAGCTGCAGACCACGGCCATTGCATGATTATACTATAAAAACTTTTTAAACACCCCATTCATTTTTTACCCTACTTCGGTAGCCAGTCAGAGTGGAGGCAGCAGCTACACATGCATCAATTAAAATCTGTCCACAGCACAGAATCACCTTACAGACAATCAAAGTCTACCATCGCCAGTTGATGTATATATGTATATATACAACATTATTTTCTCCTACCCCAGATTTCTTGATCCAGCTCACTGGGATGCGCACTGTGGTTGAACGCTGGGTGATCCCAGTGTGGTATGTCTGGGCCTATTGGGGGGTTCACAGTGCATTTTCATCAACTGGTGATGGTGAACTTTGATTGTCTGTGAGGTGATTCTGCCCTGTGGACAGATTTTAATTGATGCATGTGTAGCTGCTGCCTCCACACTGACTGGCTACCGAAGTAGGGTCAAAAATGAATGGGATGTTTAAAAAGTTTTTATAGTATAATCATGCAATGTCCGTGGTCCGCAGCCGGAGTGTTTTAATGGTTAGCATAGCGGGACCATATTAACCTGGGGCACTATTTGTTAAGCCCTAGGCAAAACTTAGACACGAGGCCCCACTCACGCCCATAATTGGATAAATAATTCAAGCGATAAAAGTTAACTGTATCAGGAGGGTACAGTACAGGGGGGAGCAGGAGGACACAGTACAGTATAGGGGCAGTAATGTATAATACAGATATGGTCTCCTCAAGCCGAAATGCGCAGGGAAGCTGCACTCACAGATCTTTACTATTCTGGCAGGCTGTCACGAGGCTAAATCTACTACTGATATTACATCACCCCCTATACTTTCCACTCTAGAGTTTTTGGCTCTCTTCCAGCACTTTGCAGGGGTTAAGGAAGAACTCTGAGGCAGAGCCTCTTTCTTTATACTGCTGCTGCTTGTGTAGGTGGGATGTGTACAGCCCCAATCAAATGGGATGAATAGAAGAGGAGGGGATTGGTGCAGTACACATTCCACCCATACAAGCAGCAGCAGTAATAAGATACTCTGTCTCTTTGTTCTTCTTTGGCCCCTAAAAAAATGGGGGTGGGAGACGGGGCTGGGAACCATGGAGTAGGGGAGAAGGAGGAGGGGGAAAAAGGGGGAGTATGTAGGTGTTGGGGGATAGGTAGAGGAGAACTAGAACGAAACTGGGGAATCCTGGTCTGTATAGGGATAAAAAGGGAGGAAGATCTGTGCTGGCATTGGGGGGGGAGAGGTGGAGGCAAATAGATAGGTGTCAAAAGGACTGGAGATGGATAGACATGAAATATTAAATATGGGACAGCCGCCAGCGCATGTCCATTGTGCATTGGCGTCCATACATGCTCAGTGATCGCTGCCATGGGAGTGGTCCTCTGAACCTGCCATGCACAGTGACGTCCCATCAAAGTAGCGGGTCGATGTCACGCACAGGAGGCCTGCTGGCGCATTACCACAGCTGCAGCCGAAAACAGCCAATTGGCAGGATCACGGGGACACCGCAGAGGCCAAGGTCCTGTGACATCATCCCAATCCCCCAGTCAGCTGCCAGACTCAGGCCAACCACAAACTGCTTCGCAGGTGGCCTGGGTGCTCCTTGAGGGCAGAAACTGATGTGAAGGTACAATATGTAAAGTGCTACACAAATTGATGTCACTTTATAAATCTCTGTAATAAATAAAATGGGATTACCATTTTGGCCTGGGATAAACAGCAGCTAGGAATGGCAACAAAGGTGGTGGGCATGAACCCTATCAGCAGATGGGTAGTTTTCTCAACACAGAGGAAGTTAGTCTGTGTTTTGCGTGCCATTATCTTTTCCTTTGTGGGCATCAGCTAACTATCCATGTAATCATTTAGTCAGATCCAAATTTACTTCTGTGTTTGAGATTTGCCTCTGTTCCGTCAGCAAACAATAAACAGAAGTCTAATTCCTCATACACACGATCAGACATTCCGACAACAAAATCCATGGATTTTTTCCAACGGATGTTGGCTCAGACTTGTCTTGCATACACACGGTCACATAAAGTTGGTCAAAAATTCCGAGCGTCAAGAACGCGGTGACGTACAACACTTGCATTACAACACTTATCATTAGCCAGTGCGACTCTTCTGCTTGATTCGGAGCATGCGTGGAACTTTGTGCGTCAGAATTGTGTACACACGATCGGAATTTCCGACAACGGATTCTGTTGTCGGAAAATTTGAGATCCAGATCTCAAATTTTGTGTGACGGAAATTCCTATGGAAAATGTGTGATGAGCCTACACACGGTCGGAATTTCCAACAAAAGGCTCCCATCGAACATTTTCCGTCAGAAAATCCGATCGTGTGTACAAGGCATTACTCTAGTATGAAATCATTGAAAAGTAAAATAAAACAACAAGTTAGAAATACCATTTGATCTCTTGAAAGACCCGAATGTTGCCTACTCTTGCTATGATTGCAAATACTGACTCATATTATGATTCTCTGTTCATGAGCTGTTTTGCTGAACGGATTATAAAGAGATTTTCAAGCATGGAAAATCTCTGAGACTGACTGAGACTGAGGCTACCAATTTTCTGTTCTTCCAAATGCTCATACTCGCTCTAAAACCTAATCACAGCAAGAGGCTCTGAAAACTGTTGCATCATTTACAAAAATGTAATATTTGTGGCCAGCATAAGGTCAGGGTTTAGAAAGACACTTTTGTACACCACAAAATTTGAAACAGAATTCTGTTGATGCTACCTTAAAAGGTTCATCTGTTTAGTACATGGGTCTATAAAGAATTTATTTACCCTGTCACTATTATTTTCTGCAAAACGTAGAATCTACTTTTTTTTTTTTGGCAGGACACTCATTAGTGTGACAGGAGTGTACAGGGATTCCCCAAAGACCCCCATTTTATCTGATATATTTTCAGAATTGCAAAAGGGAAGAACACAGCTTTTAACTAAAAACTGCAACTGTCTGTGCCATAAAGAAAACAAAACAATGCCAAATTAATAAAACAAGTGTAAAGGCCCGTACACACAAACAGAAAATCGTACAAAAAATACCACTTTCAAAGCGATCCTACGATAATCTGATCATTAGTTCACAGCTTTTGTCTGAAATTTTCCAATTAGACAAACACAAAAAGTTTTCTCGTACAATACCAGATCGTATGATTTTCGTTAAATCACCACAGTTTGCGTTCGAAAATACAATACAAATACATAACATCACTTTCAAATTTTTATTGTTATACAAGAATTTTCATACTTTAGTAACCTATTCGTTTTCATTATTGAGACTAGAATGCAAAAAAAAATGTTGGATAATCTCATTGTGTGTACTAGGCTTTAAGCTGACAAATATCTTTAATTATACCCTGATCCCACCACCTATTCACATATGGGGGGAGGGAGGGTTAAGCCTGGAGATTCAAGTCTCTGATGTGCTATTAAAGCTGGTAGAATGTAAATGGGATGAGCCTTCCTCTGCGTGTGCGCCTCTACTGGGAGTCAACCTAGGCTGAGGGAACACAGCAGCACCCAATGTTGTGTAAGTAAGTGTGAACGACTCTATTTGTTCTACTATGATTAATCGTATGGCAAGCTCTAAGCTACATGGGCAGTTCCTGGTTGATTTCCAACTTTGTAAAAAAGAGGACTACTAGTGGCCATTAACAAAGCTACTGACTTTCTTCTCCACGACAAACTCCCAGACCCTAATGGACGGTATTTAATCCTGATCTGCACCATCGCAGGATCCAAATACACCTTAGCATGTATTTACACCCCAAACTCCTTGATTGTGTGTGGAGACTTCAACATAGCACCAGATCACTCATTGGATATTTCCAATCCATCCCTCTGACACCCTTCACCCATGCTGAACTTCCTTTGATCCCAAGATCTCCATGATGTCTGGAGATGCCATCACACAACAGAGAAAGATTACACCTACTTTTCGGCCCCACACAACTCGTACTGCAGAATAGACTTTTTTTAATGGACAAATTGCTACTACAAAGAATCTCCAACTCAACTATAGATCCCATTACATAGTCGGACCATGCACCCGTGAGCATCTTCCACAACTTAGAATCCAACCAGACTCTGGAAAGCCAATACTTACGTCATGCAAAATTACCACTATGCTGAACAAATCCAACGCCACCTAACTGACTTTTGTCTGAATAACCTAGGGTCTCCCACTCCTCCAGTAGCAGCTGGTAAAGTTTTAGGATGGGGGGGCTTCAGACCCCGATCCTTCCTATTTGACCCCTCCCACTTCTCATAAGCCCCACCCCTATTGAATCTACTCACTCCGTCCCCTGTATTCCACTTGCTTCCACCAATAGTGTCAGGAGTATACAGCTCAGCATCACAGCACAGAGTATACAGCCGCAGCATCACAATACAGAGTATATAGCCCCAGCATCACAGATCAGGCTATATAGTGCAGCCTCAGTCACAGATATATTACACCCTCCTGTACATATTAACCCCCCTCCCTGTACATATTACCCCCAACTGTACATATTATCCCCCTCCTGTACATATTATCCCCTCCCTGTACATATTACCCCCCCCGTACATATTACCTTCCCTTTACATATTACACTCACCTGTACATATTAACCCCCCTCCCTGTACATATTATCCCCAACTGTACATATTACCCCCCTCCTGTACATATTACCCCCCTTCCTGTACATATTACCCCCCCTATACATATTACTCCCCTCCTGTACATATTAACCCCCCTCCCTGTACATATTACCCCCCTTGTCAAGTTCTAGGTGCGAGGCCGGACTGCTGAGAGGGCGCCCCTTGCGACTAAGTGCAGCGTAACCCTGGGAGTGAGACAGGGAGTACGGTGCCCAAAGGTGCATGGGTTGCCGGATGTTGAGGGTTGGATAGCTAAGAGCCGCTTGGGTGCGTTGGGCAACCGTGCGTGGAAGTATTCCAGTGGAGAAACCAGGAACGGGGTCAAGGCAGGCCAGGGGTCGTGAACCATAGGAGCAGTCCGGAAGAGGCACAATAGGTTTAATCAGGAACAAGGTCAGTAGCCAGGCCAGGGGTCAAGACCGATCAGACAAGCAAAGGTGCAGGGGTACAGACAGGAGCGTAGTCAAGTCCAAGCCAGAGGTCGATGCAGACGGAGATCAGGGTGAGTCAGGCAAGCCGAATAGTAAACAGGAACCAGGAAGTCAGATGCAGGAAGCAGGTACTGGGAACACAGGAAGCTGATGGTAATCCAGCAACTTGCATACAACTGCAGCAGGTTTAAATAGGCCAGAGGGCGCCAAACACCGTCATTGTGTGCGCATGCGCCTGGGGATGCGCCCGGCACGGTGATGACGGTTACTGGCAGGATCACTAGTCCTAATACTATTTCTCTGACACCCCTCCTGTACATATTACCCCCTCCCTGTACATATTACCCTCCCTGTACATATTACACCCACCTGTACATATTAACCCACCCTCCCTGTACGTATTACCCCCAACTGTACATATTACCCCCTCATGTACATATTTCCCCCTGTACATATTACCCCCCTGTACATATTACCCCCCCATGTACATATTACACCCCCCAGTGCATATTACCCCCCCCGTACATATTACCCCCTCCTGTACATATTAATCCCCCTCCCTGTACATATTAACCCTCCTTCTGTACATATTGCCCCCCTGTACATATTACCCCCTTCTGTACATATTACCCCTCCCTGTACATATTACCCCTCCCTGTACATATTACCCCCCCCCGTACATATTACTCCCCCCTACATATTACCCTCTCCTGTACATATTACCCCCCTACATATTACCCTCCCCTGTACATATTACCCCTCCCTGTACATATTACCCCCCCCGTACATATTACTCCCCTCTACATATTACCCTCTCCTGTACATATTACCCCCCTACATATTACCCTCCCCTGTACATATTACCCCCCTGTACATATTACACCCACCTGTACATATTAACCCCCTCCCTGTACATATTACCCCCCTCCCCTGTACATATAAACCCCCCTCTCTGAATGTAGTATACCCTCCTTGTACACAATACCCCCTCTTGCCCACATTTACCCCCCTTCCTTTTACACATCCCCCGCATGTATTGCATCCTCAATGTACACATTGGCCCCCATCCCCCTACACATTGCCTTCTTGCACTTGTCCACATATGGCTGAGATGTTGCAGTAATTACTGCTCAGCCTGGCATGGGGTTAAAGCTGATGCTGTCGCTGACTCACATTCTCTCCTCACATTCTTGTGATCCCTAATCTGCAGACCTGTCAGTTCCTCGGAGTACACAGCAAGGACGGCAGAGCTGAGAAAAGTCACTGAAGCCAGAGTACTGCAGGCTTCCCAAGTGAGGTCTAATGCTTACCTGGGGGCAGTCACAGCGTGAGAGACGTTCACCTGGAGCACGTCTAGTGCTCCATGTGTAGGAGCTGGAGTACAGGGAGGACTTAAAGTGGTGTTCCGGCCAAAATGATACTTTTTAAATAAAAATACCCCTATAATACACAAGCCTAATGTATTCTAGTAAAGTTAGTCTGTAAACGAAGGTCTGTTTTGTTAGTTTATAGCAGTAGTTTGTTATTTTATAAACTTACGGCAGGTCGTGGCCATCTTAAGTGTGGGCATCTGAAGCCAGACTGTATTTCTTCCTGGATCTCATCCTTGCAGATCTCGCACATGCTCAGTGCAGCACAAGCAGTGTAATAGGTTTCAGGTCAGGTTTCCATAGCAACGGCAGTGTCAGAGGAAGTTGCCGCCCCTTCCCAGAAGGCATTGCAAACAGGAAATGATGCGATGGGCCACGGCCAGGGAGGAGGAAGTGAAAAATGAATACAGCAGATATACAGTAGGCGCTGAGAAAAAAAATAAAAAAATATCCAATTCGTTTACAGTGCACAGTTTAGTGAGGGATGCTGAAGAGTTGTAAAAGTGGGTGGAACTCCACTTTAAGCCAGGAGGAAGAAGAGCTGTTCTGTACCGCCATAGCGAGTGACGCCGCTGCTCTCCACACAGTAGTGAGCCGGGAAACCGGAAGTGACGCGGTAGTGGCTGCAAAAAGCACCGCACAGTCTTCCTCCGTCCCCGCCAATTAAAAATCACAAAGGAGGCCACGTACGAACCATTGAGGAGTGGGAGTGTTTGCGGGCGCAGTGCTTGTGCCCCAAACTCTCCCTTAACATGGGAAAATCAACTTCCCAGCTTGCAATCAGCTGATTGCAAGCTGGGAAGCTTCCCATAGACTGTGTCCGGCGCCTGGACACTCCTAAAGGGCCTTTTTTCTTTTTTAAGCTTGGGGGGGTGGCGCCCATGCGCCCCCTATTGACGGGCCACCACTGCACTCCTCTACTCCCTGGATGGCAAAGCCTTCATTAGAGGGATATTGATACAACTAAGCTCATTGGGGAAAAAAAGGAGGACACCGCGTCTTGACAAGCTCACCATTGAAAAGTAATTACCCACATACTATATGCAGTCAGGCGAAACATAACTAAACTCTTGAAAAATATTAAATCTCCAGTTGCTCTAGATGTCATTATGATGGTCCAAACCCATCACGATTATGAAATTCTCCTGACGAAAAATAACCAATCTTACGCCAAGCTAAGACAAATGTGGAACTCCTGGTCTAAGACATATACTAAGCTTACTAAGCTTAAAATACTTGGTAGTCTCTTCATGCAGGTCTCCCATTCTGTCCCACCTCTACTTCCCCTATCTCCCCCCACTTTTTCTTCTTTTTTAATTTTTTTTTATCCACCCACCTACCCTCCCCTTACCTGAAATAATATTGTTGCATTAATTACAGCGTTTACTTATATAAATGAAAAAAACTGTTACAGCACTGTTTAGGATATACCACATAGACTTATAAATTGGAGCTTATCTAATAAGATTTGTACATCCATACAATCTTCAATTCCATGTCTGTGTTATATATATGTGATCTGTTCATATGTTTGCTAATACGCATTACGACACATTGACAATGTTTGTAACCTGAAAATGCACAATAAAAAACGATTGAAACAGAAATCCATGCGTCCGGCGCCCTGCATGTAGATTAGGGGCCGGGTGTCCCTAATAGAGTGGCTGCCACTGTCAGAAAGCCTGCAGAGGATAAAGCACCAAGGATGCCTCCTTCTTTAACTAAGTTACTGTCAGAGTTCCAGGTTGCCTGGCAGACCATACTTTATTGTTCAACTCTGCATCACCATTGGTTGTACCCACTACCTTGAGTGACACAGTGCACAGTGGTAGAATCCAATGGGACACTCGTGATTTATTTTAAGAGAAAAAATGGTTTTCTTTGGACTTCAGTGATAGTGGGAAACTGCAACTTTATTGGTAGTTGTCACGGAACGTCCCACACTCCGCTTGCGTCCGTCATATACCGCTTCCTAAGTTCTGGAACACGAGTCCAATGGATTTGGCTATAGGAACCCCAAGAACTAGACAACACCAGTCTTGGAGTACATCAGAACTAACTTTTATTTTGAGATCTCACACACATTTATACAGCAGGGATGACTCAAAGCTAACCTAATTAACATGAGCTAATTTACTACAAAATGTACCCAGACCAGATGACAGACTTGTGGGCACTGAGCTTCACACATTAATATAAACACAATAGCTGGAGCTAATTACAAACAACAATCTACCCCCTCCTCAACCTAGACCATTCGTCTCCTAGCCAGTGCTGGTGGCTAATGTGATCAGCTCTCTCAATTAACATAAACACAGGTTGATGACACCAGCATCTCCTCACAGGATGTGTCCCAACAGAATGAATCAGTCTTATCAGCAGGGGGCTGCTTGAGGAACCCCCCCCTCCCTCTTCAGGGACACAGATCCACAGCAAGGAGTCCCCAACAGAATCAAACAACAAACAATATATACATATATACACGACTGAGTCCGATTAGTACAGTTCAAACCGGACCTCCAATTCACCCCACAAAGAGCACCGTTCCATTGAAAATCCAGGGCCCATAATCAAAAGGCAACAGGCTAGCGTTCAGTCCCCTCCAATAGCCTCTGTCTCGGGGGAGTCTGTCACATTTCTCCCCCATCAAAGGTTGACTAACAAGGTCCCAGACCTCCACCGGGTCTGGACATACGATAGTCAGGCAGAGTGAACTCACATAGTCTTCCCGCATGATCTCCATTCTTGGCTACAAGGAATAGTTGACCTCAGTAGGTGTGGGGCAGAGGTCATTTACTCTCTGTCTGGCTGCCAGGGCTTCAGCTGGATTGTTTTTAACATTCCTGGGCTCGGTCTGCTGCTGGGCAGAGGGGCCAATCACCCCTGCTTCTTGAAGCTGTAGAGGGACACTAGGTGCTAGGCAGAGGCCAGCGGTGCTCTGCCCTGTTGCCAGCGATTCAGCTGGGAGTAGCAGCTCCACTACATCAGCTTGTCGTCGGAGAGAGGGGCCAACTGCCCCGACTCCCTGGAACTCCACAGTTGTTGCCGGTGCTGGGCAGAGGTTGGTAGCACTCTGCTCTGTTGCCAGCACTTCTGCTGGGGACTCCGCATCCTCCGCTCCAGCTAACCATTGGGGCAGGAGGCTGGCTTCCTCCACTCCCAAACTGTGTAGTTGCCATTGGAAAAGGGAGCCAGTTGCTTCCTTTTCTATTCCCTCATCTGGCTGCTGGGACGACATGTCGATGGTACTGTCTCCCAGGTACACGGATCTTTGCTGGGGAGGAAAGCCCGCTTCCTCCACCCTGGCCAACTGTTGGGGAGGGACAACACACACCTCCTCTCCCTTCTCCCCCTGTATCTGCTGCTGGGAAGTGATTGCCATCTTCTCACCCTGAGCCTCCACAATTGCTGCAGGTGTGGGGCAGAGGTCTTGGACCCTCTGTCCGGTTGCCAGCACTTCTGCTGGGGGTTTGCCAGGTGGTTCCTCCTCTACAGAAACGTCTATTAAATCCCCAGTCTCTGGAATTGGTAAAAGTGTGGGGCAGAGGTCTTGGACCCTCTGTACAGTTACCAGATCTTCAGCTGGAGAAGTTTGTTTTAACTCCATAGATGCTGCTGGCAGAAAATCACATGTCCCTGTCAGTGTTGTGGGAGAAAGGCCGACTACCTCTTCTCTCAAGAAGGCCGAAGCCACTGTTGGTGTTGGGCAGAACACAGTGAACTTTGGCCCTGATAACAGCTCTTCTGCTGGAGGCTCATCAGGTTGTTCTTCCTCAGCAGAAAAGTCTATCAAATCCCATGTCTCTGCAACTGATGTCTGGGGATAGAGGTTCACCATCTCCTGTCCATGGAACCCAGAGATGCTATAATTTCTGGGCAGAGGTTAGCAGAGCTCTGCCCTGTTGTCAGCACTTCAGGTTTGGGGACGGCAATCTCCGGATTTTCCACTGCCGATTCTCTGGCATGCTGCTGAACTTGTTCTAGCAGTTTCCTGTATGCCCTTTCCAGATGCTGTTCCTTCCTTAGCAAATGGTCCAGATCAGGTTTGAGCTCTGAGACCCCTGCAAGACCGAGCATAGACTCTCTATAGTCTCTCAGGTCCTCAAGGTCAGGTTCCCCTTCATCGCCAAACATAAAAAGATCTGTAAGGCTCTCCCACAGCAATCCAGGGCCGCCAAAGTCATATCCCTCCGGAGAGCATTCTGTTGTCTCCCCTAAATATCCCTCCTCTGCGTGCCATTGCAGAGCCCGATAACGATTGTCCAGCTCTATCTCCTGCTGGACCAACCTGTCCAACTCAGTCACCCATTGCTCCTGGGGCTGCTCTCCCAGGAATGCCATCCGCAATGCCCGTTGGTCACTGGCCCGTTGCTCTTGGGTTGGAAAGCACTTTCCCTGTTTTATACCAGCGAGACGGAGGGCTGCAATCCAGAGCTCCACCCGAATTTGCTGCCTAAGCTCCAGGTATTCATCCTCAGACACAGTCCTGGTGTATGTTGAAAGGATAATCCGCAGCAGCCCCGGGAATTCTGATGCCAGGTCCATATCTCCGCTGGGGTGACTGAAGTCTGCTATCCTGATCTTGGATCCAGGTGGAGGTTTAGATTTCCCAGACTGCAGGAAGCTTTCCCGCTGCTTGCCACCAATGCCACGGAACGTCCCACATTCCGCTTGCGTCCGTCATATACCGCTTCCTAAGTTCTGGAACACGAGTCCAATGGATCTGGCTATAGGAACCCCAAGAACTAGACAACACCAGTCTTGGAGTACATCAGAACTAACTTTTATTTTGAGATCTCACACACATTTATACAGCAGGGATGACTCAAAGCTAACCTAATTAACATGAGCTAATTTACTACAAAATGTACCCAGACCAGATGACAGACTTGTGGGCACCGAGCTTCACACATTAATATAAACACAATAGCTGGAGCTAATTACAAACAACAATCTACCCCCTCCTCAGCCTAGACCATTCGTCTCCTAGCCAGTGCTGGTGGCTAATGTGATCAGCTCTCTCAATTAACATAAACACAGGTTGATGACACCAGCATCTCCTCACAGGATGTGTCCCAACAGAATGAATCAGTCTTATCAGCAGGGGGCTGCTTGAGGAACCCCCCCTCCCTCTTCAGGGACACAGATCCACAGCAAGGAGTCCCCAACAGAATCAAACAACAAACAATATATACATATATACACGACTGAGTCCGATTAGTACAGTTCAAACCGGACCTCCAATTCACCCCACAAAGAGCACCGTTCCATTGAAAATCCAGGGCCCATAATCAAAAGGCAACAGGCTAGCGTTCAGTCCCCTCCAATAGCCTCTGTCTCGGGTGAGTCTGTCACAGTAGGGATAAACAAAAGTTTTTACTTTGAGTTTTTTGGTGAAAATCAGGTGGTTTCAGACCAATTTCGCCACTTGGTCAAAATGTGTCAATGTCAACAGGGAAAGGGCAGCTACAGTAAATTTGATAGTTTTGAAGAGTGTAATGGGCTTTGAACAGCTTCTATGGGTTACATAGTGATGTAGGACCTGTTTTTGTGCCAAAAACACGAACACTCTCTAAAGAACGAAAAAAGTCTGCTTTGGCGATTTTTCATGATGAAATCAATTTTGCAAAAATCACTTCACTCTTCGCATAATGTTTGCTAGAAAAGTAAATGGATGAACTCATCTAGTCAGGAGATCTTCAATGAGTTGCACACAATTTTTCATCAAGGGGCTCTTGTGACTACATTTTGCCCAGACGTAGCCTTTGTAATTTGAAATATAGTGAATACTCTTATGATTATTATCAACGTATAAGCCTCTATATGTACAGTATGATGGGCACCCGTAGACCGAATAATAAATGGCTTTCATGTTTGCCATATTCTATATACTCTTGCTATTCTTCTATTTTCTGCTTCAATAAAAAAGAATAAACTTTTATCAAGACTCTCTTCTCTAGCACTTCTACTTAATGGATAAGAATGTTGCTTAAGCATGCACGGCTTGAAACGGTGGTGTTGTAACCCTTCTATGTGCGCTCCCACTGAGAAATCACTTCACCAATGGAAAATGTGTGATGGGACCTTGTTGTCGGAAATTCCGACCGTGTGTAGGCTCCATCACACATTTTCCATAGGGATTTCCGACACACACAGTTTGAGAGCTTGCTATAAAATTTTCCGACAACAAAATCCGTTGTCAGAAATTCTGATTGTGTGTACACAAATCCGACGCACAAAGTGCCACGCATGCTCAGAATAAATTAAGAGATGAAAGCTATTGGCTACTGCCCCATTTATAGTCTCGACGTACTTGTTTTACGTCACGGGGTTCAGAGCGACGTATTTCCGACAACTTTGTGCGACCGTGTGTATGAAAGACAAGTTTGAGCCAACATCCGTCTGAAAAAATCCATAGATTTTGTTGTCGGAAGGTCCGATCAATGTCCGACCGTGTGTACAGGGCATAACAGTGATACACCACACCAAATTCAATATTGTTTTCTAAATAGTGCAGCGCTGTGTCTCATTAAATAATGTGCATACAAAATTTATATTAAACATTTCATGATCAAAAAAATATTTTAAATTAAAAAATAAAAATGTCAAAAAATTTGAAAAAACTGTTCATCTGTGTCAATGCTTCCAAAACAATCACCGCTGTGTGTGTTCATCCTCAAATGGACCAATATCCAGTGCACACCTCCACCAGCTAAAGTGCATGCTCACCTCAAAGATGAATGTAAAAGCATAGACAAATCACTCCTTGTGTCCACCACAATGCATCAACTTTCACTCTCCAATGGTAATCCTACAGTCTCCAGACTGCTCCTCTGTGTAGGTAATCAGCGTTTGTATTGCTGTCAGACAAACCTTCCTTCACTTTCTCATAAGTGCTCAATCACGCTATTACTTCCGTAGGTTATAGATATGAAACAACAAACACAAGTGCCATAGTGTACTCTGTTTGCATGTTTATTAAAAGCCCCCAAAACAAATCCACTTACAAGATAAAAACTTTAAAACAGCATGTCTCAAATCATCACTTCATTCACTGCAAATCTACACTCACAATGCTTCACAGATTTGGCTCCTCCCCTCTAAACGCGTGTCAGCATCTCATTGGTCTTCATTAGTAGAACTACTTTTTGGGGGCTTTTAATAAACATGCAAACAGAGTACACTATGACAATACAAACGCTGATTACCTACACAGGGGAGCAGTCTGGAGACTGTAGGATTACCATTGGAGAGTGAAAGTTGATGCATTGTGGTGGACACAAGGAGCGATTTGTCTATGCTTTTACATTCATCTTTGAGGTGAGCAGGCACTTTAGCTGGTGGAGGTGTGCACTGGATATTGGTCCATTTGAGGATGAACACACACAGCGGTGATTGTTTTGGAAGCATTGACACAGATGAACAGTTTTTTTCTATTTTTTGACATTTTTATTTTTTTATTTAAAATATTTTTTTGATCATGAAATGTTTAATATAAATTTTGTATGCACATTACGGTATTTAATGAGACACAGCGCTGCACTATTTAGAAAACTATATATATATATATATATATATATATATTTATATATATATATTTATATTTACAATATCAGTGGCGGTGCGTCCATAAGGGCGCACGGGTGCCGCCCCCTCTCTCCAGCCACCCCCTTTATCACCAATAGATATATTCATGCATTGCATGAATCTATCCATGGCTGTTGCTGTCACCCCCTATTCAAGGTGCCCAGCCCCCTTTTGGGCACTGGGCGCCTGAATTACAGTGATAGGGGGTATTTTTGAAGCACCTGATTAGAGCCATAGACTCTAATAGGCGTCAAAAAAGGTAAACAGCGATCGCAGTTCACCCAGCTCTGTTAGAAAAGCGAATGAATATTCGCTTTCCTAACACTGAACCACCTCTCCGCCAATCAGGTGCTCAGGTCTGTTACCCGTCACCTGATTGGATGAAACGACAGGCTCTGTGATTGGACGCCTATCAGGCATCCAATCATAGGAGAGGATGGGAGAAGACATTGAGGACATGGAGGAGCATGAAGGACAGGACACCGCCGCTGTCCGTAAGTGCCGGGCAGACGGTGGGTGGGGGGGGGGGCACAGTGGCAGCATTCGATGGGCACAGTGGGAGCATTTGATGGGCACAGTGGCAGCATTTGATGGCACAGTCGGAGCATTTGATGGGCACAGTGGCAGGATTTGATGGCACAGTGGCAGTGTTTGATGGGCACAGTGGCAGCGTTTGATGGGCACAGTGGCAGCGTTTGATGGGCACAGTGGCAGCATTTGATGGGCACAGTGGCAGCATTTGATGGGCACAGTGGCAGGATTTGATGGCACAGTGGCAGTGTTTGATGGGCACAATGGCAGCGTTTGATGGGCACAGTGGCAGCATTTGATGGGCACAGTGGGATCATTTGATTGGCACAGTGGCAGCATTTTATGGCACAGTGGCAGCGTTTCATGGGCACAGTGGCAGCGTTTCATGGGCACAGTGGCTGCATAAGATGGGCACAGTGGCGGCGTTTGATGGCACAGTGGCTGCGTTTGATGGCACAGTGGCTGCGTTTGATGGCACAGTGGCTGCATTTGATGGGCATAGTGGCTGCGTTTGATGGGAACAGTGAGGCTGCAATTGATGGGCGTTTTTTTTGTTCAGTTTGTTTGCGCCCCCCTAAAAATTTTGACCACCAGCCGCCAGTGATATATTTATATATATATATATATATATATATATATACACACACACATGCCCACATGTTTTTGGGGTGCATACCCTAATGCAATAGGGTGCACACACTTATGAATGGGAGAAATAGTACCCCAAATAAGTGGGAAAAACAATGCCCCAAGGGTAAAATACAGGCAAGCCAAGGGTCGCAGGTTGGAGACCCCTGCCTTAGACAGAAGCTGGCAGTTAACCCTTGCAGTGCTCGGTCTGGGCACCACAAGAGAGTCTTTTAGAAGACTTGCAGATGCCAGCCGGTAAGATTTGGGAGAGAGGATAGGGGTGTTAGTACTTTTGTGAACAGATGGTTGGTGCTGTATCAGCTCTCCTCCTTCCATGCAGGTTGATGAAGGAGTGAAGCTCTTGGAGCACATGGACAGCTCCACTCCCATCCCAGTGCCGCCTGGCAGTGCCCTACCTGGTGACGGGTCAGGGGTGGCAGTGCGGGGGAAGGAGGGCCAGTGCGGGGTATGGAGGGGCTGCGATGCTGGGAAGGTGGAGCACGGATCAGGGGGAGGAGGAGAAGCAGCTGCAGCACAGCTATGGATAGGAGGAGGAGGAGGTGCGAGCGGCAGTGACAAGCTGGCAGCCCAGACATCGCCGCACGGGCTGCTCCAGGCGATCTGTGAGCCCGGTAAGTTTTGGAGTGGTGTACCGGGCGGCTGAGGAGAGGAGATCCGGGAAGGATGGCGGTGAGGTCCCGTAGACCGTGGATGAGTGTAGGAGTGGGACTGATCCTGGGATTCACAGCCGCCTCCTGGCTCATCGCCCCCAAAGTAGCAGAGATGAGCGAGAAGAAGAGAAGGTCCAACGTGTGCTCGTACTACAGCCCGGCCAGGGATGGGGACCCCCGCCATGGGAAAGGATGGCTCCCCGACACCACTCCGCCCGCCCCGATACAAGAGGAGCGCAAGAACAGCAGCAGCAACGGGCACGGGGGCAACCACAACGGCAGCGGGGACTGGGGACCCCCCGAGGACTCCCCCAGAAATTTCCTCTATGTCGGGGTCATGACAGCCAAGAAGTACCTGGACACCCGGGCAGTGGCCGCCTACCGGACCTGGGCACCCTACATCCCCGGGAAAGTGGAGTTCTTCTCCAGCCAGGGCTCCGAGGACATCCCTCTGCCAGAAGCTGTGCCTGTCATTTCTCTGCCCGGGGTGGACGACTCCTACCCTCCCCAGAAGAAGTCCTTCATGATGATCAAACACATGCATGACCATTACCTGGACAAGTATGAGTGGTTCATGAGGGCGGATGATGATGTCTACATCAAAGGCAAGTACTCCTCCTCCTACTACTGCTACTGTGCCACCTGTGTGCCCACCACCACCATCCTCCTCTGCCATGGCACCAGTGCCCATCACCACCATCCTCTACTTCTGGTACCCGGGGAGGATTGAGCAAGGCAGCCAACAGGAGGGCAGGAATAGTAACAGAGTTGGATGCTTCAAGTAGTCTGATAGATGTTAGGAAATGTTCATACCTTCAACACCTCACATCTAAGTCTATGTGCATGCCTACAACCCTTCTAGACCAAATCAGTGGTCATACCTACAACACCTCTACATCCAAGCCAATGTACATACCTACAACCCTTCTAGACCAAGTCAATGGTCATACCTAGAACACCTCTAGATCTAAGTAAATTTACATACCTACAACCCTTCTAGACCAAGTCAATGTACATACCTACAAATCTTCTAGACCAAGTCAATGTACATACCAACAAGTCAATGTACATACCTACAACCCTTCTAGACCAAGTAAATCTACATACCTACCACCCCTCTAGGCCAAGTCAATGTACACACCTACATCGCCTCTAGACCAAATAAATGTACATACCTAAAACCCTTCTAGACCACGTCAATGTACATACCTACAACCCTTCTATACCAAGTCAAAAAGTAAATGTACATACATACAACCATTCCAAACCAAGTCAGTGTACATGCCTGCAACCCCTCTAGACCAAGTGAATGTACATACATACAACCCTTCTAGACCAAGGAAATGTACATACCTACAACCCTTCTAGACTAGACCAACTAAATGTACATACCTACAACCCTTCTAGACCAACTAAATGTACATACCTACAACCCATCTAGACCATGTAAATGTACATACCTGCAACCCTTCTAGACCAACTAAATGTGCATACTTTTTTCTGTTAAAAATGTGCATACTTAAAATCATTCTATACCAAGTAAATGTACATGCCTACAACCCCTCTAGACCAAGTATATGTACGTACATACAGCCCTTATAGACAAAGTAAATGTACATACCCACAAGCCTTCTATACCAAGTAAATGTACATACCTACAACCATTCTAGACCAAGTAAATGTACATACCTACAACTCTTCTAGACCAAGGAAATGTACATACCTACAACCCTTCTACACCTAAGCAATGCACCTACGTACAACCCCTCTTGACCAAGTAAATGTACATAACTACACACTATTGGAACCACAACCCTCCTATGCTAAGTAAATGTACATACCTATACACTATGGAAACCACAACCTTACCCATCTATACCGATTAATGAACATACCTACACTCTATGGGAACCACAGACTTTCCCCGATACCAAGTAAATGTACATAACTACACAGTATAGGAACCACAGCTTACCTCTATAGCCAAGTAAATATATATCTACATACTATGGAAACATCAGCCCTTCTTTAATACCAAGTAAATGTACAGTATGTACACCTACACACCATCAGAACTGCTACCTTTGTATACTAAATAAATGTACATACCTACATTCTATGGGAACTGCAGTCATCTTTCTATACCAGCTATCAAATAATAAAAGCACTTCCCCCATAACCCCTTCCTTGCCAGGTATATGATAAAATATGCTCAGGGGTTTGTACCAATCAGACTAGTTCTCCTATTTCTCTTGGTATTACTTTGTGGAATATGAATACATTCTTGATCCCCATGGAAAAAACTATGAAATGTCTGTATGTCGAAAGGAAATTCCAGACATTAACCTGCAAATATGCAGCTTAACTATTAATGTCATGGGCCAAGTTATATTTTTTTTAATGTCAGAGAGGAGAATTTCCTGCTGCAAGCACTTAGTATGTTGGTGATTCTGAAGTCACATGGCTACAGCTGCAGGAACAACATACTTGGCTCACAGCACCACTCTGTATGACCATTAGGCATTGTGATCTGCACTGGTGGGTAGTGTTTTTTTACTAATGTGTGGCACAGTTCTAAGTGTGCCTACGACATCATTATAATCACAAAATAGATGAATGTTATATGTATTTTTGTGCAAATTTATGTGTTTTGGGGCATGTGAATAGCACACCCACTCCAACTGAAAACAGTCCTGTGTGTGTGCACAACTGATGCACAGGGCTCAGATCACACATAATAATATCAAATAAAAATATAAATATATAACAAATATATAGCAAAAATGTATACATTAAAAATAAATATATAATACATATAAGTAGAAAAGCTGAACATATAAAAAGGACAATTGAATGCAGCTCTGTAGTCAATACTATATCATCAAATTTATTTTTAGATGCAAACAGTGTAAGTATTTTAATATGACCTGATGTCAGCCTCTTGCAGTCCCTTTACAGCAGGGTTGGGGTGTGAAAGGAAAGAGCAGCACCAGAGACGATCAGTTCATGTACAGAAAGCAAAGTGGCATAGAGATGAGCTCATCAACGTGCTGCTTCTCCTTTCACTATTAGCACTGGGGCAAGTCCAGGACAACCTGTTCTCAGAGATAGTGGGAAGAATGATGCTGGCCATCAGACTAAGGACTAGTGGCAAACAAAAAGTACTGCAGGGGAAATCTCTGGATTGAAGATGATTATCGCATCATCATGGTTTTGGTATTTTATCTTTAAATGGGTTATACTTTTTTATTTTTTTCTTTGGCTGGAGATCTGTTTTAATACAAGGATAAGGATCTTTATTTTAACCATTTTGCTGCCATTTTTAAATTCCATTGCACTACACTAAACCCGGGTACACAGGTACTGATTTTCAGTGCGTGTGTACTCTACTCTGTTCAACAGAAACGGGTCTAAGGAAGTTCTGTTGAACAGTCATGATGAAAAACCAGCATCAGTGTTTTCTGGCGGAGGGTGGGGGGTCGCCCCTATCAAAATACAAAGACACAGTGAGAGGGATCCCCACATCAACATCTCTCTACTGGTTGAACGAAAAAAAATAGTGTGTGTACCCAGCTTAAAGTGGTTCTAAAATCTTAAGGTTTTTCACCTTACTGGTGAAAAACCTTCTGTGCTGCAGCCCCCCCCCCCCCCCCCCCAGCCCCCCCTTTTTCTTACCTGAGCTCAAATCGATCCAGCAATGTGCACAACAGCAACGGCTCCCGTCGCTGTCTCCCTCCTCATTGGGTAGCTTCATATTTATATGCTATTGGCTCCCGCTGCTATCAATCAAATGCTGTGACATAGGGGCGAGGGGCGGGGCTGAGTCCCAGCAGGACTCGGGAGAAGGCATGCACGAGTGCCTGCATGGAAAGCTTTCCACAGTGGCACCCATTGAAGAGAAGGGGCCTGGAGCGCTTGTGGGGACCTGAGAAGAGGCTGCTCTGTACAAAACCACTGCACAGAGCAGGTAAGTATAGACATGTTTGTTATTTTAATAAAAAACAAAAAAACAAAGGTTTACAACCTTTTTAAGGCGCTTAAAGTGTCAAGTCAGAAGTTTTTTATCGTAATGCATGTATGCTTTTAGTTAAAAAGCCTTCTGTGTGCAGCAGCCCTCCTCAGCCCCCCTAACACTTACCTGAGGTCCCTCTCTGTCCAGCGATGTCCACATATCCCTCGGCCATCTGAGATTTTCCTTCCTGATTGGCTGAGACACAGCAGCGGCACCATTGGCTGTCGCTGCTGTCAATCAAAGTCAGCTAGCCAATCATGAGAGAGAGAGGGGCGGGGCTCCATGTCTGAATGGACACAGGGAGATGTGACTCGGCTCGGGTGCCCCCATAGCAAGCTGCTTGCTGTGGGGGGCACTGAACAGGAGGGAGGGGCCAGGAGCACAGAAAAGGGACCTGAGAAGAGTGGGCAAATCCACTGCAACAGAGGAGGTAAGTATAACATGTTTGTTATTTTTATGGGGAAAAAAAGAGACTTTACAATAACTATAAGGATCCTTATCCTGATGTCAAATGGGCAAGTCCGCTGCTGGCAATTTGTTAAAATAGCCACTAAGGCCTCATCAACACAGCAGTTGTTAAATGCCCATTTTACAGGCATTTGACTTTTTTCGCCCCTAAAATCCCCTCTATGTTATCCTATGTGTCCATGCACACATGGGCTTTTAGTGGAGTTTAGAGGCAGGGGTGTTTAGGGGCTGAGATCTGAACACATCAAAATCACATTCAGGAGAGAAACGTTTGGGCAGAAAAAACGCCCGGTGTGCCTAAGGTCCCTTTCACAGCTCAAATTCAAGGCAGTCCTATGGGCATAGTTCACATCATTGCAGTGCAGTTCAGCGCAGTTAAAAAAAATAGAGTATGCTGCAGTCTTTGGCACCGCAAATGCAGGGAAGGCGCTTCAAACGCGATGCACTGCACCCCTTTAAGCCAAGAAAGCCAAGCCCAAAAACATATAGAACAATGTACTGCAAAATGCATTCAAGTGCGCGCCAAGTGCAATTCAAACGCCCTCCAATGCATGTAAACATGCAGTGAAAAACGTACAGTTATGTGCAGTTTCTTGTGTGAATGGGCCCTAAATGTGCCTAAACACTAGGCGCATTTAGCACTTGAGCATTTATTCATTTAGCTAGCAATCAAAACTCAGCAGCATTTGGCCAGCAGCAAAGCGACATCTCGCTGCATGTGGCTACAGAGGGAGTGATTCCATAGGGACAGACAGGCATTTTTATTTTTTAGTGATCCAGCCCCTGGTGTTTTGTCTGTTGTGGTAGAATCTGACATCAGACTTTGTGAAACAGCTTACAGAATCCACAACATATGCAACTGTACAGTGTGAATGTCTGCAGCGTCTTCACACTGACAGAGGCTGAGTCATAAGAAAAGAAAAGTCCTGATTCATTGTTTCCCCAGACCTCCTCGCACCTCTGTGCTAAGCTCAGCACACTGACTTGTCATCATCGCAGCAAAGTTGCATGTTGCCCATGTCTGCGCTGCTTTTTTTTTTTCTTTTTTTCTTTTATTGTTCTGTCTAATCAAACTGAAGTGGCACTTTAGTGCTTACTGTTATCACTAATCTCATTGCCAACACTGAATAACTAGTGAAGTGGCTAGAGAGGAGCCTGTGCCAGGGTCGCAGACTAGATCTTATTAGCAGCTTTCTGGCTCTAAACTGACAGCTCAAGTAAACAGCTTTGTGTACATAGAGAATGGAATGTCACTTTGTGTTTGCTTTGAATTACAGTACAGTATGCTGTTAGAAAAGAAGCACCTGTAGACACATCACCATCATGGGATAAGACTGGGGGGGGGGTGATTGTCATTATCTATGAATAGTAACAAACCTCCCTAGCCATCTATTCTAGGGAGCAAGCAATTGGCAAGGTTGAATTTTTTCAGCCAACCATTCATGTTTTTTTCACAATAAGACCAGGGCATTGGGTGTCATGTATCTATATATAATATAAATGTATGCTCAGGGGTCACAGCATGTATGATAGAGCAAAAGGACCGTGTGTCTGCACATCTGATTACCACCTACACTCTATGGCCAGATGTACTTCTCGGCTTTGCATGCCAAGTTCACACACCCTGTGAACTGAGCTATCTATGTGTATCCAATTTAATGGTGGCCATACACATACCGATTCATATTAGATCTGAAAATTGCAAACAAGTGATTCATCATCAATTATAATAGCGAACAATGCAACATACGCCTTATTGCTGCGCACAACTGAAAATATAAATTGAATATGCAGTCTGCCAGTCATATGTCTAAATGGTCTATTAAAAATTATAATTTTATCGATCCATTTTATGATCTCAAACTCATGGGCAGATATTTTAATTGATCGTTCAGTAGTAATCATTTATATTCCACCATGGCCGATCGACCTGACAGTCACATTTGATCATGTGGGGAGTCTTTGGTTTTGCAATTTTTATTTAGCCCACGTTCACATCGGGCCATTTTGACGTGTCAAATTCGCCGGCTATTGCCGACAATGGCACCGGCCAAATCAGTGCAACGCCGACTTTGCAGCGCTGCACCAATTCCTAAAAGTAGTCCCTGCACTACTTTTGGGGACTTCAGGGGCGATTTCAATAGACATCTGTGCATGAACCTGCTCAGATGTCTCTAAAATTGCTCCCGAAGTCGGACTGAGATGTGGGTTTAAAATTGTGCGAGTTCAGCTGAAATCGCACAATTTCAATCCCCCATCAGTGTGAACCTGGGCTAAGCTTGATCTGTTTAGTCACAATGAATGATCAATTAATGAAATGGATCGACACATGTTTAGATACTATAAAGCTAAGTGCACACCTATGCAGGTCGCGGTTGATGTATTTTCCCAGTGTGTTTTTTTTTCGCACGCATTTTTGATGGGTGTTTAAAGTGGTTGTAAAGGCAGAAGGTTTTTACCTCACTGCGTTCTATGCAGTAAGGTAAAAAGCCTTATGTGTGCAGCTCCCCCCTTAGGCCCCTAGCCCCATCTCGATCCAGCGATGTTGCAGGAGAGACTCAGCTACCTGGGGCTCCCCTTCTCATTTGCAAAGACAGCAGCGGAGCCCTTTGGCCCCTGCTGCTGTCAATCAAAGTCAGTGAGCCAATGAGGAGAGAAAGGGGTGGGGCCAGGTTACAGCTCCATGTCTGAATGGACACAGGGAGCTGTGGCTCGGCTCAGGTGCCCCCATAGCAAGCTGCTTGCTGTGGGGGCATTTAACAGGAGAGAGAGGCCAGGTGCGCCAAAAAGGGACACGAGAAGAGGAGGATCTGGGCTGCTCTGTGCCAATCCACTACACAGAGCAGGTAAGTATAACATGTTTGTTATTTTTAAACACAAAAAAACAAGACTTTAGTATCACTTTAATGCATTTTTGATGCAGCTTGCGCTTTTGGGAGGTGCCTGCTGGGGAAACCAGCAAAAAGGCAGCAGAAATGCATCAGAAACACATTTTTGATGGGTTTCCGCCTCGTTTCTATTGAGGTCTATGGAACTAGAAACGCAACCTGCTGCCGGCAAAAAAATCCCTGACCCTTTCCAAGAAATGCATCGGTTAAAATCGCACAGCTATGAATGTGACCCATAGGAAACCATGTCAAATGGCGTGTAGTGCATTTTTGCAAAACTGGAAATGCACTACAAAATGCACCATTGTGAACTACATGGGTGCTCAACCTGTGACCCTCCAGCTTTTGCGGAAGTCCCATCATGCCTCTGCCTTTTGGAGCCATACTTGTGACTGTCAGCTGCTTGCAATGCTTCATGGGACTTGTATGAGGATTGTGTAATGTTTATTCTCTTCTATAAAGGCACATGTCACCAGGAATCCAAATTTTCTGTCCGCTAGTGAGTCAGCTTCATTCCTTCTGTGTATCAGTTATCTGTAGATTTAATTGGTATATATTTACTCTGACTGGCAATGATCTGTGTATGGGCACATTTAAGTCCCTGGTGAAAGATTTAAGTGAACACAAGTTGTGTTAAAGATCCTGCAGCTCTGTGGATTTTGTGGAACCACAAATACCAGTTGTAATAGTTGTATATAGAGATTTTCCTGTAAATATACATTATTGATGAACTATTAGTGATTAGCATTACATTACAGTCTTTGGAGTCTAATGCTATACTCCAGACAGATAAAGTACATAACCATTAAGGCTGGGTTTACATGGCAGCAGAGGGATGGTAAAACCAGGTGGCTTATCCAAGTTTTTTACCACTCCAAGACCTCCAATCTCCAAACGAACATAGTGGTGGATCTGATGTGTACACATTGCCATGGATGCAATGTTAGGATTTGCAGTGCAGCAGTTTGAACTTAATATGCTGAGTTTGGCAGGTGGCACCATCTGCCAAAAGCGCCCAATGAAGCCCATAGGACACTACCACAACCACAAGACAGATGCTTGGCTCATGGTTGTGCTGCAATATTTCAGTCCGAAATTCATCTTCAGCTGAATAAAAAAAAAAAAATGCAAACAATTGGTATTTAGGAGGTGGCAGTATTGTCTCTGAATGCCTGCACACTGAAAAGTGACCCACAGAGGATCACCTTTCAGAGGGGTGGTAGGAACCACCACCGATGCGAATGCACATTAAGGCCTGATGCACTCTTGTTTATTGTAAAACACCTTTCCTCCTGACAGGAGAAAATTAGGCTGCCCATCTAGGCTGCTTTTTTTTTTTTTTTTAAACAGTTTAGCAGAGTTTGGTGTTTGGGCATTTATTTATTCCATTGGTAAGAATTTTAATTGATTTTAATTTTATTCTATTGAAATGAATAAATGCTGAAGTGCTAAACGAGCCTAGCGCTAAGTGTTTTTTCTGCTGAAACTCTGTTGCTCCTGGATGCACTACCCTGTTTCCCTGAAAATAAGACCTAGCGTGATTGTCGGTGATGGCTGCAATATAAGCCCTACCCCCCCAAATAAGCCCTAGTCCTTGTAGGTCTTAATTTCAGGGTAGGGCTTATTTTCGGGGAAACAGGGTAGGGCTTATTTAGGTGGTAGGGCTTATATTGCAGCCATCACTGACAATCACGCTAGGTCTTATTTTCAGGGAAACAGGGTAGCAGAGCGTTTTTTTTCTCCTGCCAATAAACGCTGCTAAAAGCTTATGTACACAACACCCAATGTGCATGAGGCCTTATTATTATTATTATTATTATGATTATACAGGATTTACATACTATCAAAAGTTTGCAGGGTGCTTTACAAAACAGAGAGGCAATACTACAATTTATTACAGAAGGAATCAGAGTTATGTATTTATTCAACATAATTAGAATGTAGGTATTTTATATGCAGCTAATGTAAGTACCTGCATTTGTCCTAACATTAGCCTTTGGTAATCCCCTGCACAGCAGCACTCAGAATGGAGGAGAAAAGGCCAATGGGGCTCTGCTGTGTACACAGGTATTGGTATTGACAATGGATACTGATAGGAGAAGAGAGCAGAGTGATGATCTCGCAGTATGCCACTCCTTCACTATCTAATCAGCAAGTTGGGGATGTGTTTGACTATTACAACTGACCACGCTGGGCTGCTGTTGTGGGAAAACAAAGATCTCACTGTGCTGTCTGGCACAGGGGACTACATTGCACACAATTACAGATCTTTTTGCTGGTGAAACATCTCTGATATATGTGCATTTTTTTGTGTATTTATATGCTTAATTGGACATAAACAGATATTTTAGCTGCCCAAATCTGTTAACACAATACAGCAGTTTTAGGTGCAACTGTCCAGATTTTAATATGTACTAAAACCGTGCTTATTAGGTAACTGCAGGCTTTTAATGGCTGTACGCTCTTGTAATTTCACAATCACCAAAACGAGTTGCTTCAAGGTGAATTCCAGGGAGGTATAAAATGAGACACATAACTGCAACTTTGTATTTTGTTATCCATCATTAAATGTATCCTTTTCAATGGAACTAGTGTAAGTAGCTGGAGTTGAATTGGTATCAATCAGTTTCAGTCTATTATACAGCAACAGGAAAGTGGGAGATTGAGGAACAGGACCAAGAGCCAATCAGGTTTCTGCATGCAATTCTGATAGGGGCAAAGAGCAGAGGGAGCAGATGGATGACCTCATCAGTCTGCTGCTGCTCCTCCACTGCCCAATCAGGCTGTGTCCTTTCCCCCCCCACAAATAGAGCTTTCTTTTGGTGGTATTTGATCACCTCGGCGGGTTTTATTTTTTGCGCTATAAACAAAAAAAGAGCGACAATTTTGAAGAAAACACAATATTTTGTACTTTTGCTATAATAAATATCGCCAATTTTTTAAACAAATTTATTCATCAGTTTAGGCCAATATGTATTCTTCTACATATTTTTGGTAAAAAAAAAATGAAATAAGCGTATATTGATTGGTTTGCGCAAAAGTTATAGCGTCCACAAAATAGGGGCTAATTTGTGGCATTTTTATTTTTATATTTTTTTTACTAGTAATTTTTTTACTAGTAATGGAGGTGATCTGCGACTTTTATCAGGACTGCAACATTGCAGCGGACAGATCGGACACTTTTGACACTATTTTGGGACCAGTGACATTTATACAGCGATCAGAGCTAACACTAGCCACTGATTACTGTATAAATGTCACTGGCAGGGAAGGGGTTAACACTAGGGGGCGATCAAGGGGTTAAATGTGTTCCCTCTAGCTTAGTAGGCACACACGATTTGTCTCCTTTTCCCTGACAGAACCGGGATTTGTGTGTTTACACAAACAGATCCCAGTTCTTGCTCTGTCACGAGCGATTGCGGGTGCCCGGAGGTCATCACGTGCCTGCTACAGCGTCTTAAGGAGCAGATGTAGAGCTACGACGGCTCGCGCAGGGGAGCCATCCTGCTACAGTATGACTGCGGCGGCTGGTCGGGAAAGGGTTAAGCTCCTAGAAGCTGTTATTAGCATTTTCTTCTGCTCCTAGAAGCTAAATAGTGTTACCCTATGTGTCCATGCACACTACTTTAGGCTATTAGCATTTTTTGAGCTTCAGCGTCTAGGAGCAGAAAAAAAAATAGTTTTTGTACAGTTTCTTGGAGCGTTTTTCCAGCAGAAACGCTCCTACCCGCTGCTAAATGCTACTAATAGCATTTTTTGAGATTTTTACTCCCTTTTACCACAAAAACACTAATAAAAAGCTAATGCTCCTAAAATGCTGCTAAAACGCTACTACAAAAAGCTATTACCAGCGTTTTTTTATCCATTATCTTTTCCTTATTTTTAGCTTAAAACAAACGCTAGTGTGCATGAACTCGTTTTTTCACCTTAATGCATCCTATGCGCACCCGCAAGGTAACCCTCTGGGAGAGTGCTTCACCTAGGAGGTTATAGGATGCAAAGAGGAGCTACCAGCGCCGCCGGGGGACCCCAGAAGTTAAGGATCGGGGCCACTCTGTGCAAAACGAACTGCACAGTGGAGGTAAGTATGCCATGGGGGTTATTTACGAAAGTCAAATCCACTTTGCACTACAAGTGCACTGAAAGTGCAGTCGCTGTAGATCTGAGGGGGGCATGCAAGGAAAATAAAAAACAGCATTTTTGCTTGTATATGATTGGATGATAAAATCAGCAGAGCTTCCCCTCATTTCAGATCTTCCCCTCAGATCTACAGCGACTGCACTTACAAGCACGCTTGTAGTGCATAGTGGATTTCCCTTTATTAAATCAACCCACATGTTTGTTATTTAAAAAAAAAACAAAAAAAACCTTAGCTTTACAATCACTTTAAAGTGATTGTAAGGCCCCTTTCACACAAAGCGGACTCCGCTTCCACGGAGCCCGCCTCGGTCCGCCGGCTCAGCGGGAGATCTCTCCGTTAATCTCCGCCGAGCCGGCGGATGACAGGTCCCTCTCTGCTCACTAAGCGGGGAGGGGCTTATCAGGCGCCACTGCTGCCTATGGAGGGATCGGACGAAAACGGACAGCATGTCCGTTTTCATCAGATCTCACCCGATCCGATCCGCCAGCGATGGATCCGAACATAGAGGCATCCGTCTGCTTTTAGCGGATTGGACCGGGTCGGATGTCAGCGGACATGTCTCTAATGTGACTAATGCATTACAATTGAATTACACCCATTAGATTTTAGACGACTAAAATGAGTTTTAGTTGACTAAAATGTAAAATGTACTGGAGATTTAGTCGACTAAATACGACTAAAACTAAAACAATTGCAGAAGACTAAAATGGAACTAAACTAAAATGCCATTTTAGTCCTAAGACTAAAACTGAATCGAAATTTGCTGCCAAAATTAACACTGCTGAGGACGCGCAAATCATGTGAAACAGCTGTAGAGCAAGAGAAGTTATCCGCCTGAGGTCCCGGCGGCTGTGGATGTAAGTTTTACATTAGCGCCATTTATATGTATCATTCAGTGATTATGAAAAAGGATATTTGCCTGAGGTCCCGCTACCACTTTGTTGTTTTGTGGTGGCTGTGGATATAAGTTTTATTCCATTTGACTTTTATATTTATTTATCCGGAGGATATTTTTTAGTGCTGGTTCACACAGGGGCGACCTATCAGGCGACTTTCTAATAGGAGCGACTCAAGTCTCTCTGACTTAGAAAAAGGTTCCTGTACTACTTTGGGGTGACTTTGGAGCGGCTTGCATTGAGTTCTATACAGAAGTTGTTTTACAAGCTGCGGTGAGGTCGCGCTGTACAGTGGCGGCTTCAAAGTCGGCCGCCCCTGTGTGACCTGCCACTTATTGTTTACTGTTTTATTTTGGGAATGTTTTTTGAACAATAAATACTTCACTATGGTCAATATTTTTTTATGGCTGGTGATTCAGGCTGAATGTGAACACCATTGAGACAGAGTTTTTATATATACGAATGAGCTAAATATTCTTATGATCCTGGCTGGATATGATATGAATGGAGAAATCAGTCCCTGCACAAGTGGCAAATGATATATGATATGAAGTGCCGCAAACAACCAGCAACTGTGTACAATGCACATACTGTAATTGTGGTGTGTTGGTGGGGCAATTACAGGGTTAAAACAGGCAATGAGGAGGTGTCACATTGCCTTCCCTGTTAAACTCCTCTGAAAAGTGATCCGAATGTGGATAGAGATGCAGCAGTTTAGACGCAAGCTTAGGACTACATAACACCCCCCTCTCTTTCCCATAATATGGGGAGGTGTTTTGTAGTTCTTGGAGATAGCAGAGAGCAATGTTGATAGCAGTCCAAAGATAGAGAGTGCAAAAAGCTATTAGCTCACAAGATTTCTGGCTGGATGAGCAGATATGTACTGTATATATTTTTGCACTGGTTGAACATATGTGATAAAATACTTTCAATTACATATGTAAAAGACCAAAAGGGAGCAAATAACAGAAAGTTATTTCTAGAGTTTACATACACTTTAACTGTACGTTGTATCACCGACCTGGCTGTGCTGTCTGGCTGGGTAGCGTAAATCTTAGAAGGATGAGCAGAAATGCAAATCTTTTGAAATGCAAATTATATGCATGCCTTCCAAGTATTTAGCTGTGTGCCTAGAGTCCACCCTTAACCAATTTAGAGCCGGTGCACACTGGGATCGCATAGGAATGTGTGCCACGCTCCCATGCAATTTCTGTGCAATGCGATTTTGCAGCCCATTCGTTCCAGTGGGCTGCAAATTACACTGGAATATGGAAAAAGTAATGCATGCACTACTTTGAAAAAACCTGCCGCACCAAATCTCATAGTACTGCGGTGCCATGCGATTTAGTACACACAAAGGCACTGTGTTTGTTATCTGCATTTGGGGAGTCATTAACATTACATTGGCACCTGCATGCAGATCGCAGATTGCAAGGGCAGTGCGTTTGAACCCGGTGCAGGAAATGCTCACGGAAACGCTCTTTTCCTGCACTGTGCTCTGGTTTGAACTGGCCCTCAATCTCTGAACTGAGTGCATTTTCCCCATATGTATAAAGCTGGGTTCCCACTAGAACACGCCATTCACAGTTTCAGGTCTGATTTCAGCCCAAATTTTTGGCTGAATTCGGACCTGAAATGGACCAATAGACGCCCAGGGTTCCTGTACAAATATCACTGCAGCCACTGCAGCGATGTGTGAACTGGCTCCATAGAGCGCTGGTCACAATCTCCCGCTGTGCACCCAATTCGCATAGGTGTGAACCCAGCCATAAGGGTACATCAAAGGTGCGCGCACAGGGTGTGCCTGGGCACACCTTAATCACCCTGTGTGGTGCAGATTTCCCTTAATATTTCACCAAAGTCCCCTAACAGGACTCCTAAAAAATGTGTAAAAAAAAAATGTTAATAATAAAATTGTAAGAAATAATTAAAAATAAAATAATACGAATAAAAACTACTGACACCAATCTGCCCTACTGACACAGTCCACTGCTCTACTGACACCATCAGTATATATAAATAAAGAGAATATTCCTGCGCTACCTGGATAATAATATATAATGGAACATTAGTCGCAGCAGACACCGGATTGGTCAATCCGTACCAACAATAAGTCCTCATGCACATGGACGTTTTTACAGCTGCTTTTTTGAGCTTTTTTTGCAGCTTAAAAAGGCCTGTCTATGTTAGTCTATGGCTTCATGCCCACCTAGGCGTTTTTGAGCTGCAAGTGGCATAAGCGTTTTTAAGCTGTAAAAAAAACCCAGGACCAGTGCGTTCTGAAAGACGTTTTTCAGCTGTAAAAACGTTCTAACACTGAAAAACGCTCAAAAACGCTCAAAAACGCTTAAAAACGCTCAAAAACGCTCAAAACGCTAACGCGGAAAAACGCTCAAAAACGCTAAAAAACGCTATTGCAAAAACGCTGAAAAAAGCTGAAAAAAGTTTAAAAAATTCACTGCAAAGATACTGGCGTTTTCATAACGTTTTTTTAACAGCCTGTGTGCATGAGGGCTAAATATATAAAAATCAATACTTGGTGTTGCGCTCTAGTGAATGATGGCTCATTACCATAAATAAAGTGCTAAATAAAGTGTACATCGCATGTGCAAAATTTCATAAAAAATTGCATACTAAACGCTACATAATCGCATAGAATTCAACGTGCACAGAAAATTGAAAAAAATGGCCTAGAAAATAATAAGATCAAAGTGCTAATCCTGCCACAATATAGACATAGAGTCCAACAGTGCACATAGGTATCCAGAAAAACTTGATAGATAAAGTGCTTTTTAAATATATATAAAAATCAATATGTGGTGCTGCGCTTTAGTGAATGATGGCTCATTACCATAAATAAAGCGCTACATAATCGCATAGAATTCAACGTGCACAGAAAATTTAAAAAATTGCATAGAAAAATAGGATCAAAGTGCTAATGCTGACACAGTATAGAAATAGATTCCAACAGTGCACTTAATCTATCAAGTTTTTCTGGATACCTATGTGCACTGTTGGACTCTATTTCTATATTGTGGCAGCATTAGCACGTTGATCTTATTATTTTTTTTGCCATTTTTTTAATTTTTTGTGCACGTTGAGCACGTTGAATTCTGTGCGATCATGTAGCATGTAGTATGTGATTTTTTAATGAAATTTTGCGCATGGGATGTACACTTTATTTATGGTAATGAGCCATCATTCACTAGAGCGCAACACCACATATTGATTTTTATACATCAGTCTATATACACATACACACACATATGTGTTTGAGCTTTGAGGGGCACACCCTAATGCAATAGGCTGTGCACACCTATGGGGCACATAGGTAATTGCCACACAGAGGTGGCACTGAACTCTTATGGACTGCCACGGACAACAGGAACCAGAGCTGCACCAATGTTCTTAATATCAATAGCACCTTATTTATACACTCAAGGCTCACAGACTATAGCAAACTTGTGACCATGAAGGCTTCTTTAATAAACATGACGGTGATGCTTCCATTTTTTCCTCCCTTTGAGGAGAAAAGCGTTGTTGAATTAAAGTGAGAGCTCGGCTGCCCCAAGGCCATGGATTCGGTAGCCGTGTTTATCTTTGTTTCCGCTGTAGCTACATCGCTGATGCCGCACACCAGAACCTGCCAGTGATTTAACCAGATGGATGATGCCAACCCCACTTTGTATTCACTACGAAATCCTTCTACACGTAGCTGCATATTGCTCTGATGCAGAATAATTATCTCACAATGCGAGAAGCAGTGTTAGAGAAACCTTTACTGAGAGAGATATGGAGGCTGCCATGGCTGACCCCTTCCGAAAATAAAAGCTACCTGACTGACCTTGGCTTTAGTATCTCCTGCATCATTTAACTGGGGCAAGCATGCAACTGGTGAAACACAAAACTCCTTATATGCATACATGGTCCAGGGTGCTGACTCGGAATGTAACTTAGCCATTAAATCAACATGACAGCCAGGCAACTAGAAGTTTCAGAAGAAGACATTAATGAGGAATGGATGTCAGCAGTTGCATCCTCTACATTACCAACCAATGGAAGTCAAATCAACAGGTTCACTTTAACCACCTCAGCTTTGGAAAGTTTTACCCCCTTCATGACCATGGTATTTTTTCACATAAACAGAGCTTTCTTTTGGTGGTATTTGATCACCACTGTATTTTTTATTTTTTATTATATAGACCAAAAAAAAGATCTTAAATTTTGAAGAAAAAAATATTTTTTACTTTCTGCTATAAAACATGCAATAAAAAAATAAAATTTCTTCATAAATGCTCATAGATAGCTCTCCTCTTCACTACGCGTCCGAGGATACAAACCACCGGAAGTGATGTCACTGGCTCCTCCCGACGCATTGCGTCTCAGGTAACGTGACTTTCACTGGGAAATCTTCCCTTGCGAAAGCCACGTGACCTGTGACTCAACGCGTCGGGAGGAGCCAGTGACGTCACTTCCGGTGGCTCATATCCTTGGAAGCACGGTGAGGAGGAGAGCTGTCTATGAGCGTTATTTTATAACAGGCAATGCACAAGATATGTAAAATGTGAGTGGACTATTTTATGTTTAAAAAAAAACAAGCATTGTTTTTAAAATCTTGCGCAATGATGTTTTTTCGTTTGCTTTGAGCATTGACCCTGAGAAGTGAGTTCCAAAGTGTACAAAGAGGACTATACAGGATCCATTAAGCACAGCGGATGGTCCATTCCAATGTGATTGATTCCTTATTCACAGCAGTAAAGTGTGATTTGATCCAAGGGGGTCTTTTGGTGAGGTGAGCAGGCATTGCACTCAGAAGTGGAGGTGATAGCTTCTTCAAAATCACACACTTGTAATATAATGTGTAGCACGGATCTTGGAGTGAATTAATTAATGTTTATCACAGAAGAATCTGCGTACTAAGTTTGGATTGCATGTGGACTTATGTATATTCTGCACATTTCTTTTTCAAACATTATTAATTATAATTATATATAATTATATATTTATATATAATTACCGTATTTATCGGCGTATAACACGCACCGACGTATAACACGCACCCCAAGTTTAGGAGGGAATTTTAAGGAAAAAAACTTTTAGGAGGGAAGTTTAAGGAAAAAAACTTACGTTTAAATGCCCATCAATGCAGCCTTGCCAGTGTCAGTGTAGCATTGTCAGTGTCCATCTGTAGCCTTGTCCATCATTGCAGCCTTGTCAGTGTCAGTGTAGCCTTGTGAGTGTCCATCTGTAGTCATGTCCATCATTGCAGCCTTGTGAGTGTCAATCTGCAGCCTTGCCCCTGTGTCATTTGAGGAGCTGCCATTTAAAAATGGCGCGGCAGCTCTCGGCAGCTTTCGGCCGCTTTTGGCCACTCTCGGCGGCTTTTGGCGGCTTTCAACCGCTCTCGGCATGTCTCGGCCGCTCTCGGCGGCTTCCGGCCATTCTCGGCGGCTCACACGGGACTGCGAGAGCTGCCGAAAGCTGCTGAGAATGGCCGAAAGCGGCCAAAAGCCGCCGAGAGTGGCTGAAAGTAGCTCTCGGCGACCAAAAGGCTCACAATCGGCAGCGGATTGGCGTATAATACGCACCCACGATTTCCCCTGATTTTAAGGGGAAAAAAGTGCGTGTTATACGCTGATAAATACAGTAATTATATATTTTTTCCGTATATTGGTGTCTAGTTTAATATATGGTATTATTTATTTACATTATGTGGTATTGGATATTCTAATTGATTCACAATTTGTAAGGATTAGCGAACTATTATTTTTATCACAAACTATGGTATACAGTATTTACTTGAATTTTTTCTTCTTTTTTTTTTATACTAATGGTGGTGATCAGCGATTTATAATGATACTGCGACAGGAAATCTGACACTAACTGACGCTGGGGGGGACTAACTAACTGCCACTGACATTACAAGTGACACTAATACCATGATCGGTGCTAATAATATAAACTGTCACTGTACTAATGACATCGGCTGGGAAGGGGTTAACATCTAAGGTAATCAAGGGGTTAAATGCGTGATTAACAATGTGTAATGTGTGCTAATTTTTACTAAAGATTTCAGGTTTGCAGGGATAAGAAACAGAGAGATCATTCCCTCTGCACATAGCCCTGTGTTGATTGTCAACACAGGACTCTCGGCTGTGATTGGACCTGCTGACGGACTCCCGCTGTGTACAATCGCAGTGGATGTTGGTGGAGGGGGCACGTTTGCGCACACCCTAATCCTGGAATCAGGCAGCGATGTACCAGTATGTTGCTTTGCTTGTACAGGCCGCCCAGTACATTGCGGCCAGGTGGTCTGCAATTGGTTAAAGCCCAACTCCATGTTTACTTGCACTTTAAATCTTTCATTTCGGCCAAAGTGGTCCATACACACTCTTTCCTTTACTAATTGATATGGCGGCTGTCAGTGCTGTATAAACTGTATGTAGCATAAGCTGCGCTGTGTTCTGCCAGAAGTTCAAGGACTTCCCTTCTAAGTACACGCATCTTTTTTTATGCAGGTTAGGCAAAATAGGGGGGGGGGGGGGGGGGGGATTTTCAAGAATTGTTATAGTTAGGGTTTTCCTCCAATTTAAAGTGTTTGTTACCCCAACATATCATATTCCTGATACGTGCCTCCTGTACCATGTACTTGTATGAGAAAGTATCCTGTTGTCTTTGTTTTGCTTCCTTTATATAAAATTCCTGGGGTTCCTGCCAGTCCCCTTGCTTTCATATTAAAAACTGACCCCACTAAGCAGTAACTGACCCCACTAACACCCCATGGCCAGCTATGCTGGGAACTCGGTGTACTCTCCCCCAATGATCAGACCTGTCCTGACACGCCTCCCCTTCACAGCCATTCACTAGGGAGCTCAGTGTACTGTAGCTGCTCCTCCCCACAGCTGTTATGCAGCTGAGAACAGAGGGAAGGTGATCACTTATAAAAAAAGGGGAAAAACGGTATTTATAATATTTTTTAGTAACTCTACACAAATGTTTTGCCTTTCATTTCTATTTTAACCGCTTGCCGACCAGCCGCCGTCATTATACTGTGGCAGGTTGGCACGACCCTGCGAGCCGTCGTAGCTATACGTCGGCTCGCGGGATCTGGCTAGCAGGCGCGTGCGCACCACCGAAGGCTCTTGCCTGCGATGACCGCCGGCCACGAGCGATTGCGGGCACAAGAGGCAGAACAGGGATATGTGTGTGTGTGTAAACACACAAATCCCTGTTCTGTTCTGTGAGGAGTGACAGATCGTGTGTTCCTAATAGCTAGGAATCATGATCTGTCATTTTCTCTAGGTCAGTCCCCTCCCCCCCACAGTTAGAAACACACATAGGGAACACAGTTAACCCCTTGATCGCCCCCTGTTAACACCTTCCCTGCAAGTGATATTTTTACAGTAACCAGTGCATTTTTATAGCACTGATTGCTGTATAAAAGCCAATGGTCCCAAAAATGTGTCAAAATTGTCCGATGTGCCCGCCATAATGTTGCAGTCCCGATAGAAATCGCTGATCACCACCATTACTAGTAAAAAAAATAATAATAATAAAAATGCAATAAATCTATCCCCTATTTTGTAGACGCTATAACCAATCAATATACGCTTATTGCTATTTTTTTTTACCAAAATATGTAGAACAATACATAATCAGCCTACACTGAGAAAAAATTTGCTTTTTTTTAAAAAAAAAATGGGGATATTTATTATAGCAAAAAGTACAAAATATTTTATATATGTTTTTTTCAAAATTGTCGCGCTTTTTTTGTTTATAGCACAAAAAATAAAAACTGCAGAGGCGATCAAATATCACCAAAAGAAAGCTCTATTTGTGGGGAAAAAAGGACGTCAATTTTGTTTGGGTGCAACGTCACATGACCGCGCAGT